>NC_090938.1:691513822-691828197 GCF_040938575.1 Ambystoma mexicanum
GGGGATGCGCTCAAGATCTTGTGGGACAACTTGAGTGTGTGTGCATTTCCTTTTCTGTCACTAACACATTGGTTGCTTTGGAAGCTCAGCAGTGTATCCAACTGCACTCTCCTCTTCATAGCGCTGTGGTGGTCAGCCAGGTTCTGGTTTTCGGACCTGCAGCACCTGTCGAGATCCTCTCCGATCAGGCTACCGCAGATTCCCGACCTCCTTCATCAGAGCAATCACCAGTTGTCGCACCCCTCCTCACAATCGCTCAGTTTGGCGGCCTGGTGCCTGAGTTCCGATCTTTAGCGCAGTTCAACCTCTCCGAGGACAACATGCACATAATACAAGCCGAGCGAAAGCCCTCTACGAGAGCTCAATACAGGAGCAAATGGCTCCTTTTTTGTCACTGGTGTCTGGCCAAGAGCCTTGACCCCAGGCAGGCGTCTGTCAACACTGTTTTGTCTTTCATATATTTCATATCGGACCTGGCAGCTTCTGGTATACGCGTCTTGTCTTGCATGACTTATTTGTCCTCCATTTCGGCTTAACTGTCCACAGACAGCTGCTCTTTTTCACTGACTAACCCGACACTTTGCGGGTTTCTTCATCTTTTCCCGCCGGTTCGGTCTCCTCATCCCAAATGGGATTTGAATGTAGTCCTCACCGCTTTATGCTATAAGCCTTTTGAGCCCATGGCCACTACCGATCTCGAGTACCTATCTTGTAAGGTTGCTTTTCTGATTGCAGTAACTTCAGCAAGGCGAGTTAGCGAACTCTAAGCTCTTTTTGTGGAACATCCGTTCCTCACTTTCCACAAAGATAAGGTTGTGCTTTGCACTCATCCATCCTTTCTTCCTAAGGTGGTTACTGACTTTCATTTGAACCAGTCAATCTCTTTACCGGTCTTCTTCCCAAAACCGGCCTCTGATACTGAGAGAGTTCTGCGCAATTTAGACGTTAGGAGAGCTCTGACGTTCTACCTTGATAGAACTAGTGAACTCAGAAGCTCTTCACAACTCTTTGTCACATTCGGCGACCCGAAAGGGAAACCAGCCTCAAGCATCAATTTCTTGCTGGATTGCGTCATGTATTTCTGAGGCCTACAACATTCGGGGCATTCAGCCACCTAAGGGCATCCATGCACATCTGGTCCGTGGCAAAGCGGCTGCTGTTGCTTTCCAAAAGTATGTCCCTTGGGAGTCCATCGCCAGGGCAGCTACGTGGACCTCTCCATCGGCTTTTTGCAAACATTACAAATACAAAAAAATACAGAAATTACTGTCTCAACCTGAGCTCCCGGGCTGATGCCCAATTTGGCCAGGCAGTTCTCAAGAATGTATTTCAGTAAGGGGGTTTTCCATCCATCCGTAATACCTATGGTCAGTGCTTGGGAATCTCCCACAAGTGTGGAGGAAAGGGGATGGGACGTAGGAGTATGACAGAGTTACTCACCGTAGTGACTACCTTACTCCTAGTCCATAGTCCCCTTTCCTCCATACGCCCGCCCGCCTTCCCCTCTAATAAGTATCCTCGATTATTGCTAAATGGTCCTGGACCTGGTGATAGAAAAGGACTGAAGGGCGATGTGAGGGTGGAGCTCAGGAGGGCGGGGCTATGGTCAGGTGCGGTAGCCCAGAGTAAAATTAAAAGAAGGACAAACATTCTTATTTTTGATGCTTTAAAAGTGCTCCTGTCCCATCCCGAAGGACGGAATGTCCCATAAGTATGAAGGAGAGGGGACTATGGACTAGGAGTAAGGTAGTCACTACGTGAGTAACTTTGTCAATGTAGATTACTCCAAGTGTATAGCACTTCACTGGTTTCTAGGTGCTACCTTCTACTAACAGGCCTTGCCCAGCCTAAGCTAGGTTACATACATGAGGGGAATTCTAGCATAACATGGTATCTCGTATGTTGCTCTTATACTCCATAGAGGGGCAGAATGTGTGCCTACACATGTCACCATGTCAAAGGACACAGAGATATGTTGATTGCAGGGACAGGGTCTTCAAAGGGGAGTATGGAGACACTGGATCTGGGGCGGCCATGTGGCCAATGGTCCCCACGCTGAAGATCCCTTTGAGTTGTACATGGTACATGGTATTCAACACCTTGTGCCTTCCCATCCACCCACCCCCATTGTGAGCACATGGCACCACGTTAGAACTGCCATTGATATGGGGGCAGTATGGATTTGGATGAAGCTAGCTCAAAAGGCCCACCACCTTGTCAAATGACACAGAGATGTGTTGACTATAAGGACAGGGTCTTCAAAGGGGAGTATGGAGACACCAGGTCTGTGGTGGCCATGTGGCAAATGGTCCCCAAGCGAAAGACCCCTTGAGGTGTACATGGTATTCTGCACCTTATGCCTTCCCATCCACCTAGCCCACCAGCATTGCGAGTGCATGGCCCCAAGATAGAACTACCTTTGAAATGTGAGGGAGATGAATGTGGATGAAACTAGCACAATAGGCCTGGTACCTTGTCAAAGGACATAGAGATATGTTGATTGCAGGGACAGAGTCTTCAAAGGGGAGTATGCATACACCAGTTCTGGCTTGGCCATGTGTCCAAAGGTCCCATGCAAAACACCCCTTTGAGTTGTATATGGTTTTCGGCACATTGTGCGTTCCCATCCACCCACCCCCATTGTGTGTGCATGGTCTCAAGTGAGAACTGCCTTTGATACAGGAGGGGGGTGGATGTGGATGAAGCTAGCGCAATAGGCCCAGAACCTTGTCAAAGGACCCAGAGATACTTTGATTGCAGGGACTGGGTCTTCAAACGGGAGTATGGAGACACCGGGTCTGGAGTGGCCATGTGACCAATGGTCCCCATGTGAAACACCCCTTTGTGTTGTACATGGTATTTGGAACCTTGTGCGTTCCCATCTATCCTCCCCCATTGCAGGCGCATGACCCCAAGTGAGAAGTGCCATTGATACTGGTGGGGAATGGATGTGGATGAAGCTAGCGCAATAGGCCTGGCACCTTGTCAAAGGACATAGAGATATGTTGATAGCAGGGACAGGGTTTCACAGGGGATTATGATGACATTGGGTCTGGGGTGGCCATGTGGCCAATGGTCCCCATGCAGAAAAATCCCTTTGAGTTGTTCATGGTATTCAGCACCTTGTGTGTTCCCATTGCCTCACCCCTCCCCCCCAGTACGAGCACATGGCCCCAAGTGAGAACTGCCTTTGATATTGGGGATGGTGTGGATGATGGGGTCTTCAAAGAGGAGTATGGAGACACCGGGTCTTAGGTAGACAATTGTCACTAGACGTAAGAACACGTTGAGTTGTACATTCACTTACACTCTGTTGAACCTGCTGACCCAAAAACAAACAAAAAGGAATTGAAAATATAATAACGGTGTATTGATAAGGATACATTATGATCAAGTGCGAATGATATTTGAAAACATATTGATGGCAGTAACAATCTGTTCATCTTGATGGTATAGTATACTATTTTTATAAGTATATTTGGTGGTGTTGGTTGCTTGGATAATCACTAATTTGTCATCATATTACTTCATTGCTTTTGTTTCCTATGACTGTCAAAGTGAGATCATTGTTACCATTTAATAAAATAGTTATGTGTTCCTAAATAGGATCATATTAAATCTAGAGTACCTGAAGCCAAGAAGTAATATGTGAAGAAATAATAAGAAATGCAATCACCTTTATGTTGCTTTTAAGTACTGTGCATTTTGTATTTTGACTTTAGGGTTTGTGCCTTATATGTTGTTGTTGAAAATATGAGAAAACTTAAAATTCGCCAGGAAAACTAAAAACTTGATATCAAACACACTAAATTGAAATAATTCAAAAATAAACTGTAACATTATTAGATAGATATATTTTTAATTGAAAGTAAAATATTTTAATAAAATGCACATTTACGATTTAAGATGGCTGCCGGCACTGAGTAGACGTGCTGACAGCTCTCCCGCGGCTCAAAACTTGTCTGGCCGTCCCACCACCCCTCCAGAGCCCCCAAAACACTCTGCCAGCTGCTGTGGGAGCCGCGCGATGTTGGAAGCGCCCGCGGGACACTGAGTACTTTGAGGCGGTGGCAGCGAAGTGAGCGGCCCATAGTGGAAGCGTTCGGGAAGAAAGGAGAGGGGGCCGTGAGCTGAGACGGGCAGCAAAGCGAAGACCGCGAGCGCGAGGAAGCGGCTCTTTCCTGACTTCAGAGGAGGAGCGCCACGCGGGGGAGACCAGGACCTGCGCGGAACTGAGGATGCGCAGGCGACCGGTGGAGCGAAGCGGGCATAGGAGTGGTGGCGCAGAGCCCTCGGGCTCGCACAGAGGCCGGCGCGGAGAGCAGGCCGCCTGAGGTGGAGGAGGGGCGGAGAGCGGCTGAGTACCGGGCGTCCTACGGGGCAGCTGGCCCAGCGGTGTCCCGCAGTGGGGCCGGACCCACGGAGAGAGAGAGAGAGACGGGAGGAGACCCTGAGTAGAGGAGGTAAGGCGCACCCCAAGGAGACCGGAGGAAAGCCCCCCCCCCTGTTTTTGTTTCAGGGAAGAGGTGGCTGCCTCTATCACATAAAACTAAGACGCCGTTGCAGTGGGAAGCAAGTGGGAAGGAGGCATCAGCTACGGTACCCCCCTGGAGGAGGAAGGGAAGAGGAAGGAGGACTTTAAGCCCATCGGTGGGAGGAGGAAGGTTGCGGGCAGACCCGGGCCTGCAGGCACATTTGGACAGAGATAGGAGGCCTCTCCACAAACTAAAGAAGCCGGAATTTGGGGGACTGAGCAGGGCTCTGACGTGTGCAGTCTCTTTGCAGCCTGGGCCCCTGTGGGTCCTGTGAACTGGGCGCCCAGCTTGGGCCCACCGTGAGTCGGCACCAGTTTTCCTTTTGTGCGTGCCGCCCCAGTAAAGGCTGTTCAGAACTGTTGGATATGGGGAGAGAATCTCCCGCGTCAGAGCGCAGGGAAAGGTCGAAGGAGGGAAAGGAGGCTCAGGAAGCTCCGCCGGGCAGAAGAATAGTGCGAGAGGAGACAGAAAGCAGGAGAGTATGACCACGAAAACAAAAGGATGAGGAGGAAAGCCCTCCCAAGTTTCAGGAGACACATCGGGCTCCCTCCACGCAATGTGGTCTGCGCAGAACACCAGGGATGGAGCCAGCAACAGCCAGGAAGAGGTCTGGGAGGGCTCACTTCATGGAGTTACGGAAGGTTTGACTCTGATGTCCCGACAAGGTCTCTTCGGTGAATTCCAGGCGTTGCAGACTAATTTGACAAAAATATTCCAAGACCAATTTCAACTTATGCGAGCTGATCTTAAAGAGGCCCTTGGAGGGATCAGACAAGAGATGAGGCAACTAGGCGAGAGAACAGATCTCTTGGAAAAGAGCCTTCAGGAAGTGGATAAGGAAGCCACTGCAAATAGCGAAGCTATTGAGAGGCTCGATGTAGCAACACGAAACCTAGAAATACAAGTGGAAGATCCGGAAAATAGATCCCGAAGGGCAAATATAAGGATAAAACTGCTGCGGGAATCGGTGATGGATAAAGAACTAAAGACAGTGGTCCAGGAAGTGTTCGCAGAGATATTGAAGGAAGAGAATTGGAGCAGGATTGAATTGGATAGAGTACACAGAGTGGGCAGACTGGTTAAGGGACGGGCGGCGAGACCAAGAGATGTCCTTGCAGCATTCACCAGATGTGCCCAGAAGGAAGCAGTCCTTCTGGCGGCGAGAAAACAAGAGCTGAAAGTTAAGTTTAAACCTTTGTAATGATTTGCAAAAAAAGTAAGACTCAAAGTTACTGTTGTTTTTCAACAATGATTTTTATATGTCAAAACCATAGTTTTCTTATGAAAAGAGTAGTCACTAATACCTATTGTCTATAAGGGGCAACAGATTGCACTGTATCAAGATCTGGCGAGTATTACGCTCACAAAGAGGAGGCAAATGAGCCCAGTGCTGAGAGCGTTGAAGGAGAAATACATCCGGTACAAATGGACTTTCCCGTTTGGAGTGGCTTTTGAATCGGAGGGGAGTCAAAAGCGCATTACCTCGGTGCAGGAAGGAGTGGACATCTTGCGCATAGAGCTAGAAGGTACTGCCTCAGGATCCGGCCTGCAGAGTGTGAGCTACTAGCCCAGACCGAGACCATGGGAATGGTTGATGGCCGGGGAGAAAAGGAGAAGGGCTCTGCAGGAGAGAGGACCAAAACGAAAGGAGAACATCGAAGGGATGCCGAAGGGAATGCAAGAGAGCCCTTCATGTCATATGGTGGTATAAGGGGTGGTGGGCCTCTAAAAGGAGTAATGAGATTTTTGGGCTTTGTGGGGGAGAAACCATTTTGCAACAGAATGGGCGGGAATGCCCGAGTTAGGAGTGGAGGAGAAGCGGGAAGGAAAAGTTCTTCCAGGGGGGAGGGGGAGGGAATGGGGGAAGAGGAGGGCAGGGGGGAAGAAGGGGAGGTAAAGGGGGCGGGACGGGGCAACTCTTCCGGAAAAGGAGGTGAAAAGGAGGGACGAACAGCCGGGAAACAGAAGTGGGTTGGTGATCCTTCAAGTGGTTAACACATAATGTACGAGGGCTGAACACACCTCTTAAAAGGAAGAAGTTGGAACAGTTCACAAGGAAAGAGGATATCCTGGGGCTTCAGGAAACTCACCTATTGTCCAAGGATCAGGGGCGGTTGAAACTGGGGGTTTGATCGGATCCTTCATGCAACTAGTAACGGCAAAACGAAGGGAGTGGCTCTGGCTTTTAGAAATACCGTGGACTTTAGGATTGGGGAAATCATACGAGACAGGGAGGGGAGGTATATAATAGTCAGGGGGAAGTTTCAGGACATCCTCTATACCATAGCAGTAGTGTATGCACCAAACTCGGGTTAGGAGCAGTTTCTACAGCGAGTGCTGGGGATATTGGAGGAGAGGGCCTGGGGCCAAGTGATCCTGATGGGAGATCTTAATATTGCATGGCACAAGGAACGGGATAGACTTGGGGGCCAGGTAAGAGGGGGGGGGGCGGTAATGTCAGCGGCTTTGAAGGATAGGATTGAGAGGATGGGATTGCGAGACACGTGGCGGGAGTTGAGGGGAGAGGAGGAGGGATTTACATTTCTGTCGGGGGTCCATGGGTCGCAGTCCAGAATTGACTACATCTGGGTCTCCACGGGACTGGTCAGTGGGATTCGGGAGGTGAATACGGGCCCTATAGGAATAGCAGATCACAAGACAGTCTCTATCATTTTGGATTTAGGGCAAAAAGAAAGGAAGGTATGGGGATGGAAATACCCTAGAGCTTTATTAAGAGATATGGTGATTTGGGAAGAAATGGAAGAAAAGATCAAACGTTTTTTTGCTCTTAACAGGGAGGGAGATACGAGCGAAGAGGTCAGATGGGATGCATTTAAGGCTACTCTTCGGGGGGGAATTAAAAGCGGCAGCCATCCTACGGACCAGGCAATTTAAGACGCTTGAATCACAGCTGGAAGCGGAGGTAGAGGCAGCTAGGCAACAAATGGGGGTGACTCCGTCCAGGTCTGCCATGAGGGAATACAGGAGGGCGGTGTGGCAATTAGAGGTTCTCCGGACCAAAAAAGTGGAGGGAGCTCTGCTTGCGGTGCGCCAGAAATATTATCCAAAGGCGGGTAAAGCTGACGCGCAGCTGGCACGCCTCCTTAGAGGAGTGAGATCGAGGAATGCAATCATGGCGTTAAAAACGGGAGCAGGGGAAAGGATGACACGTCTAGAGGAATTACAAGGATTCACTCTACGCCTCGCAGAACCCTCAGGCTGACCTACAGGAGAGGTTTTTGGGGAAGGTGCAGTTGGGGAGAATAGGGAGGAAAGTGCGGGAGGCCCTAAATCAGGAGATTACGGAGGAAGAAGTAGGGAAAGTGATTGGAGGAATGCAGGCTGATAAAACCCCAGGTCCAGATGGGTATACAGGAGCCTTTTATAAAACATTCAGCACACTGCTAATCCCGCACCTGACCTCACTCTTTAATACATTTAGGCGGACAGGCAGAATAACTCCTTCCATGCAGGAGGCTAAGTTAACCCTTATTCTCAAGCCTTATAAGAACCCAGAGGAAAGAACGTCCTATAAATACCGACGGCAAGATCTTTACTAAGGTCTTGGTGAATAGGCTCGAGAATTGTCTGCCGGATCTGATACACCCGGATCAGGTGGGCTTGGTAAGGGGCAGGCAAACGGCGGATAATATAAGGCGGGTCACCCATTTAATAGAAAAGGCACAGAAAACGTACACTCCTGCGGTCCTTCTTGCTTTGGATGCAGAAAAAGCATTTGATCGCGTGGAGTGGTCCTTTCTGTTTCGGGTGCTGCGGCAGATGGGATTTGGAGAGGAATTCTTAACGATGATACAAGCCAATTATCAGGCCCCGTCCATAAGGATAGCGGTAAACGGAGTGATGTCCTGAATCGTCGGATTGCATAGGGGTACGAAACAAGGCTGCCCCCTCTCCCCAATGCTTTATGCAATTTATTGGGAGCCTCTCCTACAGGTGATAAGGGAAGCGGGGAGATACAGGGCATACCTTTCAGGGGGAGGTAACAGACGGTAGCAGCGTTCGCTGATGATATGCTGCTTACCCTGATAGATCCAATTAATTCGATACGGGCTAGTGCGAACCTGCTAGAGGAGTTCGGGGAGGTTCGGGATTAAAAATCAATAGTGGCAAGTCTGAAATCTTGAACCTCACGCTTAGGGGAGGAGAGCGTGATACGTTAAGGGTGAGTACTCCCTTTCTGTGGAGCCTGGGGGGCATTAGGTATTTGGGTGTCAGGATTACGGCATCCCTTGCGGGCTGGTATATGGCCAGCCTAAGTACCCCCCTCTCCTGAAAGAAATCAAGATGGATTTCCAGAGATGGAGAAACCTCAGGGTTTCATGGCTGGGGAGGATTGCAGCGGTCAAGATGGTCACGCTCTCAAGACTCCTCTACTTATTTCAGGCGATTCCGCCGACAGTGCCTTCAGGGTTCTTTGGGGCTTTGGGGACACTAACCAATGAATTCCTATGGGAAGGAAAGAAAGCTAGAGTCAGCAAGCGCTTGTTAATGGCGCCCAGAAAGGAACGAGGGCTGGGGCTACCGAATTTCAGGAGGTATTTTGAAGCGGCCCAGTTGAGAGTGATTAGGGAATGGTTGAAGGGGGATAAGGGGTCGCAAGATAAGCTGTGGGTAAAGATGGATAGGGCGGTTGCTCACCGTAATTTGGCAGAAGTTTTTTCGTTGCCTAAGTCTCACAGGCCTACACATCTATATGAGAGCTCAATAACTAAACTTATGGCGGATACTTGGGATAAACTCTCGGGGTCCAAAGGGATTACGACATTCCCCTCCCCATTCACGCTGATTTTTGGTAATATGGACTTCATGCCAGGAATGGAGAAAGGGGCGTTTCATCAGTGGCAGGATGGAGGCTGCAGGAATTTATGCGATATGTTCCGAGGGGGGGAATTGTTGACTTTTGACGACTATAAAAGGGAGTTTGCGATACAAGAAGGGGAAAGGTTAAGATACATGCAAATAAGGCACTGGGTGTTGCACCGGTGAACAGGAAGGCGGCAACCAGGGAGCTAACAAAATTTGAAGTCTTTCTCCTATCCAATGCTGGGGAGAAGGGTCTGATCTCGAACCTTTATAAGATTTTGGATAGTGAGAATGCAGGCCAACGGTGGGGGTATATGCAAAAATGGGATCACGTCCTGGGGAGAGAATTAGAAAGGGAGGAATCGGAAAGTTTATGAAGCAGGGTTCCCAAGCTGGTGAAAGCTTCCCAGCTGCAGGAAGCTTGGTACAAAATTCTGGTTGGATGGCATTATACACCATATCGTCTTCATAGAATTTACCCGGGAATTTCGGGAAGATGCTGGAGGGGATGTGGGCTGGAGGGCACAGCAGATCATATCTGGTGGGTATGCCCAAAAATTGTACCGTTTTGGAGGTTGCCTTAGGCGGGAGGGGGAAAGAGGGGAGAGGGGGCATTGTTGGAAGAATGGTTGAAATATGTTGTAAAGCTTAATAAAAAGAGTTTTAAAAAAAATGCACATTTAAAAAAAAGGTTGATGGTATATACTAAATACAAATTATAATGATCTGGTAGTTGTACTGTCTTTAACAATCCCTTGTATTGTCCGGAGAACCTAGGAAATTGTTCACGGATGGCTCCAACCACACAGCTAGGCATGACTTGTCAAACGCGGAATCAGTCGTTCATGAATCCACCATGTAAATGCTTAATAGGCCACAAGCCTGTACCATTATGTAAAAGACAGAGAAACAGTTTTGTTGAACGAATCCAATAATTGAATTTATTTAGTTTGGCCTATCTTGTAAAAAAGGCATTGGTAAGAATTCAAAAGCATACTTTTTTAGTAAAGTAGTCACACGCCAATTCTTTTGAGGTAAGGGTAATATAATAATGAATATGCCCTTTTAAAAAAAAAGGTAGGAAGATGATTTTGTAATAGCTTTAAAGTAACTAAAATGTTATTGTTAACTCGCAAAATAGAAGATGGAATAGTTTGGCATGCACAAAGAACAATACATTTCCCAATATATCAATATTTATGAGGCTTTTGGAATCTGCTTAGATCACATGTTGTGCATAGGCCAACATCTAGTGGAAGCTGCAGAGTAATACAGTTTGTTTTTCGAAACTCGAAAAAGGGCGTCGACACAGGGCGTGCCAGTAATACTATCCCTAGTGTGACGGCCACTGTACCCATGATCCCTCACGCGTCTAGGACCCTCAGATTTTTTTTTTCTGCCATACTGGTCGGAAGCACTTCGCGGAGTTCCCTGGCCTTAGCCATACTTTTGCTAAATATTGTTAAATTTACCCGTTTCTCCACCCCAACGTCGAGTCACCGAACTTCCACACTCGACGCCGGCCCGGAGAAGAATTCGACCGTCGACAGCTGCACGACGGATTTGGGCCTCGGAAGGCCTCTGGCCTCAGCCCGGGCCTTGGAAGGCCGCTGGCCTCAGCCCTGCAAGTAGGGAGAGTGGGGGGTGGACATACTCTACACTCTTTTGGTATATAGGTACATTCTTATATATTCCTACACTTACAAGCCCGCTGCCACAAGGTGCGTATAGAGGGTACCACTTTCCAATTCTGCCCCAAGTGCAACTGCAAGTACCCTTGGGTCGACAGGCACGCCACGTGCAATCTCTGCTTGCTGAGTGACCACCCCGAGGCGAACTGCAGAGCGTGTAGTAGGTTTAAACCCAAAACACTTAAGGACCGTTAGATCAAGCGTTGGGCCCACCACGCCAGGCGTCAAAAGGCCATGGCAGCGGAGGGCGCCTTCAGCGATGCTGTGCTTTCGGACGGCGAGGGCATTATGGGGTCGAAAGACAGCCGAGCGCAAGTCCCCGACCTCGGAAGGTCGTCCGGCAGGGCGGCTGTGGGGAAGACCCCTGGCGACACAAGCGCTTCCCACAGCACTTCCACAAAACACATGAAGTCCAACCGAGACTCGACGTTCTCGGAAAGAGGCACATAGAGAACGGTCCAAATCGCCGTCCTCTGGGCATTCTCGATCAAGATCGCCGCATGACTCCAGGCAATCATGCACTGTTGCCAAGAGTGCCTCGCTCCCCAAGGTAACGGAAGTTCGATCGTCGGAGGACGAAGCCGACTTCCATCCCCAGACCGCACTCCAGGAGTCGGCGCCCGGCAGACCGCGTTACGGCAGCCCCTGAGCCCCTACCTCCATGCTCGAAGGATAGGGACAGGCGTCGAAAGGCTCAGAAGGGGCGAAAAAACAAGGAAAACACTCTTCCACTCACCGGGAGGGGGAAAACAGCAAAGGAAGCAGCCTCTGCCTACTTCCACACCTTTAAAACACTCCACTCCTCATAAACAGACAGATAAGTTCAACTCTAAGTCCCGGTTTGAAACACCAACACGGTCTTTGGACCCCTTCCATGTACAGCCCTACTCTCAGTATCAAGGAGAGACATCCTTTTGTGAAGATCCAGATTTGGGCATGTTAGAAGAACAAACTGGTACAGGCTACTATGGGGATGATGAGGACCAAGAAGAGGATGAGGACGACCCGGAAACCTACAGAGTAGATTCCCTGGTAGAGAGGGAACCCACGGTTACCGACTCCCTGTCGACAACCAACCTCTCCTAAATGAAGTTCTGTCTCGAGCAGCTGAACATTTCCACATTGACACCCAGGGTGCTCAAGAGGAGAGGGACTTCGCCGAGGAGTTAGTGGGAGAAAGGAGGCCTGTTGCTCAGGCCATCCCTATCCTGAAGTCTATTCAGAGAAGAATAGATCCTTCACTCGTAAATCCTAACCTCACCAGGGCAGTGAACCCCAGGATTGAGAAACTTTTCAGGGCAGCACAATCAGACCAACTGTATATAAGGGGGCATCTGAAGCCGGACTCCCTGTTTGTTACAAACACCTGTAAGAGGGCTGTAACACCCTTGTCATCGTCCGAAGCTCCTCCCGACAAGGAGAGCAAGAAACTGTATGGTTTGGGCAGGAAAGTAGCCTCCACTTCTGCCTACCAGGCAAGGATTGCCAACTCCACCACCCTGTTGGCCAGCTACAACTGCCATCAGTGGGAAGAAGTCGCGGCACTCATAGACTCCGCCCCAGAACCCTTAAAGAGCCAGTTGGCACGAGTTTTGGCAGAGGGAAGAGCCGTGTCCGGTTGCATTTTAAAAGCAACCTTTGATGCCGCGGATAACGCCGGCAGATTGATAGCAGAAGGAACTGTTATCAAGAGACACACTTGGTTACGGCAGTCTGGATTCAAGGCTGAAACCCAAGCATCATTGTTAGATAAACCGGTGGAGCCAGATCTGTTGTTTGGTAAGGCGGTCGAGGACGCGCTGAAAAATGCCAAGGACGAGTATGAAACACTCAAATCCCTAGGCCAACTAACCAATAAACCCCCTAATCAGAGAGGGAATGGCAATTTTCGTCGCCCACACGGCCAAAATTCCCAGAGAGGATCTAACTATTCCCAGGGGCAGGGTACACCGTGGAGCAATAATAACCAACAGTCTACCCAGGGTTACAGCAGGGGTAATAAAAGAGGACGTGGAAAAGGTAGAGGCAGCCCCAGTAGAGGAGGCGGCATGCCTCCACCAAAACAGTGATGCTCCGTTCAGGGTCCCTTCTCACGCAACCCCAGTAGGGGGACGCATTTCCAACTTCACCCAAGCTTGGGAAGGGATCACATCAGACAGATGGGTGCTGTCCACAGTATCCGCAGGGTACTGCATAGAACTGTTAGAGCGTCCCCGAAACCATCCTCCACGACAAAAAATACATTCTTTGGACCACCAGAAGATCCTCCTCGAGGAGATCGTCAATCTGCCAGCAAAGGACGCGATAGAACCCGTCCCGGGACACCAGGTAAACAAGGGTATTTATTCAACTTACTTCCTTGTGCCAAAAAAAGATCTGACAATGCGCCCAGTATTGGACTTACGGCCTGCAAACAAGTATGTCAAGCCCCAAAAGTTTCGCATGACTACTCTCCAGGAGGTGATCTCCCTCCTAAAAAAGGGGGATTACATGGCAACATTGGACATGAAAGATGCCTATTTTCATATTTCCATGTTCCCAGCGCACAGAAAGTACTTGCGCTTCAAGTTGGACAGTCGGCAATACCAGTTCAAGGTACTGCCCTTCGGGGTAGCTTCGGCTCCAAGGGTATTCACCAAGGTACTGGCGGTGGCGGCAGCACACCTACGCAGGGTGCCAATCCCGGTGTACCCTTACCTGGACGACTGGCTCATCACGGGGGAGACCCCAGTAATTTGCACAGCAAACATTCAAAGGACTATCGACCTCCTCTTCGAATTGGGCTTCTCAATAAACGAGAAAAAGTCAAGTCTGGTGCCAAGCACATCCAAACAGTTCCTAGGAGCTATCCTAGACATTCAAGAGGGGTTGACCTTTCCTTCCGAGGAAAGAATTCGGAATATACTGCTGCAAATTCCGCAATATCAGTCCGGTCGCCAGATAACGGTACGCAAAGCAATGCGTTTGCTGGGCATGGTGGCGTCATGTATTTACCTGGTCCCCCACGCGTGCCTGCGCATGCGTCCCATGCAGGAATGGTTGGCGAAACAGTGGTCTCAGGCAAGTGGTCAGTGGGACGATCTAGTGGTCGTTTCGCCAACACTTGTACAAAGCCTTCACTGGTGGACAAGAGAGAATCTGTCCAAGGGGAAACCCTTTTACGATCCCGAGATACAGGCGGTAGTCACAACCGATGCATGCCTGACGGAGTGGGGAGCTCACCATCTCCACCACACAGCTCAGGGTCTCTGGTCGCACTCAGTGGCCAAGAATCACATCAACCTGTTAGAGCTTCTGGCAGTATTCAGAGCACTTCAAGCGTTCGGGCCCTACCTGTTAAATCTGTCAGTGCAAATCCGGACGGACAGCACTACAGCCATGTTCTACCTGAACAAGCAAGGAGGGACTCGGTCGCCGAATCTGTCCAAGCTTGCCCAAAAAATCTGGATATGGGCACTCAGACGGAACATCTTCCTGTCATCGCAACATGTTCCAGGGGATCTCAGTTCCCTAGCGGATGCTCTGAGCAGAGTCCCCCTCCCAGAGGAACACGAATGGTGTCTACACAGAGAAGTCGTAGAAGAGATCTTCTCTCAGTGGGGTTTCCCAACTATAGACCTATTCGCCACAAGCGAAAAAAGACAATGCCCAGGATTTGCATCCAGGTTCCCCCAACCAGACTCCCAGGGGAACGCCCTGTGGATGAACTGGTCAGGGATGTTTGCTTACGCTTTCCCACCAACTCCTCTAATCAGGAAGGTGGTCAACAAGATGAACAGAGAATCGATGACGCTCGTCCTAGTTGGTCCCATGTGGGCAAGACAACCGTGGTTCCCACACTTACGCAGATTGGCGGTGTGCGAACCCATCAAACTTCCGGGCTGGTACAACCTACTGTCCCAGCACCAAGGTCAAACGGTGCATCCTCAACCCAACTCAATGAACCTGGCAGCATGGCTCTTGAGGTCATAGAGTTCGGACATCTCAATTTACCACAGAGGTGTATGGACATCCTAAAGGAATCTAGGAACCCTAACATGAGGCACTGCTACTTTGACAAATGGAAGAGATTCGTTATCTGGTGCCAGAATAAACAAATCAACCTAGTTGATTGCACTCCTTCCACTATTGTTACATACATGCTCCACCTGCTGGATGCAGGACTGGTTTTTAACTCACTGAAGGTACACCTGGCAGCCCTGTCAGTATACACCACTTCCCATAACAAGGTGTTGTGGTGGAAAGTACCAGTAGTTAAAGCCTTCATGGAAGGAGTAAAGAGACTTCACCCTCCTATTTTAAACCCACCACCAGGATGGGACCTTAACGTGGTGCTATCTAAGCTCATGGGCCCCCCATTCGAGCCCATGCACAAAAGCAGTCTCAAACACCTGACTTACAAAACGGCCTTCTTAGTAGCAATTACATCTATAAGAAAAGTCAGTGAAATTCAGGCTCTGTCAGTGCAAGATCCCTTCTTTACTGTCCATAAAGATAAACTGGTTTTACGCACACACCTTAGGTTCTCACCTAAGTTTATTTCCAAATTCCATGTGAACCAGTCCATCGAGCTTCCGGCTTTCTTCCAAGACCCACAAAGCTCGGCTGAGGTGAAACTACACACACTAGATGTGCGTAGGGCGGTCCTAAACTATGTAAACAAAACCAGACCGCTAAGGAAAACAGATCAGCTGTTTGTCTCCGTAGCTACAGGCAGAGAGGGGGATCGCGTCTCTAAAGGTGCCATCTCTAAGTGTATTATTACCTGTATCTAGCTGTGTTACTCACTTTCTGAAAGAACTCTGCCTTTCACGCCTAGGGCCCACTCTACAAGAGGCATTGGGGCCACTCTGGCTTTCATTGCAAATGTACCTCTTGACACCATTTGCAAAGCAGCTACTTGGAGCTCTATTCACACTTTTACTCAGCACTACTGCATTGACACTCATTCCAAGACAGATACACAAGTGGGAGAAGCGGTTCTAAGACATTTATTTGCTCATGACCCTTCTCACATCCCACCTCCTTCTTCAGGTACTGCTCGCTAATCTATGCACAGCATGTGATCTAAGCAGATTCCACAAGCCTCAGAAGGGATACATTACTCACCGTAATCATATTTCTGATGCTTGTATCTGCTTAGATTCACATGCGACCCACCCTTCCTCCCCTCTGAGAGAAGGCGCATGGATGCTTGTAGTCTTACCTTTCTATCTATCTGCTTGGATTATCTGTACTCACGCTACTCCTCATGCTACCTCATGTCAGAAAAAATACAATCTGAGGGTCCTAGATGCGTGAGGGATCATGGGTACAGTGGACGTCACACTAGGGATAGTATTACTGGCACGCCCTGTGTCGACGCCCTTTTTCGAGTTTCGCAAAACAAACTGTAATACTCCGCAGCTTCCACTAGATGTCGGCCTATGCACAGCATGTGAATCTAAGCAGATACAAGCATCAGAAATACGATTACGATGAGTAATGTATCCCATATATCACAAGTGAACCCATGAGATCACAATGTACTAGGACAAGAACATAAAAGGCTATAGTGCAAAGCTGTTACAAATTAAACCTACATACACAATACATACTCATTACTAGGAGCATGAGGGCGAACAGTTGCTATAAATTCATGCATCTGCACCATCAGCATTCTCAACAGAGACCTTGTAAGGCAGGCTGCCCTGAAATCATTCAGCTGGGTAACACATAGTGATGAAGGCTCTTCTTTGAAGAAGAAGAGCTGATCTGTAGGCCAACCAGCCAGAGTTTTCTCTACAACAACAGTTCTCCACCAAAGTTGGCATTACCTCACATTGATGGTAGGTACACCAAGTAGAAACGTCTTCCATGTGACGAGAATCAGGAACCTGGGAGCGATCGTCACGGTTTTCAATCGATTCACCATCTTTTTGGCTACTTTCTCTCTCAACCATTTCCTCTTCGATATACTCCGGCTTGTGAAAGGATGGCTGAATGGGTGCTATAATTATTGAGGATTGAAGCAATAAAAAATAAATTATGGGTGAAAAATAATAAATTAGTCATTTGGATAAAGTAAAGAATTGTGGTTTCATTTAAAATGCCATGTAAAAGAAAATGGAAGAAACAAACATGTTATAAAAACCCATAGTGAAAAGACAACAGGAATAGTTCCAAAGTTGGAAATTTCCCATTGTCAGATGCAAAAAAGAACTGATGTAAATATACAGTTTAAATATGGTTTAGTAAAGACATTTGACAATTATGTAATAAATATTGAAAGTGAAAGCGCATACATAGTAAATTCATTTGAGAAAGTGTAAGTATCTTTTACAGTTTAATTCATCATAGTTGTTAGGTAGCTGAACAGAGAAAAATAGGTTGTGAAGGGTCGTAATGAAATAGGTGGACACTAAGGCAACATAAACTCCAATGTTGTCTGATCAGAAATGGTTTGTGATACTTATCGAGGAAAGAGGCGTCTTGAAATGTCCATGGAGACACGTCAATAGATTGTGCACAGAGGACGTTCGAAGGAGACGTGCACTGGTGTTGTGACATGGGGAGTAAGAGTCTCATGATATCAGCTTGAGGGGAGGGTGATCTGATTAACTGCTGCATGGGTAGTTGAACGTAGGGCGGTGGATCAACAGATAAGATTATCATAAGATGGCGGTTTCTGACCCATGAGTTTCGCATCTGTAAACATCAGACAATCGAAAGTAGGAAGCATTTGAAAGAAATTCTGATCGGTCAATATATGCTCAGAAATACATGCCCTGTCCATTGGGCCAATAACATTCCTGAGAGAACTTCCCCCTTAATAGGCACCTTCCAAAACCAACTGGAGGAAGTGACAATGGATGCAGCATTGTGTCTTGCATCCAGTGTTTTTTGACAACTTTAGGCTGTATATTTCAAATCACAACTGAAAACTTTAAAAAAAAAGATTCAACAAAGGGTAAAAGGTGGGGCCAAAGGGTTTGTTTATATTTATTTAATGTTGGAGCCACACCTTGAGACAGAATTATTAAACATTTTGGTTTATTTGTCTGCAATTGACCTTTACTCCTAAGTCCTGTCCCCTTTCCTCCATACTTGTGGGACATTCGGTCCTTCGGGACGGGACCAGAGCACTTTTAAAGCATCAAAAATACGACTGTTTGTCCTTCTTTTATTTTTATGCGGGGCTACCGTACGTGACCATAGCGCTGCGCCCCGCGCATCGTCCTTCAGTCCTTTTCTTCGTACGGTCGGGGTCGGACGCAGTAGCATCACAGTGTCATGATGCCTACCTCTAAGGAGCCAGGTCGGGCCCAGCAACCCCAGAGGCAGACATCATTTTCCCCAGGAAAGTCTCAGCGGGCCCAAGTCGGGGCCCTTTGGACTCAGTCCTGGCGCCTTAGGCGCCAGGCTCATAGCGGACCCCAGTCCTGGCGCCTTAGGCGCCAGGCTCATAGAAGAGGATATGTGTTTAAGTGCTTGGGTGCACACTTACCTGATGCAGACCTTGCTGCTTCATCCAGGCCCTCTTGAGGCCTGAATGGGACTACGTAACCTGTAGGACTACTTCACCACCCGGGTGTGGTCGGGGAAGGATACATAACTGATTGGTGGAAGGATACATACCAGGAACTTCTTCCAAGGCTATTTAAACCCCACCCGAACAGCCACACATGCTTCGCGTTGTTCTGCACCTAGCAGCTGGACGCTCACCGTGTCAGCTCCTGCATCCTGACTTCAGCCACGCCTGCCAGCACCCTGGAACACCTGCAAGGGGAGAAAGGAAGAGAATAGGAGAAGAAAAGCCATTACCTGCTAAATCTGCATCCCAGATTCATTTCTCCAACGGCCCTGAAAAGGAAGACATCATTTTAAAGGCATTTCGTTTCGATCGCTGCAGCGCTGCATTTTACTCACCTTTGCAAGGCGCTTCCATCTTCAGCAGCGATCTTCCGGATTCAGCTACGCCCCGGCACCTAGAGGAAAAAAGACAAGAACAAAGGTGAGAGGGAGAAAAGGAATAAGGAAAGCTCAGTTTCCTTTTAAGTCTTACCTGTTGGATTATTCCCACTGCATTTCGGGTCCTGCCGCTTCCTGGCATCTCCGGACCCCGGCCCCTATGGGGAAAAAAGACAAAGACATTGAATGAGCGAATGCAAAGACATTACCTGAGTGCTCATCCAGAACTGTTTCACTTCGGGTCGGCGCCATATCTCCGGCACTCCGAACCCCGGCCCCTAAGGGGAAAAAGACATAAGCATTAGCGCTTGCTGCAATTAGACAACAAACATTATTATTAAGCTTGAACTTTTGAACAGAACTTTTACAGCGCCTTACCTGAACAGTCAAGCTTACCTGAACTCCCATCAATCCTCAATCCAGTGAAGTAACTGGGTTTCAACGCGCCCCTGCATCAGAAGCAGGATGGAGAGCTCATCCTTCCAAACCCTAAGGTGATGCTTCACGGGGAATCGTGGAGGAGGTATCGTGGAGGGTTGGAAGGGAGTGGGAGGCTTGAGCATTGTTCCAAAGTTGGTAATACTCCCTTTTCACGCACAGGAGGGTATCCAACGAGCCAGGGAAGCCAGAATAGAGGGGCCCTTCCTGTCCATCTTCAGAGTTCTGCGCCTTCGACGCCGCGCCTCCGTGGGAACCAGGTGAGCGTTACAGAACGCGAAGCCTCACCACAATTTCCCACCTGGGCGCTATGGAGACTTCCGAGACAGATCAGCTGGCCCATCTTTTAGGGGAATTACGGGCAGAAGTGCACTCAGCCCGCCAGGAGACTAATGCTCTCAGAAGGGAACTAATCCTATCCAAGGAAAGAACTGATGATCTGGCCAAAAGGTTATTGCAGGGCCAGGCAGAGCACACTCCTTTTTCCGGAGATATTTCTACAACAATGGGTTCGAATAACCCAGTACAAATCAATCTACCTGGACACATGCCTTTGGCCCCGCCGGAACGTTTTGCGGGGGATCCCAAGAAATATGCCGTTTTTATGAACCAATGCCGTTTACACTTTTTATGCAGGCCCGGGGCCTTCCCCAACGACCAGACCAAAGTAGTCTTTGTACTATCTTACCTCAGTGGCTGTGCTGCCGATTCGTCTATTCCATTGGTAAATCAGGATGATCCCATTCTCCGGGATTTCCAGGGCTTCCAGGCCAGCATGGAAAGATTGTTCGCTCGACACTCGCAGGGACAGCCCTTGACAACGAACTGCTATCCTTACGACAAGGTAATCAGGATCTTTTGTCCTATATCGCCACCTTTAATAGACTAGTTGTGGAAACCGGATGGCCTGAAAATAAAAGGATCAAATTGTTTCATCGAGGCCTGCGCGGAGAGCTTAAAGATGTTATAGCTCAGATAGTAGATCCACCCCAGGCCTGCGCAGACTACATAGACTTAGTGGTTCAACTTGATCACAGACTTCAAAATAGAAAAGCAGATCGGCTCAAGTATGAAACCAGAGTACCTATCAAGACCCACGTTAACTCCAAGAGTACTGACGTTTCCGAACCTATGCAAATTGGCAGTGTTAAAGGACCATTAACGCAGAAGGAACGAGAGAGAAGGCGACAAATGCAACTTTGTCTGTATTGCGGAACTTCCGGTCACTTTCTTCAAAGTTGTCCAGTTAAACCACCCAAGAAGGTGGTTGGAGCCACTGATAACGAGTTATTGACACCTGGTTCGGGAAACGACCTAGCCCGACAAGCGTAGGGGTCCGCTTGCCGAGCTTGAAAACAAACTCTTTGACCTCGCATTTTGTCATGCCAATGGTGCTTGTGAACCCAAAACAGCCTCAGCAGTTGCATGCTATAAAAGCATACATAGACAGTGGAGCTATTGGAAATTACATAGACCGTGAATTGGCTTCCAGGATTAAGCTTCCTCTCCGCCCGAAAGTAGCCCAAGATGTAATTACTACAGTTGATGGAACCGAAATAGCCTCAGGGCCTGTAACGCATTCCACAGTTGAAATCACTCTGGTGGGTCAGGACGGACATCGGGAAGCAATCGTGTTTGATGTGATCAAGGCCCCACAATTTCAAGTACTTCTTGGAATCCCTTGGTTAGAAACACATAATCCGAGAATAGACTGGCGAGCAAAGAAGATAACTTTTCCTGATTGTGAACCAACCTGTTACCCAAGGAATCCAGCTATGGGTCTAGCCTCTGTAACTTCCACCCCTGTACAGCTACCATCTGAATACCAAGAATTCCAAGACGTTTTTCAGAAAGAGCAGGCTAACACCTTACCTCCCCATCGATCTTACGATTGCCAAATCGACTTGGTACCCAATGCACAACTACCTTGTAGTAGGATTTATGCTCTTACTGAACCTGAGAACCTGCATTTGCGCCAGTATTTGGATCAATACCTGGCCAATGGTTTCATTCGCCCATCAAAGTCACCAGTCTCTTCCGCTTTGTTCTTCGTACCTAAAAAGGAAGGAGACCTTAGGGCCTGTATTGACTACCGCGCCCTAAATCAGATAACGATTAAGAATCGTTACCCTTTGCCCCTGATACCTGAGCTTATCGACCAAGTAAAAGATGCTCGTGTGTACACCAAGCTAGATCTCCGAGGAGCTTACCACCTGGTACGTATAAAAGAGGGCGACGAGTGGAAGACTGCATTCCGCACCAAATTTGGGCTCTTCGAATATCAAGTAATGCCCTTCGGTTTGTGCAACGCACCTGCCGCCTTTCAGTACTTCATGAATGATGTTCTTCGGGAACTTATCGATGTTTGTGTCATCGTTTATATTGACGACATCCTGGTGTATTCCTCCTCAGAATCTGATCACAGAAACCATGTTAGGGCAGTTCTTGAGAAATTGCGCCAGCACAAATTATTTGCCAAGCTCGAAAAATGTGTTTTTCATACCACAGAAGTGGAGTTTCTCGGATTCATCCTGACACCTCAAGGAATCCGAATGGACTCGCGGAAAGTGGACGCCATTCTCAAATGGCCATCTCCTAGCTCTGTGAAGGGAGTGCAAAGCATGCTTGGCTTTGCCAATTTCTATCGAAGGTTCATCCCGGAATTTTCTCGAACTGTTCAACCCATCACAGCTCTCCTAAAGAAAAACAAACGCTTTGAATGGACTCTTGAGGCTGAACAAGCCTTTCAGGACCTGAAAACCAAATTCACCTCTGCACCTGTATTGAAGCACCCGCGCCCAGATCTCCCTTACATCGTGGAAACCGATGCATCCAGTTCGGCCATGGGAGCTGTCCTGTCGCAAAGAGACCCAGAAACTAACCAACTACACCCTGTAGCCTTTTGGTCCAGAAAATTCTCTCCACCTGAACTCAATTACGCAATTACCGACAAAGAACTACTGGCTATTAAATCAGCTTTCAAGGCTTGGCGTCACTATCTTCTCGGTGCAAGACACACCATCACCGTAATTACGGACCACAGAAATTTGCAGTATTTAAAGACGGCCAAAGCTCAATCTTCGCGACAACTCCGATGGGCTTTATTCTTTGCGGAATTTGATTTTGTAATTACCTATCGCCCTGGCTGCAAGAATGGTAAGGCAGATGCCTTATCCCGGATAGGCATGGAAGAACCCAATTCGAGTTTAGAACCTGTGTCAATCATACCGGAACAAAGAATTCTGGGCTTGACTTCATTGCAAACCATTGAGGACATCCAAGCTCAAGTAAAACAGCTTTTTGACTCTTCTGCCTTACTGGAATGGAGTCAAAAGGGTCCTCACTACACCGTTAAGGATGATTTACCCTACTTCCAAGAGCGGTTATTTCTGCCAAGTAAAGAATTGCAGGAACTTGTCATTACCCGTCATCATGAATCATTAATGGAAGGACACCCCGGTATCGCGAAAACAGAAGAAAAGATCAAACGCCACTTCTGGTGGCCTTCTTGGAGAAAAGACATAAAGTCATTTGTGTTGTCTTGCGGAATCTGTGCCCAAAATAAGAGTCAAAAGAAAAGGCCAGCCGGCCTACTTCAACCTTTGGACATTCCACCAGCACCTTGGCACACCTTGTCAATGGACTTTATAACTGACCTGCCTCCTTGTGGTGGTTACAACACGATTCTCGTAATAGTGGATCTATTCTCCAAAATGGCCCATTTTATCCCTTTAAAAGGATTGCCGTCAGCTTCCACCTTGGCCAAGGAATTTATGGAAAATATAGTGCGGTTACATGGTTTCCCTTCCATATTAGTCTCAGACCGTGGAAGTCAATTTATCTCCCACTTTTGGAAGAAATGTTGCCAACTAGCACAAATAGACGTGCGGTTATCCACCAGCCACCACCCCCAGACCGACGGACAAACCGAGAGAACCAATCAGAATCTCGAGCAATATCTGCGGTGCATGTTACACCAATCCGAGTTGAATTGGAAGGACATCCTTTGGATTGCAGAATATGCATACAACAATTCAGTGCATTCTGGAACCGGACAGACTCCTTTTTATACCCTGTATGGTCACCATCCTCGGACCTCTGACCTAGATCCACCTCTGACCCTGGAGATGCCTGCAGTAAATCACCTACATTCCACAATAACCCAAGCCTTCAAAGAAGCTACAACCCACTTACAGCAAGCCAAGAAAAAGTATAAAGAAAACGCTGATTTGCACCGAAGTAAAACTCCTCCTTACCAAGTAGGAGATCAGGTATGGCTAGCAACTAAACATCTACCCCTCAAGGGTCAGCAAACTTTTAATCCCAGATTCATTGGGCCTTACCCCATCAAAGCTATTATCAACCCAGTGGCCTTTAAACTCGATTTACCATCCAACATGCGGATTCATCCCGTTTTTCACGCATCTCTTCTAAAACCAGTACAACCTGGAACCAGACTGTCTGAGCCCCCAGGCCCTGTCCAGATTGATGGAGAATTAGAATTCGAAGTGAAAGACATTTTAGATTCCAAGATAGTTAAGTCGAAACTCTTCTATCTTGTTGATTGGAAAGGATATGGACCTCAGGAAAGATCTTGGGAACCCAGTAACTATGTTCACGCACCACGATTAATTCAAAGATTCCATCGAAGATTCCCGCACAAACCAAAACCCCCGGAGGAAAAGACCTTGGGAGGGGCCTTGATGGGGGGTACTGTCATGATGCCTACCTCTAAGGAGCCAGGTCGGGCCCAGCAACCCCAGAGGCAGACATCATTTTCCCCAGGGAAGTCTCAGCGGGCCCAAGTCGGGGCCCTTTGGACTCAGTCCTGGCGCCTTAGGCGCCAGGCTCATAGCGGACCCCAGTCCTGGCGCCTTAGGCGCCAGGCTCATAGAAGAGGATATGTGTTTAAGTGCTTGGGTGCACACTTACCTGATGCAGACCTTGCTGCTTCATCCAGGCCCTCTTGAGGCCTGAATGGGACTACTTAACCTGTAGGACTACTTCACCACCCGGGTGTGGTCGGGGAAGGATACATAACTGATTGGTGGAAGGATACATACCAGGAACTTCTTCCAAGGCTATTTAAACCCCACCCGAACAGCCACACATGCTTCGCATTGTTCTGCACCTAGCAGCTGGACGCTCACCGTGTCAGCTCCTGCATCCTGACTTCAGCCACGCCTGCCAGCACCCTGGAACACCTGCAAGGGGAGAAAGGAAGAGAATAGGAGAAGAAAAGCCCTTACCTGCTAAATCCACATCCCAGATTCATTTCTCCAACGGCCCTGAAAAGGAAGACATCATTTTAAAGGCATTTCGTTTCGATCGCTGCAGCGCTGCATTTTACTCACCTTTGCAAGGCGCTTCCATCTTCAGCAGCGATCTTCCGGATTCAGCTACGCCCCGGCACCTAGAGGAAAAAAGACAAGAACAAAGGTGAGAGGGAGAAAAGGAATAAGGAAAGCTCAGTTTCCTTTTAAGTCTTACCTGTTGGATTATTCCCACTGCATTTCGGGTCCTGCCGCTTCCTGGCATCTCCGGACCCCGGCCCCTATGGGGAAAAAAGACAAAGACATTGAATGAGCGAATGCAAAGACATTACCTGAGTGCTCATCCAGAACTGTTTCACTTCGGGTCGGCGCCATATCTCCGGCACTCCGAACCCCGGCCCCTAAGGGGAAAAAGACATAAGCATTAGCGCTTGCTGCAATTAGACAACAAACATTATTATTAAGCTTGAACTTTTGAACAGAACTTTTACAGCGCCTTACCTGAACAGTCAAGCTTACCTGAACTCCCATCAATCCTCAATCCAGTGAAGTAACTGGGTTTCAACGCGCCCCTGCATCAGAAGCAGGATGGAGAGCTCATCCTTCCAAACCCTAAGGTGAGGCTTCACGGGGAATCGTGGAGGAGGTATCGTGGAGAGTTGGAAGGGAGTGGGAGGCTTGAGCATTGTTCCAAAGTTGGTAATACTCCCTTTTCACGCACAGGAGGGTATCCAACGAGCCAGGGAAGCCAGAATAGAGGGGCCCTTCCTGTCCATCTTCAGAGTTCTGCGCCTTCGACGCCGCGCCTCCGTGGGAACCAGGTGAGCGTTACACACAGGGAATATTTTTCTTTCTGTTCCCTTGTCCTTCATTCCTGCTCCGGTTCCACAGTCATCCATTCTTTCGTCTATGCCGGAGCATCTGGAATTCGTGTCCTGGTCATCCTAAGAACGTCGTTTCGCGAGGGCGGATCCCCGCTGCTTTTGCGTGCCTAGGCACAGAAAACTGTTGGGACGTGTGCTTCTACATCGACTCCCTCTCCGCTCAGGCACTTCAACGTCAGCTTGTCAGGTGGGAGGAAGTGTTACAACGCATTCTTCCTCCGCATTTGCAGCTCTTCATTGAAGAAAAAAGGAGACGGCTGGTAAGTTCGTTCCTTTTCAGGACACCCCGGCCGGGGGAATACTTCCCAGGGTCTTCGGTGTCCGGGAGGGGCTCAAGTAGCTCAATTACCAGGGATCTCCTTGAGGTATCCCGCAAGGGATCTAAGAGGCGCACCAGAGTTTCCTCCGAGGCCTCTTGTAAAGGGGCTGCCGAGACCGGATCTTCATCTGAGGTTCCCCCTTTGGGGGTTAAGGCTAGGCCCAGTTCTTCTGGTGCTTCTTTCACCGTGGTCAGCCCTGGGGTTTCCAGTTCTGGAACTAAGTCTACTGAGTCTCGGCTCGAGGTCCCTCTCAAGGTGACTAAACTTTCCAGGGTTACTCCCAAACTTCCCTGTCTTGGGGCTATTTCTACCGGCAAGATTGAGGGCCCTACTCTGGAGGCCCTGGCTTCGGGGGGGGACACTCGGACCAGTGGTGGAACCAATCCTGCTGAGGGGGCACAGAAGCCGGTAAAGCACCATAAGTCTTCTCGTACTGGCTCTGCCAAGGCTTCCCTATTTCGGGCTAACTCATCAGCAGTCTCTAAGGTGTCTCAGAAACACGCTAGGTTTGCTAGTACCGGCCCTGCCGAGGTTCCTTGTCACAAGGCTAAGATGTCACATAAGACCCCTGACTCCCCGATGGTGTCCACTACACCTGTGACACAGTTCGTCTCAGGCGTGGACAAAATGGCGGTCCAATAACCGCGGTCCTCGGCTGCCATTTTGACTACCTCTCTTACACCAAAGTTCACCACGGCTGGTGCTGAGGGGCCGTTTTTGGGGCAGTGCAGCCTTTTCCACGTTTTGTGGACAATAAGAACCCGTTCAGCCCTCCGATGGATTGGCATGTTCGAACTCCGCTGCTCCATACAGTTTCGCTCCTTCCTGCGTCTGCTCCTTTGATCTATGTAGATCCAACTGGTGGAGTACCTTTCTGGCAACCATCCTCTTTACATTCCTCGGGGTATGCCCCTTCCGAGCAGCATCTGCCCACTCCAGTGCTCAGACCCTCATCCGAGGATGCGTTTTTCAGAATGTTTCAGACACTTATGCATTCTGAACCCATGAAGGTATACTTTAAGGATTTGTTTAAGGAAATGTATCCTAAGTCGCCTGAACTGGTCCCTGTTCCAGTAGTTCCTATGCTGATCCCGGTTGGGCCACCTCCTCCACCTCTGCCTGTGGGGCCTCCCCCCCCACTTTCTCCTCTGTCTCCTCTTTCCCCCGTGGAAAAGACTTTGGTGGCTCTGCCAAACACCACTTCAGGACCTGAGACGCCACGTACAGTGGACCAGTCTTCTGCTCCCCTTCGCTGGATGAGGACCAGGCGGACCAGGACGGCGATGACACGCCCTGCTCTATTCGAGCCATCCACGACCAGGTGCTGGATATGATGGCACTGCTAGACATTCCAATATCCGAGCCCCAGCTCCTCAGGACGGGGTTCTTTCTGGAGCCTTTACCTTGTTGCCACAGGAGCGCACCGGCCTGTTCCTAGAGAAGGACCTTCTGGCCGAGGCCCGTAAAATATGGGAAAAACCTCATACTGGGCAGCACTTAAACAGAAAAATAGAAGCTTGCTATAAGCTTCACGCGTCTGAGGACATATCCATGTCTTCATGTCCGCTCTCCTCGTCGACTGTGGTGGCTGCAGCTACGCTTCAGTGAAAGCCGGCCTCTACATCTTCTACTGCAATGTCCCAAATCCTTTCCAAGGAGGACACGCTTCTGGACGCCATTTGCAAAAAAGGTATTTTCTAATTCAGCTCTTCAGCTACGTCAGGCGAATGCTGGTCTTATTGTGGCCGATGCCAATGTGAAACTTTGAAAAGAGCTAGCCGAGTTCCAGGGATGCATTCCTTCGGATAGGCTTGAAGACTTCAAGGGTGGCTTATCTGACGCCAGAGTTTTGGCACAGGATCTACTTGAGGCTGCAGCCCATCTCCTAACAGGCGTGGCTGCATGCTACGAAATATTCAAAGGAAGTCCAGGACAAAGTGCTTGACCTCCCTTTTTGAGGGTAAAGACCTGTTCCACGCCTCCACGGACGAGGAACTTAAGACTAAGGCCAGTACTCAAACGGCCAAGTCGTTGTCTGTCCTTGGAAAGGCACCTGCAAATTCACTTTACTCTCCAAGGTCGGGGTCTCAGACAAGGTCCTTCTCTGGCTTCAGAGGATTTCAGGACCGCCGGGCACGCCTCTCTGATGCTCGAAATGGCAGCCCCCGTCATAAGCAACAACGCCAGGTTGGCCGATTTTTCTCTCGGCCAGCAGTCTCCCTCCTCCGCAGCAACGGGTTGTCTATCCGCCAGTAAAACTCGGGTGGGGGATGGATTTCGTCTCACCTGGAGGCGTGGCAGACCATCACCCAAGACCGATCGGTTTTGTCAGTCGCTCGGGTGGGCTTTCGCTTGCCCCTCCCCTCTACGCCACCTTCCCACCCTCCTCTCCAGCAGACGAGGTAACCCTCCTTCAGAGCCGAGGTACAGAAGCTTCTAGACCTCATAGCAGTGGAACCTGTTCCTCTCGGGGAGCGAAGGGAGGGGTTTTATTCCCATCTGTTTACAGTGCCCATACCCAAACAGGCTGGCCTGCGCACTATCCTCGACCTTTCCAAGTTCAATCTCTTCCTACCTCAAGAGAAATTCAAGATGATTATGCCCTTTCAGATAAAGTCCTCTCTCCGGAAGGGCGATAGGCTCAGCGTAGTAGACCTTCAGGATGCTTACATGCATATCCTGATCTGGAGCCCGCACCGAAAATATCTGCGGTTCTTCGTGGGAACAGACCACTTCCAGTATTGTGTGCTCCCGTTTTGGTCTCAGTTCAGCACTGCATGTCTTTACGAAGATGTCAGTCATTGTGGCGTTCCTCAGACTACAGGGGATTCATGTATATCCATATTTGGACGATTGGCTTCTGCACAGTCCTTGCCCACAAGCCTCCTCGGCCAATCTTCAGTCACTTCTTCAGCTCTTGTTCCATCTCGGGCTGTCAGTTAACTGGCGGAACTCTTCGATGATGGTCTCTCAAGACCTGATCTTTTTAGGTTTCCGTTGGGACACCGTCAGTACCAAAGCCTTCCTGACAGAGGACAGGGTTGCAGACCTTTCAGCCACATGTCAGATCTTCCTGCAATCCTTCCACATGTCGGCCTGGTGGTTCCAGAGACTTCTGGATCTCATGACCTCTTGCGTGTTAGATCTGCTTCTCGCACGCCTGAAAATGAGACGTACTCAGCTGCTGCTCCCAGGCTACTGACCCGGATTCCAAGATGATTCCTATTCCGTCCAGCATGACAGCAGATCTTCAATGGTGGTCATCCACCAACAATCTCTTGGTGGGAACCTCCTTCCAGTAGCCCCGCCCACAAGTAATGGTTACCACAGACTCCTCCCTCTTGGGGTGGGGTGCTAGGCTGCTACACCTCGAAGTTTTCGATTTGTGGACGCCCCAAGAAAGGTGCTTCCATATCAATTACCTGAAGCTTCTGGCAGTTTTTCTGGCGCTCAAAGCCTTTCAGCCCTCGATCACCAACATAGTGGTGCGTATACACACTGACAATTCTGTGACAATGTTTTACATCAACGAACAGGGGGGCACCAAGTCTCCCCTTCTGGTGGACCTGGCTATCCAAATCTGGGATTGGGCCATCCAGCACAATGTCTGGCTCCAAACTGTGTATATCCCGGGCCACATCCATGTGACTGCAGACTTGCTCAGCCGTCAGTGTACAGTGAGTTATGAATGGAAAATGAACACAAATGTTCTCAGCGAGATCTTCCGGCAATGGGGCACCCCGGAAGTGGACCTCTTTGCAACATCGTCGACCAAGAAACTTCCACTTTATGCATCCAGGAACAGGCTCAGAGTGTCCTCCTTGGGCGACACCCTTGAGTTCTTGTGGGACAACAAGAGTGCGTATGCATTTCCTCCTCTGCCACTAATACATCGGTTTCTTTGGAAACTCAGGAGTGCTTCCAACGGCACTCTCCTCTTCATAGCGCCCTGGTGGCCAGCCAGGTTCTGGTTTTCGGACCTGCAGCACCTGTCGAGGTCCTCCCCAATCAGGTTCTGCAGATTCCTGATCACCTTCACCAGAGCAATCATCAGTTATGGCACCCCTTCCGACAATCACTCAGCTTGGCGGCCTGGTGGCTGAGTTCCGATCTTTACCGCAGTTCAACCTCTCTGAGGACAACATGCAAATAATACAAGCGGCATGGAAGCCCTCTACGAGAGCTCAATACAGTAGCAATTGGCTCTGCTTCTGTCGCTGGTGTTTGGCCAAGAGCCTTGACCCCAGACAGGCATCTGTCGACACTGTTTTGTCTTTCATATCGGACTTGGTGGCCTCTGGTATGCACGTTTTGTCTTACAGGACTTACTTGTCCTCCATTGTGTCTTACCTGTCCACGGACAGCTGCTCCTTTTCACTGACTAACCCTGTCATCAACAGACACTTTGCGGGTCTTTTACACCTTTTCCCGCCGGTTCGGACTCCTCATCCCAAATGGGACTTGAACGTGGTCCTCACTGCTTTATGCCATAAGCCTTTTCAACCAATGGCCACTACCGATCTCAAGTACCTTTCTTGGAAGGTTGATTTTCTGATTGCAGTTACACCGGCAAGGCGAGTAAGTGAGCTCCAAGCTCTTTCGGTGGAAAATCCGTTCCTCAATTTCCACAAGGATAAGGTTGTGCTTCGCCCTCATCCCTCCTTTCTTCCTAAGGTGCTTACTGATTTTCATTTGAACCAGTCAATCTCCTTAACAGTCTTCTTCCCGAACCTGACCTCGGATGCACAGAGAGTTCTGCACAATTTAGACGTGAGAAGGGCTCTAAAGTTCTACCTGGATAGAACTAGTGAACTCAGAAGCTCCTCATAACTCTTTGCCACTTTTGGCGACCCGAAAGGGAAACCAGCCACCAAAGCTTCTATTTCCTGCTGGATTGCCTCCTGTATTTCTGAGACCTACAGCATTCAGGGCCTTCAGCTACTAAAGGGCATCCACGCACATTTGGTCGGCGGCAAGCCGACTGCGGTTGCCTTCCAAAAGTGTGTCCCTTGGGAGTCTATCGCCAGGGCGGCTACGTGGGCTTACCCATCGGCTTTTTGCAAATATTACTGTCTCGACCTGAGCTTCCGGGCTGATGCCCAATTTGGCCAGGCAGTTCTCAAGAATTTATTTCAGTAAGGGGGTTTTCCATCCACCCGTTATACCTATGGTCAGTGCTTGGGAATCTCCCACAAGTATAGGGGAAAGGGGATGGGACGTAGGAGTATGACAAAGTTACTCACCGTAGTGACTACCTTACTCCTAGTCTATATTCCCCATTCCTCCATACGCCCGCCTGCATTCCCTCTAATAAGTATCCTCGGTTATTACTAAATGGTCCTGGACCTGGCGATAGAAAAGGACTGAAGCGCGATGCGTGGGCCAGAGCTCAGGAGGGCGGGGCTATGGTCACGTGCGGTAGCCGGCGTAAAAATAAAAGCAGGACAACAATTTGTATTTTTGATGCTTTAAAAGTGCTCCGGTCCCGTCCTGAAGGACGGAATGTCCTACAAGTATGGAGGAATGGGGACTATGGACTAGGAGTAAGGTAGTCACTACGTTGAGTAACTTTGTCATTCTGAAAAATAGATTTGATATTTGGTGCTGTCTTTTGCCTTTCAGTTAAAGTTTATGTCAAAATAAATCGTGATAGCCCATTCCTAGTATGCATGGATGAAAAGCTTGCTCATCATGAAACCATCGACCCTTTCTACCTGTGGATTGGCCCTGATGGAAGGAACGTTAAAGGCAAGTGGCATGCTTATCACATTCCTCATCATATTTTGAACTCTATTATATTAATACAGCTAAGACAAATTTCATTTGTCCATTTTCCATTTTGACTTATGCTGCAGTACATGAGTAATGAATTTGTATTATGCATACATGATAATATTTGCTTGTATAGATTGCAAGCACAGCATAAGCAGAACAGTAGTACTAAAAATGTGTGATATTGTATAGTGTTGTGGATTACTGCGCTGACAATGAGTCCGCTCTTTGCAGGAGATGAGTGTAGGTGTGTCACAGAGGGAGAGTTTTTGGGTTATATCCCAGTTGATAGACTTGTGACTGACTGCCATTCTCTGGTGATAAGTTGTTTGACAACAACTGGGAATAGGTGAAGGTTCCAATACTAGGTTCCAATAACATATACTACACCAAAAAACATTGTTACAGTCTCCACTCAATTTATGGTGCAGTTTAGAGGCTGAATACAATGGTCATCTCAGCAATATGCATAACTCAGAAGCTCCAGAACTTTTTCAGAACAAATTTCTTCTTTTTTTGTACCAAACAGAAAAACAGGCATTAGGGTTGTGACTACCGTGGTCCCAGAGGCTTAGTCCACGGTTTCATACATCTTTCAGCTATTCTTGGGGATCCTGTTGCTCAGTCCTCTCTCCTGACCCACTAACAGTCCACCTCCTTAGCAGCAGTCACTCAGTTGTTGGAATTTATAGTGTCCTGCAGTTCTTTCTTGGTCTTCACCATGTCTTTCTTCTTCATTCTTGATGGTTTCAGGATATGGCATTGGTCGACCAACACTCTGTTCTCAGGTACACCCACTTTGTGCCATTAAGTCATCCAATGAGGGTTGGGTGTCGGGCATTTGTAAACATTGTAAGACCCTACGATTTTTAATAAGCTTTTCGCTGCTGGTAGTGATGAGCAATCTTGGCTGGTGACCTATAAGGTCTTGGGTTATTGTGTAAGGCCCTTGCTTAACTATATAGTCTTGCTTGGAAGTTATGTTCTGGGAACTGCTTTGTGCTTCCCTTCTTAATCCTACTTCTTGTCCCCGTTCCTCCATATTTGTGGCAAAGTGCGCCCTATAGAGACTGCAAAGAAGTGATATTTACAGCACCAAAAAAAATGTGTCCAGCTTTAATTTCTTACTCAAAGCTGGGAGCACATGCAGCCATTGCCCGCCTTCCTCTGCCTTGTCTTACGCTTCATCCTTTTCTTCACCTGTTATGTACTGGACGAGTGCAGCACTGTAAGATTTTTAATCCCTCTTTTCTGTCATTTTTTTCTTAGATTCTGTTCTCCCCTTGCTCACTAAGGTTTTCGCCGTGATTTTCCATCTGTCTATTCTGGGGATAAAGGGATTCTCAAGCTGTTCGTCCTACGTGCAGCATTTCTCCCTATCTGGTCCTCATACACTCTGTCTCGAGTGTTGGGGCCCAAAACATTTCTGGGATTCATGTTTTTATTGCAACTTCCTCTTGGTTGGGACAGTCGGTTGTAGGCTAGGACGGTGGGATGAAGTATTGTGCGACCCACAACACTTTCATGACTTCATCATGAGAAAAAGAAGAGGCCAGTATCAATGTTCCCTCTCATTATTTTTCTCTAAGTGTGGAAATGGTTTGCTTTGGTGCAGACATTGGCCCTCATTACGACCCTGGCGGATTTTTTCCGCCATCGACGGACTTTTCCGCCATGGCGTAAAGTCCGTTTACGCCATGGCGGATGGCGGACTTACCGCCCCATTCCGAGGTTGGCGGGGCGGTAAGTCCCCATTGACCCATTTACCCTTCCCCATTCCCATTTCGGCCCCATAGGGCTCAATGGGAGTGGGGAAGGCGTTAATTACGCCACCGTACATTACGGTGGCGTAATTAACACCAAGGTCCCATAGCGCCATGGATTTCTACGCCCGCAAAAAGCCGGCGGAAAAGTGACCATGGCGCTTTGGGAACTCGTAGTTGGCGGTAAGGGGTCGGCGCAGCTAACGCTGGCGTAAACCCCTTACCGCCAGGGTCGTAATGAGGGCCATTATCTTTCATGTGCGCACCTGGCTAAGAAGTTCTCCAGCATGGGGTCTGGCATGGATTCACATGCTCATGAATATTCCCCGTCGTCAGGCTGGGAATCCTCAGTAAAGAAAAAATCAGTATCATTTTCGTTTCTGATCCGTCTTTCTTAGTAGTAAGCAATCACTGGTCTCTGGGTCATACTGCCCCCAGCCAATGACTGCCCTCTCCCTAAGCCCCGCCCCTGGCAGCCATCCTGAGCACATTCAAGTGTTGGGAGTCCTCGTGCTATAGCTCTCGAGCTTTTACTGCGTTTTGCATTTTTTAAAGAGTTTAATCTCATTTCTTTAGTCAATCGAGCCTCAAGCTCCACAGTTTCTACTTCCGATCAACGGGGACCCGTTTCGGAATTTTCTACGCCCCTCAAGGGCGAAGTTTCGCCGAGTTACGCTTCTTGGAGGATTCCAGAAAATCTGAGGCCTACCTCGTGGACATGGCCAAGGACAAGGGAAGCTCGACGCCCGGATCCAAGCTGTTCAGGAACTGCCCTGGATGCGGATTATAGAATGTTTTCAAGGAGGATGAGCATTCAAGATGTCTCTACTGCCTTCACGAAGACAAAACGCACGTGGAGAAGGACTGTGCGTTTTGCAAGAACTTGTCGGAACAGACTATGAGGGATCGTCGGACCCGCCTCGCCAGCTGGCTGGAGAAGGGCCCAGCAGGTGAGAAGAAGAAGTCCGAGCGGTCCTTTAAGTCCTGTGAGGGCGCCCCGGCGATGGGGGCCCAACAGAAGGCAATGCATCGCGAGTCCGCAGGCACCAGGAGCACCGAAGGGTCGGGCTCCTCGGCTGCCAGGCAGTGCGCGCTTTCACCGACGCCATCAACCACGAGCCAACACTCTGGCTCGGGGAAGAGAACATCTGAGAACCCGGCTAAGCTTCTGGAGAGGCCCCGGTCGATCTCAAAGGGATCAGCTGAGGGGGAGCGAGGCGGTGACCCCTCCCCCAAGGTGAAGGCCTCAAGCGTGCCCAAGGTGGTGAAGGCCTTGATTCATCCGGCGAAGGCCTCTATTGAGGGAGTCGCAGCGGCCCTGGCGAAGCCTGTGGAGGCTAACCCAGTGGAGGCGACCTCGAGGCCCAGAGTTTCCCTGCCGCCACGGAGGGAATCCTCTTTTCAGCCCATCGATAAGACCCCCGTGAAGACCCCGGTGAAAAAAGAGGGGGGGCGGTGGCCGTCACAGACACGGATACAGCCTCTGAGGAGGAGCTGGTTGAAGTCGTGAAGGGCCTCAACAAGAGGTCCGAGGAGGTCCGGTCCCATGGGGGGAACCCTGAGGAGGCGGACGAAGAGAGCGACGGTGGCGCCGAAGAGACTCCCGTGGAGGAGGAGCTACCATCGCGCCCGTCGCAGCCAGTACCCGAGCCTCAGGACAACTCGGTGGCCATTTTGATGGCAATCCAAACCTTATGCGCAGAGATAAGGACGAGATTGCCCCTCACCCCAACAGGCGACCCAGCAGAACCGGGCCCGTCTGGAAGCCCTCCAAACAAGCGGAGGAGAGTTCATCCCCCCCGCCTTTCCAGCCCTCGTGCAGACTGTCGACGGACGCAGATCTTCTCTCCAGGGAAGGAGGCACCATCCTCCATCACGACCCGGAGTTGCTGAACTTGCAGGCCTGGCTCCTGCAGCAGTAGAGTTTGGAGGATTCGATATCCCGGCAAACTGCAAGGAGGTGCTTGCAAAGGCCAGGGTGTCCTCAACTCTAAAGTGCTACGGACACAAGTGGAAGAGATTCTCTGTCTGGTGCCGTGCACAGAAGATTAACCCTCTGCGAATTACGGCCCCTCAAGTGCTGCCGTACCTGCTATCGCTGGCCAAGGCGGGACTAGCTCACGCTTCCATCAAGATCCCCCTTGCAGCGATTTCCCGTTACACCAGAACTACGGGACGGTCATCCCTGTGGTCTCATCGCCCGGTGAAGGAATTTATGAAGGGACTGTTCCGATCGTTCCCGCCGGTGAAGGCCCCGGCCCCGGCGTGGAAGCGCAACGTGGTGCTGACCAGGCTCATGGAGCCGCCATTCGAGCCTCTGCATTCGGCACCGTTGAAATTTCTGTCGTGGAAAACAGCGTTCCTTGTGGCCATCACCTCCGCTCTACGAGTGGGAGAGATCCAGGCCCTATCCTGCAAATCTCCATACTTGACTTTCCACGAGACGAGGGTGGTGCTGAGGACGCACCCCTCCTTCATGCCCAAGGTGCCGTCGGACTTCCACCTCAACAAGACCTTGGTGTTGCCAGTTTTCTTCCCGTCGCCTCCATCGCCGGCCGAGAGGACTTTGCACTCGCTGGATGTAGCTAGAGCGCTGAAGTTCTACGTGGACCGCACGAGGAGTTTTTGGAAGACATCACAGCTTTTTTTGAACTTTGGACCTGTGAATCAAGGGAAGGCCCTCTCGAAGGCTTCCATTTCCAGATGGCTCTCCGGCTGCATCATGCAGTGTCATTGGTTGGCAAACCGACCGTTGCCCGGCCGTCCGAGAGCCCACTCGACCAGAGCGATCGCTGCTACTACGGCGTTCTTGTCTGATGTGCCCCTGCTGGACATCTGCAGGGCTGCTACGTGGAGGTCGACGCACACCTTCACGAAATTTTACTGCGTCGACCGGATTCCAGGGAGGAGTCCAGAGTCGGCCAAGCAGTGCTGCGCAACCTGTTCGCCTGAAGGTGGGCCTGGTGAGGAGGTAAGTGTTGCTTAATATTGAGTTTATGTAATGCTTAATGTTGAGCCTTGCCACCTCCCGTGGTTGTGCATGTGTGTACTGCTATGTATTCTTATATTCATGAGCATGTGAATCCATGCCAGACCCCATGCTAGAGAAGGAACAAGTTACTTACCTGTAACTGTTGTTCTCCAGCATGGGTCTGGCATGTATTCACATACGAACCCTCCCTCCTACTCCTCTGCAGCTCTTCACTTAGTGATACTGCCACTTCACGTGCCACCAAATCTGAGGAAGGCTTTCAGGGGCGGGTCTTAGGGAGAGGGCAGTCATTGGCTGGTGCCAGTATGACCCAGAGACCAGTGATTGGTTACTACTAAGAAAGACAGATCAGAAACGAAACTGATACTGATTTTTTCTTTACTGAGGATTCCCAGCCTGACGACGGGGAATATTCATGAGCATGTGAATCCATGCCAGACCCATGCTGGAGAATGCGACTTGTGAGCATGCAAAGTTGAGGAGAGAGTCAAAGGGAATTTCTCCCTCCAATCTCTGCAATTATTTACAAATTGGTGCAAAAGGTGCACCTTAAAGCATTATGAAAAGTCATAAACCAATCCAAACATTCAAGAGCTGACGCAGTATCTTGAAAAAAAGTACCCCAACACGGAGAAAAATACATGTACTCAAATAAAGCATTGTATGCTCACTATAAAAAATGCATTCTGTTGTGGTTATTCATTTGTCGAGCTACAAACTCTGCTCAGGCATTCCAACATGTTTTATGCTACTGGGAAAAAAACGCTTATGTGCTATAAAGAACAAATATTGCTTATAACTAATTTTGCTGGGAAAGAATTTATACATTATGTCATTTGCTAAAAAGAACAATCACAACCAAAAAGAGTGTGTCAGAAAATATGCCAATGAGAGTTCATGTGCTACTAGAACAAAATAATTTAAGGGCCAGTTGTAAATGCCTTTCATAATTTGTATCAGATGAATAATTACATCAGAGCATGACAATCTGAATTCCTGTGCCACTGCTTGCCATCACCATTACATTGCCCTCAGAACAGAACCAAAGACAACACAAACTTATAACCAGCCCTACTGATAAGAGGCGTAGCAGTCAAGTTTCTTCCACAAAAACTGGGACTACTTATAAAATATAAATGAGCAAAAATATGCCCAGCAACAATTATGAAACAAAATGGACCGAGGCACATATACCTGCCCAGCTTCCACCCACAAAGTTCCACTGATATTTTCAGATCAGTTTTACCAGCAGAGCAGATGCACAGGTAGGAGCTCCAATAATATTACTGTCTGATTTGGAGAGAAACTTTGAGGGAAATAACATATCTTAATGGAAAGAAGCTTATATTATTAATGATCTGTTCTACAGTTAAAATACAAAATACAGAAAATTAGAATCTAATCTACAGCTCATTTGCACACTCTCACCCCTGCCCTCACCACACCAAAAAAAAAAAAAAAAAAAAAAAAAATAGAAGCCTCACCTCACCGGGGCTCCCAGTTAAACAAGATGTTGGGGATATCAGAAGCTAATCTCAAAGTACATGATTCTATTAAAAGGGTATTGCGAGAAAATAACAGAAAGAAATGCAGAATGTGCATTTACTGCACATTCAGCAGGAACGAAAATGCCAAATCCCATCATTGTATTTATTTATTTCTTTATATAGCACCGAAAACCCATGAGCATCAAGGTGCACAATTACAGACTTTTACCAATATAAAAAGTGGGACAAGTGAGATGAGTGGCAGGGGGTAGACCCACTAGATCCTATGAGTGATTGCTTCAGCTAAGAGTAGAGTTTTCAGAGTTATGTTTACTTCCTGACGTAGATTCTGTGGTAGTGTGATCCAAACATGGGCTGCCAAGAAAGGGAAATTCCTGCCTAGGATATTTGTTCATTTAAATCTGGGGCAGCTAACCAGTGCCAGGCTAGATGAGTGTAGAGTTCTATTAGGCTCATATAGGGACACCCAGGTTTTCAAGTATGCTGGAGCTATTGCATGTAGGCATCTGTGGACAATGCTGGCTGCCTTAAACTGTATGCCTGCTGGCATATCATTCATTAAAGTCTTTGCTCAAAGGTTTGCTGTAAAGGGTAAAAGATTGTAGATTTCAGAATATCTGTTTCGCTAATGCCATCCATGAGTAGTGCCTGGAATAATCCCCTGCCCATAATTCTTTGTAGGCCACGCAATGATATTGCAATGTTGCTCTCGCCTTAAAGGGTAATGTTAGCACTGAAAATAAGAGGCTGACCATGAAATGTGCCTACACAACATTCTTAGAGGAAACAAATTAGGTTTGTAAAGTCAATCTTGCATAGTGGGGTTAATATAAACTCGGCTATACCAAAATATCGGGACTAGTTAGTATAACGTAGCTTGCTTAACAGAGAAAGCAAATGGCAGGTAACTTTTGTGGCTTGTGCCTTACAAATGCTCTAAAAGGTGGAAGTTGGTATGTGCGCTGCTAATGCTCTTCTGACCAGCACTCAGAAGGAAGCTGGCAAAGCATGCAGCTTAGAAGGAACATAATCTGGTAGGCAACTTTCGTTTCAGGGCACTCTGGGCCACTGCTCTCTTCCAATCCGGAAGGGATCATCACCGTTGTAGCAACACTGCATCTATTCTCTAGGTCCCTCTCCCCTAGTCCTGGGTTCCCCACTCCGGGCCTAAAGAAGCATGAGATTTCCCAGAGGATCTCCATTGAAGGGCCAAAGTTTATACCGATTCTCCCAAGGTAACCCAACAAAGTCACTGTCGCACATCCCGAGGGCAAAACTTGACACTGACTCTGCACAGGTTCCCCGACAAGGGTCTAAAACTACTGGCAGCACCCTGAGGCTTCCTTTTCAATGCCTAAATCATTCACCAGTGCTGACGGGACGTCCCCGCCAGGACTCAGAAGTTGCCCATTGCAGCTCAGGTTCCATGGTCAGGAGCTAAGTCCCCAAGCAGGACATTGCAGATTTCAGCATTTGCACTTGAGGATCCTTCTTAAAATAGGTCTAAGGCTGAAAAAAGGGTGGAAGATGTAAATGTTCAGCACGCTTGCTGACGGCTATGCCCATTGTGATGCCATTGCCATTGCACTGCCACAAAATGGCGGGCATAGGGAACATATCAGATGCAGGCATTTTGTGCCAAGATTGACGAAGGAGACGACGGCGCAGGGCCTAGTTTTCCAATCCCACCAGCTCAACCGAGGGATGGGTCTCTGACCATTCTGTCGACCCATCACACCTTCTTGTCAGAGATCCAGGTGTGGTCCACCAGGTCCCAATTCAGCCTCCAACTAAGAAAAGGAAACGTCATCCGATGCCCCATTGCAGTCTCCACATCAGCGTCGGAACCCCTCCCGCCAGCAGACTCTCACACAGGAACGGACACGACCACAGGTGACGGCGACGATCATATCGTCGGAGCGGCCGGCGGGTCTCCGCATTTGGATGCTCCACCTAGGGTGTCCCCACCGGACGAAGTGGGGTCATTCCATTCCATGATCGCGAGAGCCTCCAAGCTTTTTCAGCTTGTGGCTGAGGAAACCAGGAAGGAGGGTTTCTTGTACCAGAGGCGCGAGTACAGGAGGAAGACAATAATGGCAGTGCCCCTTCTGGACGACGTGTGGGATGAGGACCTGGTCTTCATGAAGAACCATTGCATGACCCCAGCCAAACGAGCTGGAGAGGAAGTACTGGGTGCCGGACTCCGCACCCAAGTGCCTGAGGTCGCAACCTTTGCTGTATTCGGTGGTGTCGGCGGCCATGAGGTAATGGTCAGCTAACCCGTCCGCGTCGTCTTCGGTCCCTCCGGACAATTAGGGGAAGAAGCTGGACTCCATGGAAAGGAAGGTGATTTACACTGTGGCGTCCACCATCAGATTCAAGGCGGCCAATGCACTGGCGAACCTAGCCAGGTATGACTGGGAGCTGTGGTACAAGCTGGGCCCTGTTCTGGAGTTCCTCCCTGATGATAAGAGGATGGAGGCAATCGCTGTTTTCCAGGAGGGGGACGTTGCGTCTGATCCCGCCATTACATGGCGTTGGACGTCGCCGACACAGGGTTCTGCCATATGGGGAACAGTTTCTGTCTTTGACAAGGCTGGATGTAGGCCACTAATTTCCGGCAGCAAGTTCAGACGAAGGTGTTGGACATGCCCTTCGACAAAGAGAACTTGTTTGGGAAGGTCGTTGACGAGTCCCTCCCAGCCATCAAGGTGGATACGGAGATGGCCCGTTCCTTGGGCACTCTCCAGCAGCAGCGCTCTTCTTTTCGCTCCTCCAGGGGAACGTCGAGCAGGTCTTCCAAGGGTTTCTCCTCTTTGTACCATCAGCCCTCCAGATCCACGACCCAGGCAGCCTACAGAGGCCGTTCCCAGGCCTACGGTAGAAGAAGTCGTTGCCTGCAGGGCAGAACGCTGGCTCTGAAACAGGCCTGAACCGGCTGGGACGTTGGTCTCCACGTGTGCACCCCGGTATGCGGCCAGCTGCCAAAGTTCGTCAGCGAGTGGAAGAAGGTAACCACCGACAGATGTGTGCTGGACGCTCTCGCCCAGGGACACACCCTGGAGTTTCAACGCAGGTGTCCACGGATTCCTCCGGTTGCCTGTCAGGAGCAACACATTCCTCAGCTCCTGGAATAGGTACGGGCAATGCTGCAGAAAGGGGCTATTGTGCTAGTTCCCCAACGACTGCGGGGCGCCAGAGTCTATTCCTGCACTGTTCCTATGAGCCAGACTCAATACGGTGTCCTGCCTGGCATCACCCTCGGAGGAGAGGGTAGCGGCCAATCAAGGGATATGCATCGGCTGTTGTCGATAAAGACCGATGCGGTGCGAACCATCAAGTCGTTGCTGGGCATGATGTTGTCCTGCATCTACCTCATCCGGCTCTGCAGGTTACAGATGCAACTTCTTCAGGAGTTCCTGGATGCTTGCTGGATACAGGTGTCCGGAAGCTTTGTGGACAAGATCCCGTTTGACAAGGAGTTCCGTTGGGTGATAAGGTGTTGGGGCATCCGCTCTAACATCGCCCAGGGCACAGGGTTTCAAAACCCTCCATACTAGGAGACGGTCACCACAGGTGCTTCCCTGGAAGGCTGGGGAGCCCACACCAGACGTCTGCATGCCAGAGGCCTGTGGCTGTCGGAGAAGGATCTTCATATCAACATCCTAGAGCTAGGGGCAGTGTTCTGGGCCCTCAAGTTGTTCCTTCCGTCTCAGAAGAGCAAGGTGGTGAGGATCTTCACAGACAACACCACCCCGATGTTCTGCATCAGGAAACCGGGAGGCACTCTATCCTCAGCGCTCTCCAAGTAAGTGCAGGATTTGGGGTGCTGGTCTATCGGACAAGAAATGTTCCTCGTTCCTCTTCACCTAGCGGGAGTCAAGAACACCATTGCAGACTCCCTCAGCAGGGAGTTGCGCTCCTGCCACGAATGGGACCTTCGGCAGGACCTGGTGGACTGCATCTTTGTCAAGTGGAGCAGGCCCCAGATCGATCTGTTTGTGACGGCGGCGAACTCCAAATGCCAGAGGTTTGCCTGCAGATTCCACCAACCAAGCATCATGGGGGACTTGTTCTCCTTCCCGTGGGAAGGCCTGTTCCTGTATACGTTTCCTCCGTTGCCTCTCCTGCTACGAGTCATCAACACACTCCGACAGTGCCAATGCAGGATGATACTCATTGCCCCAGGGTGGCCAAGGCAGATTTGGTATATGGACCTTCTTAGTCTGTCAGCACCACCCCCGGTCAAGCTGCTGCTAGTTCCTGATCTTCTCACCAGAGGAGGCGCAATACTGCATCACAACCCAGGGTCGCTGAACCTGAAAGCTTGGCTCCTGCAGCCCTAGGGTTTGGTGGATACAAGTTGCCTGTGGACTGCAGAGAGATCCTCGACAAGGCCAGGGCGTCATCGACTTTGATGTGCTACGGCCACAAGTGGAAACCTTTCGCTACATGGTGCTGCTCGGAGGAGATTGCCCCGCTGAGGGTCAAGGCCCTGCAAATTCTTCCTTCTTGGCCAAGGCCAGCCTGGCACACGCTTCTATCAGGGTGCATCTGGTGGCTATCTCCCGCTACACCAAGTCTCCGGGAAGATCTTGACTGTGGTCTCACTGACTCATCAAGGAGTTCCTCAAAGGACTTTTTCGATCTTTCCCGCCGGTCAATAATCCTGCCCCAGCATTAGAACTCAACGTGGTTCTGACAAGGGTCAGGGGGGGCCCCCTTCGAGCCGATGCATCAGGCCCCTCTAGTTCCTTGCGTGGAAAACGGCTTTCCTTGTCGTCATCACCTCTGCCAGGTGGGCGGGTGAAATCCAGGCCCCATCCAGCAAGCAACCATACATGACTTCCCACGAATCGAGGGTGCTGCTGCGGACGCACCCCTCTTTCATGCTGAATGTTCAGTCGGAATTCCACCTCAACAAGCCTTTGGTGTTACCTGTTGTTTTCCCCAAAACCTTTGTCACCATCTGAAAGGGCCTTGCACTCGCTGGATGTTGCTCGTGCCTTGAAGTTCTATGCGACGCACACAAAAGGTTTTTGGAAAACTTCACAACTGTTTGTGAACTTTGGCCGTGTGAACCATGGGAAGGCCTTGTCAAAGGCTTCTATTTCAAGGTGTCTTTCCGGCTGCATCATGCATTGTCATTGGTTGACAAACCGATCGCTGCCCGGCCGTCCGAGGCCCACTCCACCAGAGCGATCACTGTAACGACAGCGTTCCTGTCTGTTGTGCCCCTGCTGGACATCTGCAGAGCTGCTACATGGAGGTCCACGCACACTTTCACAAGGTTCTACTGCGTCGACAGGGATTCCAGGGAGGAGTCCAGAGTCGGCCAAGCAGTGCTAGGTAACCTGTCCGCTTGAGGTGAGTCTGTTCCGGAGGTAAAAGTTCATTGCTTCTGTTGAGCCTTGCCACCTCCTGTGGTTGTGTAATGTTGTACTGCTATGTATTTGTTATTCATGAGCTTGGGAATCCATGCCAGACCCCGTGCTGGAGAAGGACCAAGTTACTTACCTGTAACTATTGTTCTTCAGCATAGGTCTGGCATGGATTCACATGCAAACCCTCCCTCTGACTCCTTTGCGGCTCTTCTTGGTCATGCTGCCACTTTACGTGCTTACCAAATCTGAAGATGGCTGCCATAGGAGGGTCTTAGGTAGAGGGTGTCATTGGATGGGGGCAGTACCCGTTTCCGCTCTTTCCAACTCCTAGCCCCCCTCTACTGGAACTCCGTTCCTCTTGCAATCTGCTCTACCACCACCTTTTCCTCATTCTGCACCTCCCTTAAATCTCTCCTTCTCCACTCTCCTCCTTGTAACCCCTTTCTTTCCTGCCTCCCCTCCCTCCTTTACCTTCCCCCTTGACCATCTCCCTCCCCTCCTGTGCATCCCCACTTTCGCCTTCCCCTTCCCTCCTCCTACTCCCCTTTAACCCTTCCCCCCCCCGACCCAGCCCTATCCCACTATTCTCCCTATTCCCTTTAGTTAATTGCTCTTCTTGCTGTTTTGTTGATTGATTCATATTGTTATTTGCTTCTACCGTTATACTGTTTTATGTATTAAGTTGTTCAATTGTACAGCGCTTTGGTGTAAAGCGCTTTACAAACCAATAAATACAAATACAAATACAAGACAGTGATTGGTTTAAAGGAGAAATACAGTTTGTAAGTGAAAGTGAAACTGTTTCTTCTTTTACCGAGGAATCCCAGCCTGATGACGGGGAATATTGATGAGCATGTGAATCCATGCCAGATCCATGCTGGAGAACAATAGTTACAGGTAAGTTACTTGTTCCTTATAAGGCATCACTGCGTCATCACCATGTAGTAAAATTCAGCATGGCTGGTTGGTGAGACACTATACATGGGCCTGCTCCATAGGGGATACCACGCTGCGATTGGTTCCAGTCTCTCCCGTCTGTCTTCTCTCACGTGGGGTCGGCTGGGCTCATCTCTCAAGGGACTGAATGTCAGGCGCGTCACATGTTGCTATTACAGAGTGCCTATTGCAAGATAATACTAATACATCATTATGGCATGCACCTGGGAAACTTCTGGACTGGCACAGGGGGAGGAACACGTTCATGCTGACCCACACTTTCTTTGCTCGGTTCATATCGCACTCTCTGCACCCAAGGCTTCTGCCCTTGTTTTGAACTATAATTTATTTTTCCCAGTACCTCGTATTACAAAGGGTGTATTTAGGGAATAAGGTGAAATGGTTGTGTTCGTTTAGATCTGTTATGACCATTGGTTTTATGGGCGGTGGTCTGAGCTCACCCACTATCACGGAATTCAGGGGTTCTGGGACTGGGTTAGTGGTGGGTGCAATTATTCCTGGTGGGCTGGGTTGGGGTTGGAGGTCTGCTGGTGGCCTGGCTGTGATGAATATGTGCCGCAAGGAGCCTGGGGCTGTCTCGTGGCGTTGCAGGACGTATTCCTCTCTGGGATATTTTATTTTTTATTTTATTTTATTACATTTGTTACTCGCCCAGACCCATAGGTATCAAGGCGAGGTTACAGACAGCTTGGTGATGCAAATATTACGTCGAAATAATGGCAATTAATGCAAAAATAGCACTTAGTACAGTTATTCATAAAGCAAGCATATATACATAGTAAAAAATAATTACATCACATTGATATGACTAAATTGTTCTTATTGATTAAATAGCCAAGTTTTCAGAAATTTTTTGAAACCCTTGAGAGTTGTCTCATTTTTGATAGAGAGCGGCAGAGTGTTCCAGTGTTTGGGGGATAGATGCTGAAAACTGGCGCCTCCTGCTCTAGTCTTTTTGAAATGGGGTATTGGGAGAAGTGAGTGGTTATTCAATCTTAGGGATCTGGTACTTGTTTTTTTAGTTATTACGTGGTTTAAGTAGATGAGGGCATTTTCGTGTATGCATTTGAAAGTGGTGCACAGTGTTTTGAATAGGATTTTGGCTTTGATAGGGAGCCAATGGTGCTTTCTTCTGATATTGGAGATGTAATCCGATTTTCTCATTCCGAGTGCAGGCCTAAGGGCTTTATTTTGTAACATCTTCAATTTATTGAGGTTGGTGGCTGAGATACCTAGAAAAAGGACATTGCAATAATCGAGTCTCGATAGGATCAGAGCCCTTGCTAGAGTGATGCAATTGGAGGGGGTCAGGAATTGATGGCTGAGTGAGATGAGCTTAGAAGTATAGGACATGGAGGATGAGAGTGCGTTGATGTGTTTGGTCAATGAGAGATTTGAGTCTAGGTAGACTCCTAATGTTTTTACATGTTTAAGTACTGGGATGATGGTGCCGTCTATGTTGATGGTGGCATAGTCTGGCTGAAGGACATTTATTTTGGCTTGTGAACCCACAATGAGGATCTCTGTTTTTTCATCATTAAGACAGAGGCTATTTAAGGCCATCCAGTTTTGAATTATGGAATAGATTGTATTTATGGTGGAAGTGTCTTGTATGTAATCCCCTGTGAGTGGGATGAGAATCTGGGTGCCATCTGCAAAATTGATGTAGATGACACCCATGTTTTGTGTAGGTGTTGTAGAGAGTGGGAGATAGGCAGGATCCTTGAGGGATACCTATGGGGACTGGTATGGGGTCTGCAACTTCTTTGCCTATGGATACTCTAGATGTTCGTTCTGCTAAGAAAGATTTGATCCATGTGGTGGCATCCAAGGAGAAGTTGAAATCTTTAGCTAGTGTAGTACAGAGTTTGTTATGGTCTACAAGGTCGAACGCTGCAGAGAGTTCCAATAAGAGAAGGATACAGAGCTTTCCTGAGTCTCTGATAGAGTCCATTTGGATTTTGAGATCCAATAGTGGTGTTTCTGTGCTATGGTTGGGGCGGAAGCCAGATTGTCTGGTGCCAAGGAGTTGGTTCTGCTCCAGATGTGTTTGGACTTGGTTTTAAGCTATATTATCAAGGATTATTTGATTTCACTACTTTAGCCGGAACAGAGTCTCCCTTGCAATTGGATTCTTTAAGATTGGATATGGTGTTAAACACTAGATCTTGTGAGACTGGTGTGAAGTGAAAAGTTGGTTTAGTGTTGCCATTGGTGGTAGGTGGGTGAAAGTCAGTAGAGTGTTTATCAGCTAGGAGTTGTTTTTTAGTTTGGATTTTGTCTTGAAGGAGGTTGATCTTGGCAACAAGAGCGTCTTGGATAGTGGTGCACCATTCTTTACTAGAATTGGTGCAGTTGGTAATTTGAATTGGATTTTCCAATTGTTTTAGAATTGTGAAAAGTTCTTTTGAATCGGATGCGGGATTAATTATCTGAGTATTGAAGGTATTTGCTTTGTGTTTGATGATGGCTTTTTTGTAGGTCCTTTTTGCTTCTTGGTAGGCTGTTTCAGATTCTAGTGAAGGGTGTTTTCTAGAAGTGTGTTCAAGGGCTCGTTTGGTTTTCCTGAGAGAGACCAGTTCCTCATTGAATAATAAGTTCTTGCAACAGTTAAAGAAGAAAGGGAAGTTTCTATGGGAAATAGCAGCGCAGGTTGTTCCGCCCCCGGCATTTGGGCCTGTTCAGGTTTCTCCACCGGGCCTACATTTTCCAACGCAGCCATGCATGACTGAATGTGTCTACCAAAACTATAAAATGGCGTCACTTTATATTTGCAGACTAAGTCTATGCATCTATAATTCCTGCAATATTGTGTTATTTCCCCTAATACAATATTGTTAATTCCCCTAATACATTGCACATCTGTCAATGGGACTCGCCTCACTCTAACGCGCTTAGGGGGGTGTTAAAGGCTCATTTCCTTCCCAAGATTCCCCCTTTAGTTACTTCTACAGTAATGAATGCCACTGCATACTTGTGCTCATTTTCACTCCTCACTGCAGCTTCATATGGTGGTGTTCTTTTTATTGGCATCCACAACCTATATACATTTTCTCTCGCTTGCGTATATTCTAAGGGAGTACATGTCATATAGATAACTCCCCTGCTAAATCTACCCACACTTCCTTATAATTTTCATGGTCTTGGGGGTGTAGAAAACCCAAGGGTCTTTTTCCCCTCTGCCGCGAACGGAGTGGAAAGATCGGGGAAGAATGCCAAGAGAGAAGAACATCATTGAGCCAAATTTACCCTTCTCTATTGTAATTTCCTCTCCTGATGTTCCCTCAGTTTGTGAAGGATGCTGTCATTCCATCTCAAACTCATCCCAATCATGTCCTCCTATGAAATATAACATCTGCAATCCCAATCATTCTTCTCCCCATCCCTCTGACTATTATCTTCCGAATTCCCGATCTACTTTTATAAACCACTACAGTTCCCATAACCCCTCCTTATTCATTCCGCCACCCCGATATAAAAAATTGTGAAAAAGCTAAAAGAAACACCTCTGGCTCTTTTCTGTCATGTCCCAACAGAAGGGGAGGCAAAGTCAGGCAATTGACCAGAATCACACACACCTGATGGCCCCTTCCTTTCCCCACAGGGATAAAAGGTGGAGCACGAGAGCACACGGTGAACAATGCAAACCTCACAACGAGCCAGCTATCCCAGTATGGCAATTCAAGAGGAGGAGAAAGGCGGCGAGTGTTACGCTCACCTGGTATCCACGGGGACGCCAACCAGCCCTGGTTGGATGATTTGCACTCTCGAATCCTCTCCCGGTCCCTTGGTAAGGCCTCTGGTTAAAGATGGATCTGCAATATAGGAGAGCTAGATTCAATACCAGATTGTCTTTGTTTTCCCACCTCCCTTGGCCTCAACTCCTTCCTCTCCCTTGGACCCCCTCCTCACCTAAATATTGTAAAAGGTGGATTCTCCGTCCTGCTCCTCGTGGCAGAGGCGCGTAGATGTGGGGGGCGAGCAGCGACCAAGTTACTTCACTGGTGCAAGCCCCCCCTGTGGAAATCCAGGCCTGCTGCGATCCGTAGGTTTGCTGCTTTACAGTCTTTATATGCAGTTCGTATGTTCCTCTTAGTTCGAATAATAATGTCTTGCTTCTTTCCTTTTAGATATGGAAAGTTATTTTGGTGTTGTTATGCAGTTTGAAGATGAGCATGGGCCGGTAGGCGAAAGCGTGGTGTGCTCGATGCTGTCCGGTGAGTAATGCGCGATGCGCGGCGCTGTTTTGCCTTTTATATTGCTAACCTGTGTCTTTTCTCTCCTTGCAGGTTGCGATGTTCCTCGCTGAGCGCCGTAATGTTCCAGCAATGATACTGACCAGGAGATGACTCCCCAGGTAAGAATTGTGTGGCTTTCTTCATTCGGGAGGAAAAGTGAGTAAACGCTTACTAATGCTGTCTTTCTTTCTCCTATTTCCAGATTATGGTATTCCAGGATGCATGCGGTGCCGGATGATGTAGTTCGTACCTTCAGGTGAGTGGAACTGAAGTCGGCGATGGATTGAAGACAGGATACTGTTCCAGGTAAGTTTCGTAGTGTTCTTTCTCTCTCTGCATGTCCTTGGTTTCAGGTAAGCTGGCATCAAAGAACTGGACACGGTGAGCGTTACGCTGCCCACAGCAGAATAACACAAAGCATGTTGTGCTGTTTGGGTGCGGTTTAAATAGTTCAGGGAAAGTAGTCCAGGTAAAATAGTCCCAGGCCTGCCACACCCAAAGTAGTCCAGGTAAAGTAGTCCCAGGCCTGCCACACCCAAAAGACTAGACCGCATTGCTCAGTTCCTTGTAACTGAGCTATGTGTGTGCCTCCATGTTGGCTGAACCCCCCCAAGTTAAATAGTCCCATTCTAATGTTGGTCTTCATGATGGTTATGAGCCTGGCGCCAAAGGCGCCGGGACTGACTCCAAGAGAGTCTTGGATGAGGTTTTAAGGCCTTTGAACTGGCCCAAACTGGAAGGCTGACTTGCCAATGAGGGCCAGGTGCAAGGGTCATGACAGCGAGAACCAAAAGGGCGACAAGGAGAGAAGCAATCTTGCCCTTTCCGACCAAGACCCGCAAAGGCTCCCAGAAAGGAATCATAAGACTGCGAATAATAGCCAGCGTGTGTTGCAGCAGATGTCAATGGTATATGGAGCACGCCTACCCTGATAATCAGGAAAGGTGGAGACGATTGCTACCGTGGTACTGTCCTTGACTCCAGAGACAAGAAAAGCCAAGCGGTTCGTCACAGCCGGTGAGTCGAGGGGAGAACCGATAAGAAACCAAACTGTATTGAACAAAAGTAGCGAATAACAAATTAATGGAAAATCAAAGAACTGTTAACTCCTAAAGGGAAAACCAGCTGCAGAGGGGTCTGATACCACATGGGTACTCACTTGAGAGACTATTGCTAATACCCCATTGTTGAAACTACTGATACCAAAAGGTTTTAGGTAACCCTCCAGGAAAAGGTCAAAGTGGTCATACAGGGGCCTAGCAATATCCTCTGTACAGTCGAAAGTCTTCGACAAGTAATGGAAAAGCTAAGGGAGATGAGTCCTGCATAGTGAGAAATGAAAGGAACATTGTGTTGGCAAGAGTGAACTCGACGGAGGAATGCCGACAGAAAAGGGCGAAGCATGATGCCCCAGTGAACATTGGGGTGACAAGAGTGAACCCGATGGAGGGATATCCACAGTGGATCCTTTAAAAAGACATTGGCCCTCATTACGACCCTGGCGGAAATCGCGGTGCAAAATGCACCATGGAGCACGGCGGAAAGCTGCCGATAGCGCCATGGGGGTTGGCGGATTTTCCGCCCCATTCCGACCTTGGCGGGGCGATAAATCCCCATCCCCCATTTTACCCTTCCCCATTCCCATTTTTGCCCCATAGGGTATAATGGGAGTGGGGAAGGCGTTAATTACGCCACCGTAAAATACGGTGGCGTAATTAACAACAAGGTCCCGTAGCGCCATGGATTTCTCCGCCCGGAAAAACCAGGCGGAAAACGCTCCATGGCGCTACGGGAACTCGTAGTAGGGCGGACGGGTCCGCCGCGAATAACGCTGGCGTAAGCCCACTCCGCCAGGGTCGTAATGAGGCCCATTGAGACTTGTGAATGCGAAAAGTTAAATTATTTTGACACCAACTCGTAGTGAACCCGACAGAGTGAGGTAAACATTCTAGAAGCGTCTGAGCCTGTAAGAGGGGGATCCAGCGGTGAAGACCATCAGCCTAGTGCAATCAGAAAGGAACTTTTGGTTTATTATTTTTCACCAATCGGGCCCTTGGAAGCAATAAACGTAACCACCAAAGGTCCTGATATCCCTAGGAACTTTTTGTTGATCTCAGCCCAGAAGAGAGGGATCTAGGGGTAAAAAGTCATCACTCAACGTACATACAGAACAGAACTTTTTGTTTGTTATTTTGAACACATCAGGTCCTCGGAGGCAAGAGACTTTTTGTATAAAAGAGATTTTACCACTGGAGGTGCTGATACCTGCGAACGGAACTGTGATCTGGTGCTGGGAAAGCTTGAGCTTGTGCTGTGCTCAGGAGTCCTGCCTTGTCCCGTTCTCAAAACAAACTAACTAAGTTCTTATATAACGCACACTAACCCGGAGGTCTCGGGACGCTCACATAACAAAAACAAACAAAGAGACATACAGAGTTGCAAGTGCAACTGCATGGACTGAGTATGACAGTCAATCCAGGATGTCATTTAGTGAGATTAAGGGTTCAGTTACACCTCAAAACGTGAGGAATGGAGACCCCCAGGTACCACATCCTGACTTATCATTTGTGAACACCTTTTTCTTTCTGGTGAATCCTATCCCACACTCTTTTTGTATTTAGTTGTAAGGATTGGCAATAGGGACTGCCTTATTATTATTTGATGGTCGTTTCTTGCTGCCTTCTTAGATTTAGGTTAGATTACGCATTTTTCCACCCTGCATGTACAGTTTAATAAACACCCTGGAACTGTGATCACTTGTGTCTGTCTTTACTGTTGTCACCATGAGTTCTTTACAGGGGGAGGAGGGCAATGACCGTTTGGTACAGTCTGTCTACTTCATCTCCATAGGGTATCAGGACCATGCATGGAATGGAGTTGTCAGTTTGTATTTCTATCTCCTTTGTTCTGTGGGGAACTATTGAAACGCCAACTGAAACCATCATCATTGCGCTATTAGGCAGTGCTTTGGCACAACATCGGAGTCCCAGTTGGCAGGGTCAAAAAAGGACCAGAATGAACACGATGACAGGTACCAGCATCTTCACCAGTGCTCCCAACCAGGATGGGGCCCAGCTGAATGCCATTGTAAACCAGTCCTCTTCTTCAATGCAATCTTCCCTTTTCATTTTGATCCCAGGTCGTGCATTGCAGCTATGACGTGTGACATGGACCCATTTTCTGCATCTTCAGAATACACGAAAGTGCAACATGATCTCCTGATCTTTTTGCACACACCTCCTTCGTTCTCCGTCAGCATATCCAAGACGTAGCGGTTCGGTATCGTCATCAGTCTTAGGGCGCGCAGCCCAACCTTTATGACGTTGAACCCCTGCTCAGTGTCATCTGCCAACTGGACCAATTCCCTGCGCACGATTTGGAGCCATTTGCCATTAGCTTGTGCTTGTACGCCAGGTACCAAAAGTGATGCAAAGAAAGTTTCTGCTGAGCTAAACAACTTGTATTCTTTGGGTATTTCCTCAAGCATTGCTTATAAGTCTTTGGATAGATAGTTTGATGTTTTCTTTTTTCTTCGCAGTTGGTCATATTGGTGCTTCCCAGGGAGAATGCAAAATTCTGGTGGTGGCAGTGGCTTTTGTTCTTCAATCGTTAGGGACACTGTTGGTGCTTCATCAGGCATTGGCCCCCCTTTCAGGTGTTCTTCTGGGACTACTAATAGCGCTGAGTGTAGTGTGGCCAGCAAACAAGAGCCCCTCCATGATGGTGGTAGGTGCAAGTATGCTTGTTGGCCACACACCCAGTAGTAGTCCATCAGTGCTGCCAGACCCCTCTTCAGCTCTGAAATCAACAATGTTCTGTTACATCGCTCGTTAGAGCCAACAAAGACAGTAGTGGGCCTATTTAGGAGTTTGGAGGTAACCATGGTGCTAATAGCGCCATGGCTGCCTCCAAACCCTTACAGACTCCGCCCTGGTGAATGGAGCTATTACCGCCCCATTCCAAGGTTGGCGGGGCGGTAATTCCCTGTTCATCAGGGCCCTTCCCCATTCCCATTTGAGCCCCCATAGGGCTCAATGGGAATGGGGAAGGTGCTAATAATGGTACTGCAAATTGCGGTACCATTATTAGCTCCAAAGTCCCTTTGCGGGTCCCGTCCTTAACGCCTGGAAAAACCAGGCATTAAGGGAGGACCTGCAAAGGGAACTCGTAGTAGGGCGGTAAGGGATTACCAGCACCTCGTAATGAGGCCCAGTTCCTAAGCTGTGGAAACGCCGTTCATAGCTCTCCTCTCTCTGCACTTTCACTGGCTTCGCCATGGCTGCAATCCATGTCAGTTTTGTGACATGCTCTGTCCATATTTGTGCACATGTTCTTTCCACGAATGCCATGGTTTTCCCTTCATATCCCATGAGGCCGTCAGCTCGGTAACTGAGCGTTTTTTCCTGCCACTTGTTATTTACATATTTCGCTCCATCAATCACTAAATATGGCTGTTGATGTTCGTCGGGTTGTTCTTGCATTTCAGGGCATCTGGATCGACAAGCTCTAGCCGCACGCTGTGCGCCTGGAAAGTGCCTTTTAGCCTAGGTAGCGTAAGATGAACCTGGCATTGTGCCTTTATAATTGGGACTTTGTGTGGTACTAAAACCTTGGGTGCCCCTGATGTGTGTGGTGTCAATGAGCATACATAGCAACTGCTATTGGTTGTTCGTCTTCCCACCACACTTTTGTTAGAATACCAAATGTTTGGGTGCTTGGGATGACAAATATCTTCGATAGCATCCAGGTCTAGGCCATGGTATGCATCGTATTTGGGCCTACGCGCTTGTCTTTTCTATCATGGCGCAATATATAACTCCTTGAAGGTATACTACTGCTAACATTGGCACTACTGTTACTATTTGCGCTACAACTGAGGTTTTTAATCGTGGGAAGTAATATTTCAAACATTTTACTCATGCACACACTCATTCGGGTACTGGCGTTACTTGTTTGGGACATATTGTACATATTGTACATATAACACAGTTGTGTTTAGCAGTTCGGTTATATTGAGAGATGTACTTTCATTCAGGAGGGGTGTAAGGAGATGTGTACTTCTATTCAGGTTCCCCCTCCCCCCTCGTTTAGATGGCTTGCCCAGTTAAAAGACGAACCCCAATAAATTCCTAATGTAAACAGAATGATGGTGAACAGGATAGCAGTAAAGTGCAAGTCGCAGTCATATGAATATGACCTAGTAGAACTAATAACATTTGTATCGCTATGCAATTAACATTTTGATTTTGAACGCTCCATTTTCTTACTCCTGTAATGGGAACAAAAATGGATGGGGAAAAAGGGGGAAGACGGGAGGGGGCGGGTAGGGAAGGTGAAGGGAGGGAGAGGGTAGGAAAGGGGAAGGGAGGGCAGGGAAGGGCAGGGGGCCGGTCGAGAAGGGAAGAGAAAGGGAAGGAGAGAGTGAGAGAGAGGGAAAGAGAAAGTTCATTTTAATTTACAGAGCTTATGCTTTTAGCAGCAATGCATGTTTGGTGGCTTGTACATGCACTTATATTGGCAGCATTAAGCTAAGGATGGTGAGGTAGATTGGTTGTTGTTTTGCTTTAGGATATTGGGGAGGAATTTGGTGGTGCCTTGCGAATGTCTGAGAAGTGTATGCAATATCGAAGCCCTTTCACCTTTACTGCAAGAGGGATGGAAAACACCACTTCATAGGGCCTGTGGAACCTAGGATTTTTCCCCTTGCGCACAACGCTCCTTACATACACTAGCTTCTCCAGCAACAATGGTTGGGTGGGCATGGGTTCTGAAGCAGGTTGATCTGTAATGGTTTGAGGACTGTCTGGGCGAGGTGGTGCGATCTGTCGCGAGACACATTTGATAGCATGTGTTAGATTAGTTAAGTATTCTTTGAACACCTTGCCCAGAACTGCTGCAGCTTGATGGGCATCTGATGCCCTCCTGATAGGGAAGATGGGTGTGCGCGTGCATGCGCCTGCATGTTATTATTTTGTGTGGTGAGAGGTGGTGGTCCTTATTTGGTTGAGTTCCAAAATGGAACGGGGCCAGTGGCAAACAATGCACCCAGTTATTTTTCACAGTGGTGCAAAGTTTGGAAAGCTTGCTTTTGAGAAGGCTGTTGATTTGTTCCACAACTTCATTTGCTTGGGGGTGATAAATTGAACACATGTGGAGCTTGATGCCGAGAAGTGCTGCGATTTCTTTGTTGAGCTTGTTGAAAAAGTGGGTGTCATTATTGGATCACAAAACATTGCACACCCCCTATTGTGGGCAGACCTCATGGACCAGGAATTTTGCGGCACATTTGGCAACTGGGTGGGCACAAGGGCCGGCCGTCAACCCACCGGGAGAAGGGGCACACTACTACAGTGAGATATCAAGCTCCATTACATCTGTCACCCATGTTAGCATAGTCAATATGGAGCTGGCGGAGCAGCCCGATGGGGCGGGTTAGAGTCCCTCGTAACGTGCAGAGTGTCATTCCAGTGCTGAATACTTGGCATGTTGTGCACTCTACGACCATCGTTGTGAGATGTTCCTGGAGGTTCGGTATGAACTAGTCCTCCTGGATGTCTGCTGCAATGTGTTGCTTCGAACTGTGAGAGGGGTAGTGCAATTGCTCAAATGCCGTGTGCAGTAGTTCAGTGGGCATTACTGCCTTGCCCGTGCATTGCTGTCTCCATGAGAGATCAGTTGGTGATTGTACGCACCCTCGCTTGAGCCAAATATCTTTTTCTTCCTGTGGTGCTCTATATTGGAGCTCAATTATTTGTGCTGCGGGTAGTGTTGTGTATAGGTCCTTCTCTGGTCATGTCGAAATGGTAGTGACAACGTATTCGGCAGGTGTGGGCACTGGGAGGAATGCTGCCACTTTGGCCACTGCATCCGCAGCTGCGTTTCTCAACAACATTTTGTCAGTGTTATTGGTATAGGCGGCACATTTGACGACCGCCACTACAGATTGCTCTGTCAGGGCGGAAATTAGGGCATTTAGTACCACTGCATGTTGCACGGGTGAATCACCTGCCCGTCGGAAGTCCCTTCTTTGCCAGCGCTAGAGACCAGCGTGCACTGTTGTTGTGACGTATGCTGTCTGAGTAGATGTTCACATGACAGTCCTTCGATGATCTAAGAGCGGTATGAGCTCTGTTGCTTATACTGAATAGTGCATAGGCAGTCTTTTCATTACTAGTGTTTCATATTCCCCCGCTTTTAAGCACACCACTGCTGTCCCAGTATGTCTTTGTCCTGTGTCCTGGTCAATTGTCGTTGACACGTCAACAAAGAGCACCTCACTCTCTTCTAGTGGACTGTCTTTGGCTTTGGGGATGTCATCCTCTTCGCCCTCATATGCGGCGCATTGGTGTTGTTCCAAATCTTTGTCTGTGCACGCTTCTGTTAGGAACGTGGCAGGATTTACTGTTTTGCATCGTACTACATGGGCATTTGGCCTTGAGATGGTAATCTCGTATGCCGATGCTCTCTGGGTGGTGAGGGTGGACTTTGATCTTTCTAAGATTGCAAATACTGAGTGCTCCACGTACAATGTTACTGAGCAACCCATCACACTTGTGGAGCTTTTTCCGACGGTGAAGGAGGCTGCAGCAAGAGCTTGTTCGCATGCAAACTGTCCTTGTATCACTGAATCTAGTGTACCGCTGTAGTAGGCCAGTGGCTTGTGGCCCATCGTGCTCTTCTGTGTCAGTACTGCAGTCATAGTTGTGCCATTTGAGAGTGAAAATATGTAAAATTCCTGTGTGTAGTCTGGATTGGCGAGAACTGGGGTTGTGGAAATCACTTCTTTTAGGTCACTGAAACTTTGTATCATGTCTGCTGTCCATTCTAGCTTATGGCTGCCTTTTTGTGCTTCCTTGAGGCCCTGTAAGAGTGGTCTTGTGTATGCTGCATAGTAAAGAATCCAAGCCCTTTAGTAGTTGCATAACCACCAGAATTTCTGCATGTCCTTTACTGTAACTGGCTTGGACGTGGCGCGCACAGTCGCTGCCCTGTCCGGTATGATTCTTTTACTGTCTGCTGAAATAAGCTGTCCCAAGCAGAGTACCTCAAGCTGGCAGTATTGGAACTTGGCCTTGTCAACCTTTTATCCCTTACAGGCTAACAGTTCCAGTAGGGTAATGGAGTCTTTACAGCAGTTTTGCTCACCGTCACTGCATACTAACAAGTCGTCCACGTACTGGATGACCGTGCTGGGCACATGGATGTTACCTAACTCTTTGTTCAGTATCCTGTTAAACATGCTAGGGTTCTTGCAATACCCCTGGGGCAAACGACTGTGCTCATAGCACTTCCTGCCATGTGTAAATGCTGTGAGGTACTGTGAGTTTGGCTGCAATGGTGTTGGGAAGAAGGCATTCTTTAAATCGAACACTGTGAAGCGCGTCACTTCTTTGGTGATGCTACACAAAATGGAGGCTGGGTTCAGAACTAGGGGAAATTCTTTTTGTACTACATCATTAAGTGGGCTGAGGTCCTGGATCATTCTCCAATTACCACATTCACCTTTTTGACAGGGTTATATGGCTGTGTTGCATGGTGAGGTATAGGGCACTATGATCTCTTGGTGCAGTAAGGCCTGTATTGTGTCCTTTATCCCTTCTTCTGCCTCCCTTGATAGGTATGCAAACTATCCATCGCACATTTTTTCATCGAATGCTTTTCCATCAAATTTGTTCCAATGAAAAAATATGCATTGAATGCATATTTTTTGGTGGGTAAAGGGTTACATTTGTTTTTGGTGTGTTTTTAAGGGTTAAAAACAGGTTAAAAACTGGGGGTTGGGGGGAGCACTCCCAAAAAACATGCTTTGGTGGGATCAATGCACAATACAGTGTGCCACGGGCATCCCTGGCTGTCTGTTCCTAGGACGACAATTCTTTCTGCCTACACCAACAAGCCTTGCAGCTCTAGGGACAGTATGGTGCCTGCTACTAACTCTGCGGACACTACAGGGCCGAAAATGAAATCAGCTGGCACTCTCCAACAGACTTTGGTAATTTGCAGCATTGCTTGCACAGGCACTGTTATGCCATAGATGAACGTGTCTGGGTCCACTACGTCATGTGCCATGGCGTGTATTACAAGCATCACCCTCATTGAGCACATGCCTGACGTGGCGTAGACAATGCTGTTGTCTGTGAATGAGATTGTCATGTTCAACTTGCTAAGCAGATCCCGGCCCAGCAAGTTGAGAGGAGAGCTCTCAGAATACAGTAGGGGAGCATGTACTACCCTTCCTCCCACCTTTACAATTAAATCCTTTGTGTAGGGAACCGTTAAAATAGCCCCAGATAATCCCTGCGCGTTAAGAGTTTTGCCAGATAGCGGAAAGTCATCTTCACTGATGCACAATTCCTCAGCTCCTGAATGGACCATAAAGATTAATTGTTTGTTTCCTATCTCTGCCCCCACCAAGGGTTCCTTTTCTGGGTTCAGGGTCATTGGCAAGACTGGACACGCAAGTGCTCTCTGTGGGTTGTCCTAGTCAGGATAGATGTCTATTCCTGGGAACAAGAAAGGGTTTTCTCCCCACCACTGTAGTGCCTTGAAACGAGGCCACTGTACCAATTGGCGCACCACCAAAGCCGTTCTTGTTCCCCGCCTGCTGCATGTTGGTATGAGGCTGGTAATGTTCCATTGCTTGTTGGGGGTGTCGCAGCAGGGGGAGGGCCTGGGATCTGTGGGGTTCACTGAGTGTAAGCTTGGTGTATTTCATATGGTTTTGAGGTAATTCTAGTGGTCGGTCCTTGAGGGGGCCCTTGGGGTGGTGGGCCATAGTTATATCCCATACCTTGTCTACTCCTGCACTCCCTCGAGAAGTGCCCCCACTTACCACAGTTCGAACATTGCCCCATTCCTCCTCCTCTGGGTCCCATTCCCCTGAACGCCCCTCGCCTTGATCCTCTGAACCCACCTCATCCTCACTGCTGTCCTCCTTGCCACTGTGGCCCAGAGAACTGCGGGTTTCCTTTAGCTAATTTATTCTGTGCCATTTACGCTACCTCTGCCTGTCGCCTCTGAAGCGTTTCTTTCTAGCGCTCTTTTATTCTCCCACAATGATGCAGTATAATGCTTTGAATCTCAGGCCACCCCTTCGCCTCGACCCCCACAATTTTGTCCAGCGCCTTTTGCAGTCCTTTGGGCAGACCTTGTTGTACTATAAAATAGAAAAAGGGTATTGACTGGTCCCTGGCGTTACCCGTTTCTGCACTCCAAATCTCTTGTACTCTGAGAATGAATTGTGCAGCCTCCTCATCATCGCTCATTGTACATTGCATGATGGACTGCAAATCTGGCATGTCTGGGCATGCTCGCCACACCGCATCCCATACTTTAGCTTTGATCTTGTTAAATGATTCTCCATCATGAGCGTCGTTACTCAGGGTTACTCCTGGGTACCTTGCCTTCACCCACACATCGGCAGCCTGAACCCCGACCACAGCCACCAATAAGCTTTTCATGTTATGTTACTTTGCTTTTATATAGCGCTGGTAGGTTGAACGCCCTCGGGAACCGAAGTTCAAGTCAGTGGAGAGAGTATAGAGAGTCAAAGGTGCGTGTGAGCACTGTATATGTGTGCAGCTGGTGTGGCATTCGTATTCGTGTAATAGCTGCTTCTTAGCATTAAGTGTGGTGGTTGGGAGATCCGGAGTATGTGTTTCGTTCTGGCAGGTTTATCCAGATCGATTTTGGCTGTGTTAGGCCTGAGGAGAACGCCTGGCTGGGGGGTGAGTAACCAGCTGTGTTTAGTTAGAGTGATGTGGAGTATGAGGAGGATGTTGGTATGAGAACAGCTATACCGAATGGTGTCATAGTATCTCTGTGTTATAGTTGAGTGGTGGTGTAAAGAAGAGAGTAAGCTTGGTGATGTGATTGTTTACATTCTCTTTCAAACGTTCTGTGCACTCTAACCCATTCCATGTATGTCGCGTACTTCTATGCGCTCCAATCTGTTCCAGGCACTCCAATCCGTTCCAGGCATCCAATCTGTTCCAGGCACTCTAATCCGTTCCAGGCACTCTAATCCGTTCCAGGCACTCTAATCCTCCGTTCCAGGCTCTCAAATTCGTTCCATGCTCTCAAATGCGTTCCATGCTCTCAAATTCGTTCCATGCACTCTAATCTGTTCCATGCACTCTAATCTGTTCCATGCACTCTAATCTGTTCCATGCACTCTAATCTGTTCCATGCACTCTAATTTGTCCCATGTACTCGATCAGGTTGGTGTATTCCAAGTTGATTTATGCACTCTAGCCATATATTTCACACGTACCTTTCACATATTATACCAGTACCTTCCATATACTTCATCCGTTCCATCCACATACTTCAACCGTTCCATGGACATACTTCACCCGTTCTATCCACATACGTCATCCGTTCCGTCCCCATACTTCACCCGTTCTATCCACATATGTTCTGTTCCGTCCCCATACATCACTCAATCCACCCACATACTTCGCTGTTCTATCATTCACGCATTCATCCGCTCTACGCACTCCTCTGTCTAGGCACTCGTCCGCTTGACACATTCATCCCTTCTAAGCATTTGTTTGTTCTGCACACTCACCCGCTCTACGCACTCACCCGCTCTATGCATGTCCCCTATTGCTAGGTGTATTCCCACTGTGTGCTTTTCAAAAGCGTACATCCAATTCCCTGCGACCACCGTAAGGGCCAGAAGCGCCTTTATTAGATTATTCTTGTCCATATGTGCCCATGATACATAGTGTGGCCTCCCATGCCCCCTTGTATATTAGGGGCATTTCCATTTTCAGTCTGTTCTTTCCACCCATTGTTGCACTTCCCTTTTCCTTGCTACTGCCATCCGGCCAAATCTCTCCCTCAACCTGCCGTCCCATAAGCTTTCCACTCTTGGGGTTTGTTGAAGCGCTTGCTCTGCCTCTCCATCCTCACCGTCCTCAACCTCAGCAAACTCGCTCCACTCATCTTTGTCTCCCCTACAGGGCCCAACATTCTCATAACTCAAGCTGTCCGCTTCGCTGTCACGCTCTATGTGTACGGTTCTTATGGATGCGTTGTCTATCCTAAATACAAAATATCCTGACTTCAATTCATCTGTCCCCTGCTGCACTGGCGAGTCTGCCTTGGTCACGTCACACGCCGCCCGCAGTCTGGCTATACTACTAGATCCTGTCCCCTTTCCTCCATACTTGTGGGACATTCCGTCCATCAGGACGGGCCCGGAGCACTTTCTAAGCATCAAAAATAAAAATGTTGTCCTTCTTTTATTTTTATGCTGGGCCACAGGGCGTGACCGTAGCCCCGCCCTCCTGAGCTCTGCCCTGTGCATCGCCTCAGTCCTTTTCTCTGCGCGGTCGGGGTCGGACGCACTCGCATCACAGGAAATATTTTTCTTTTTGTTCCCTTGTCCTTCATTCCTGCTCGGCTCCACTGTCTTCTCTTCTTCTGTCTATGCCGCAGCGTCTGGTATTCGTGTCCTGTTCATCCTGTGAACAGCGCTTCGCAAGGGCGTATCCCCTCTCTCTTTGCCTAGCGTGCTTATGCTAGGAACACCGTTGGGACTCGTGCTTCTACTGCGACTCCCTCTCCGTCCGGCTGAACTCCGGGCCTACATTTACTGCGCAGCCATGTAAGAATGAATGTGTCTACCATAACTGTAAAATGGCATCTCTTTATATGTGCGCACTAAGTCTATGCATCTATTACTCCTACGTCCCATCCCCTTTCCTCCATACTTGTGGGACATTCTGTCCCTTGGGACGGGACCGGATCACTTTAAAAGCATCAAAACGTTATTTTGTTTGCCCTGGAACTAAGTGTACTGAGTCTCGTCTCGAGGTTCCCGTTAAGGTGACTTAACGTACTGGGGTTACCCCCCCGAGGATCCCCGACTTGGGGCTATATCTAAGACCTGCAAGACCAAAGGGCCCCCTTCGAGAGTTCTGGCTGCCGGGGTTGGGGGGGTTGACCCTTAGCCTTCCCACACTCAGGCCTGTGGTCGAAATGTTTCTGCTGAGGGGGCAAAGAAGCCGGTTAAACACCTTAAGTCTTCGAGTACCAGCTCTGCCTAGGTTTCCTCAATGAGGGCTAATTCTCCAGCAGTCTCTAAAGGGTTTCAAAAGCACTCTAGATCTGCAAGTACCGGCTCTGCCGAGGTTCTCTGTCACAGGGCTAAAATGGAACATAAGTCCCCTGATTTCCATGTGGTGACCACAGCTTCACTGACACCTGTGACGCAGTTCACCTCAGGCAGTAACAAAATGGCAGTCCAACCCCCCCGGTCTGCGACTGTCCATTTTTACTACCTCTCTAACACCAACGTTCTCAGCGGCTCGTACTGAGGGGCCTGATTTTGGGGCTGAGTAGCCTTTTCCACGTTTTGTAGATAACAAGAATCCGTTCTGCCCTCCAATGGATTGGCATGCTCGTTTTCCACTGCCACACAAAGGGGCTCATTACAATACTGGCGGTAGCCGTACCGGTATTACAGGCATGGATGCCACCGTTATAATTTTTTTTCTGGTGCCCGTGAATGGGCAATTACCGGGTCATTATGGCACTGCCGGACCCAGTAATTGCCCATTTGCAGGCGCCGGAAAAAAATGCTCCCCATTCCCATTTGAGCCCCTCTGGCAATCCCTCTGAAGGTCCTGGTAGTGCCACCTCCTCCTCCACGTCAGTGGGGCCCACGCCTCCACTGCCTCCTTTGCCTCTATTTCCACCTGTGCTAAAGACTCCTGTTGCGCAGTCAACCCTGCCCACGGGGCCTGAGGTGCGACATGCTGCAGATCAGGATTCTGTTTACCCCGTACTGGATGAAGATCGCGGACCAGGATAGCGACGAACCGCCCCGCTCTATTAGAGCCTTTCACGACCGGATTGTGGATATGTTGGCGTTGCTAGACATTCCAATACCCGAGCTTCCGGCTCCACAAGGTGTACTTTCTGGAGCTTTTACTCTGTCGACACAGGAGCGCACTGGCCTGTTCCTTCAAAAGGATGTCCTGGCCGAACCCTGCAAGGTCTGGTCAAAGAATCTCATTCCGGGCAACATCTAAACAAGAAAATTGACCCTCGCTACAACCTACACGCGTCTGAAGACATATATCCTTGACTGCATGTCCACTCCTCCTAATCGACGGTGGTGGCAGCAGCTTCGCTCCAGTCTAGGCCGTCCTCTACACCATCATCTGCAGCTTCTCAAGTCCTTTCTAAGGAGGACAAGCTTCTTGACGCCATTGGGGAAAAAAGTATTTTCCAATTCGGTTCTTCAGCTGCGTCAGGCAACTACCAAGGTCATCCTGGCGGCTGCTAATCTCAAGCTGTGGAAGGAGCTTGCAGAGTTTCAGGAATGTATTCCTCCTGACAAGCTTGAAGATTTTAAGGGCGGTTTATCCGATGCCAAAGTTCTGCCGCAGGACCTGCTGGATGCCGCGGCCCATCATGTTGACACTTCTGTTACAAATATTTCAAAGGAGGTTCAGAACAAATTACTTGATCTTCCCTTCGAAGGTAAGGAACTATTCCACTCCTCCACTGATGAGGAACTCACCAAGACCAAGGCAAGCTAAGTCATTGTCAGTCCTTGCCAAAACCCCAGCTAAGGCAGCTTATACACAGAGGTCAGGGTCTCACATGACGTCCTCCTCTGGTTTCAGAGGGTTCCAGGACCACTGTGCACGCCGAGCAGATGCTCCCACTGGTGGCCCTCGCTGCAAGCAGCAAAGGAAAGGTGGCTGGTTTTTCTTTCGGTTAACAGCCTCCTCTTCAGCAATGGGTGGTCTCCCTGCCGATAAACCATCTAAATGATGTTTTTCATCGGTCGCACAAGACTCCAGTGGGGCGACGAATTTCGTTTCATCTGGAGGCGTGGCAGAGCATCACAGAAGACTGATGAGGTTTGTCGCCCGGTGGGCTTCCGGTTGCCCCTCCCCCGACCCCACCCTCTCGCCCTCCCTCAAAGCCAAGGTACAGAAACATCTAGACCTCAGAGCAGTAGGACTAGTACTCCCGTCTGTTTACAGTGCCCAAACCCAACGAGACCGGCCTGTGCACTATCGTCGACCTCTTCAGCTTCAATCTCTTTCTACCCCAAGATAACTTCAAGATGATTACGCCAAGCCAGATAAAGTCCTCTCTGCGGAATGGCGATTGGCTCAGCGTGGTAGACTTTCAGCATGCCTACATGCATTTCCTGACCTGGAGTCCACTTCAAAAATATCTGCGGTTCTCAGTGGGAACGGAACACTTCCAGTATCAAGTGCTATCGTTTGGTCTCAGCTCGGCACGACGTGTCTTAATGAAGATGATGGCGGTCATCGCAGCATTCCTCAGACTGCATGGAGTTCATGTATATCCATACTTGGATGATAGGCTCCTGCGCAGTCCTTGACCACAAGCCGCAACGCCCAATCTTTAGTCACTCCTCCAGCTCCTGTTCCATCTTGGGCTGTCGGTGAACTGGGGGAAATCGTCAATGACGGTTGCTCAAGACCTTTCTAGGTTTCCGTTGGAATACTGTCCGTACCAGAGTGTTTCTGACAGAGGACAGGATTGCAAACCTTTCAACCACGTGCCAGCTTTTCCTGCAGTCATCCCACATGTCGGCCCAGTGGTTCCAGAGATTCCTGGGCCTTATGGCTTCTTGTGTCAGCTCTACCTATTTCACAACTTAAAATGAGGTGCACTCAGCTTGCTCTTTCGAGCTGCTGGTCTCAGGCTACGGATCCGGACTCCAAGATGATTCTAGCTTCACCCTCCATGACGGTGGATCTTCAATGGTGTTCGTCCGCCAGCAACCTATCACTGGGAACCTCCTTCCAGGAGCCTTGCCTACAAATAACAGTTACCACAGACTCCTCTCGAGGTGTACGATTTGTAGACGCCCCAGGACAGGCAGTCCCATATCAATTACCTAGAGCTCCTGGCAGTTTTTCTGGCGCTCAAGGCTTTTCAACCCTCTATCACCAACAGTGTGGTTCGAATTTGCATGGACAATTCCGTAGCAATGTTCTACATCAACAAGCGGGGGCACCAGGTCTCCTCCCCTGGTGCACTTAGCTATCCAAATTTAGAATTGGGCCATCCAGCACAATGTCTGGCTTCAGGCAGTGCACATTCCGGGTCACATCAATGTGGCTGCAGACTCCCTCAGCCGCCAATCTGCAGGAAGTTACGAGTGGGAGATGAACACTGATGTTCTCACCAAGATCTTTCTGCAATGGGGTTCTCCAGCAGTGGACCTCTTCGCAATGTCAACGAACAGGAAACTTCCTCTTTATGCTTCCAGGGACGGTCTCTGAGTGTCTTCCTTGGGGGATGCTCTCGAGATCCTGTGGGACAACATGAAGGCTTACGCCTTTCCTCCTGCTTCCAACTGCACTCTCCTCTTCATAGCTCCTTGGTGGCCATCCAGGTTCTGGTTTTCAGAACTGCAGAACTCTTCACCAGAGAAATCACCAGTTGTGGCACCCCTCCCCAAAAATCCTTCAGCGTGGCCGCTTGGTGTCTGACTTCCGGTCATTAGCACAGTTTAACCTCTCCGAGGATAACATGCTCATAATTCAAGGAGCGCGTAAGCCTTCTACGAGAGCTCAGTACAGGAGCAAATTACTCCGATTTTGTCATTGGTGTCTAGCCAAACAGCTTGATCCCCGACAGGCTTCTATTGACTATGGGCCTCATTACACGGAAGGCGGTAAGGGTTAACGGCCAGCGGTAATGCTACCGGTGACTGTTAACCCTTACCGCCTTATTACGAGGTCCCTTTGCGGGTTGGTACTTTAACGCCTGCTTTTAGCAGGCGTTAAAAAAACGAACCCGCAAAGGGACCTTGGTGCTAATTACGGTACCGCAATTTGCGGTACCGTAATTAGCGCCTTCCCCATTCCCGTTATGCCCTATGGGGGCAAAAATGGGAATGGGGAAGGGCTTTGGTGAATGGGGAATTACCGCCCCCGCTCACCTTGGAGTAGGGCGGTAATTCCGCCATCCACCAAGGCGGACACGGTAAAATACCGGCGGCAACCATGACGCTAATAGCGCCATGGTTACCGCCTACCGTGTAATGAGGCCCTATGTCTTGTCTTTTGTATCAGACCTTGCAGCCTCTGGCATTCATGTTTTATCATGCAGGACATACCTATCCGCCATTGCAGCATATCTGTCCACAGACAGTTGCTCTTTTTCGCTGGCAAACCCAGTCATCAAGAGACATTTTACAGGTCTTCTTCATCCTTTTCCGCCGGTTTGGCCTCCTCATCCCAAATGGGTTCTGAATGTGGTTCTTATTGCCTTGTGCCACAAGCCTTTTGAACCTATGGCCACTACCGAGCTCAAGTACCTTTCTTGGAAAATGGCTTTCTTGATCGCAGTAACATCTGCGAGAAGGATAAGTGAGCTTCAAGCTTTCTCTGTCGAACATCTGTTCCTAACTTTCCACAAGGACAAGGTTGGCCTTCTGACTCACCCTTCTTTCCTTCCCAAAGTTGTTTCTGAATTCCACTTAAACCAGTCAATATCTTTACTGGTTTTCTTCCATAACCCAAACTCCGATGCAAAGAGGGTTTTACACAACCTAGACGTCAGACGTGCTCTGAAGTTTTACCTCGACAGAACAAGCAAACTTAGAAGTTCTTCCCAATTCTTTGTTACATTTGGTGACCCAAAGGGGAAACCTGCATCCAAAGCATACATTTCTCATTGGATAGCTTCATATATTTCCGAGGTCTACAGAATTCAAGGCCTTCAGCCCCCAAAGGGCATTCATGCACATCTGGTCTGTGGCAAAGCGGCTGCTGTTGCTTTGCAAAAATATGTTCATAGCCAAGGCTGCTACGTGGGCTTCCCCCTTTGGCTTTTTGCAGACATTATTGTCTTGACCTGAGCTCCCGGGCTGATGCCCAATTTGGCCAGGCAGTTATTAAGAATTTGTTCCAATAAGGGAAATTTCCATGCACCCGTTTTACTTTGGTCAGTGCTTATGAATCTCCCACAAGTATGGAGGAAAGGGGAGCGAACGTAGGACTATGACAAGGTTACTGACCGTAGTGACTACCTTACTCCTAGTCCATAGTCACCTTTCCTCCATGCGTCTGCCCACTGTGCCCTCTAATAAGTATCCTCTATTGTTGCTAAATGGTCCTGGACCTGTCGAAAGAAAAGGATTGATGGACGATGTGCGGGGCGGAGCTCAGGAAGGCGGGGCTGCAATCCCGTGCAGTGGCCCAGCGTGAAAATAAAAGAAGGAGAAAACAAGTTATTTTTTATGCTTTTAAAGTGCTCTGTTCCTGTCCCTCAAGTATGGGGGGTGAAAGGGGACTATGGACTAGGAGCAAGGTAGTCACTACGGTGAGTAACTTTGTCAATTTCCTGCAATATTGTGTTTGTGCCTCACTCTGAAGCGCCTAGCGGTCTTTGTTTACACAGTGCATGTGGACAACCTGCAGGCCACATGTGGGTGTTGGCATTTTTTGCGGAAGGCTTTTCTTGGCACTTGACGTGTTGTGCCCCGATTGATGTGTTTTTCATGTTGCATGCCCTTGTAGCAGCTGCTTGTTCACAATGGCAATGTGCATGTCTGATTGACATGAGATGGCACCATGTTATGTAAGTTGTGCATCACATGCCTGTCTCCCCAGATCTGGTGATCGGGTGTGTAAGGGGGAGTGGAGCAATGGTTACTGGGTGGTACTGGGGATCTCATGGACGTGCCAGGTCACACGGTGCATCTGTGAAATATTGATTTAGGGCAATTGCTGACATTTGTGAACTGCATGTCAATGTGCTTGGCTATGGCCTGTATTCTGCACTAATTGCTAGGGCCACATAATTGATGGTGGACTTTGTGCGTGTGCTATGGTAGTAACAGTAATTGGGTTCCCATTGTAGATTAGATACTTTAGAGTATGAACTTTTACTCACCATGGTCTGCAGGTGTTACGCCACTGATCTCAGCCACACATATACCCTCCGGGGCTACCGTATGGAGGATGGAGCTCACTGTCTCCTCCCATGGGGTGAGCTTAGGGGGCTCAACAGCGCCTCTGCCTGTGGCTGCTATGTTCCGGTGGTGTTGCACCAGTAGTGACTGTACCCTGGCCTTTAAATCGTTCCACCATTTTTTGATGTCCTAAACGTGTCTAGGCACGGTCCCCAATTCCACCACCTTGTACTGCACTTCAATCCAGATGGCAGCCTTCCTGTAGTGTGTGGATTTCTTACTCTGTACACCATACAGCTCCTCTGAGTAGGCCACAACCTCCTCTGCCAGAATAGGCAGCACCTCCTCAGTAAATTTGGGCTTCCAGAGGTGTTTTTCTGGGACTTTGCTCCTTCCCTTTTTCTTTTTTTTTTCCACTTAATTTTGATTGAACATTTTCCAGACAATAGTTTCATATCACAAAAAATACACCAACAATATCCTCAGTAAAACCACAAGCGGAAACCCACAACCCACCACCCTCACCCACCAGCCCGCTCAGAAACAACTGAATCCAACAGATAAATGGAGTCTCGAATTCGAATCAGTCAAGGACCTAACACTTCACACAACGGCTGACATATCGGGCTCGAACTGAAAGAGAATATGAGATAACAGACACTTGAATGCGCACACATAATGAGTACCAAACTATATCAAGAGGATTCATAGTCTCATTGATTCACAGCTTTCGTGGAGCAGCACCACCATCCAGTCTTGGAGGAACGAGTTCATAGTATCGTGAGTCAAAGCTTAGAGTTTCTCATAAGTAAAAATCGTCCAGAGCTTGGCCATCCAGTCTGACTTTACTGGCGCCAAGCGGCTTTCCCACTTCTGGGCTAAGGCTAGTCTCCCTGCCCGGAGCATGGCCTGAACCACCCGGGTAAGGGAGCCGAGACCACATCCGGGGACGGGATGCCAAAGAGGAATTCAAGGGGGAGCAGGGACAGAGGAACACCCGCAATCTCATTAATACAACTCTGAAGGTCTGCCCAAAATTCCAGAATAACCGGGCACTCCCACCATAAGTGGAACCATGTCCCTTGTTGACCACACTTCCTCGGACAGACTGGGGACACACCGGGATACAATTGAGCTAATCTCTCTAAAGTTGTGCTCTATCGCTGCTGTGTACCAGCGGCCAGAGAAAAGGGACCTAAAAATAGCTGCCCAGGTAGCTTCTTCCACCTCCATCCCCAACCTAGCCTCCCACTGCATCTTGAATCTCTGTCTACTCCCAAACTCTGCTGTAATTAAGACCTTATAAAATCTAGACAGGAACCCCCTCCTTGATGTGGATTCAACAATTATTTTTCCTAGTGGCATAAGGGGAGGGGCCAGACTATGCACCCATTGGCTATCAGTCAAGATCCCTTTCACTCGAATATAATCGAAAATTGACATTGGCGAATCTCCCATGGTCTCTGCCAGGCTGGCATACTCAATGAATTCTCCCTACCAGAAGAACTGCGCCGCACGCTCGAGGCCCACATCTGACCATCTCTGCATCCCACGCAGATCTCTTTTGTCCAGGTCGATCGGGGGGCCCCACAGAGAAGACAAAGGAGAGGGCCAGGAGGAGAGAGCAGAGTTTTCTTTGTCGTCTTTCCACAGCGCCCACAGCACAGACAGGGTAGGGTGAGTCCTAATTTTATACGGGAGGTCTTTGGTAGGGGACCACAAGAGATCTCTCACCTTCCTGGGGTGAACTTGCACATCTTCGATTTAAGACCAATAGGTTCTCATGTCATCTCTCGAATGCTCCAACATTACCTTAATTGAGCAGCCTTGTGGTAGAGCCTGATGTCTGGTAAACCGAATCCCCCATACTTTCTCGGGAGCGTTAAGGTTCCATGTTTAACCCTTGCTTTTTTCCCCTTCCAGATAAAGCGCTGGACCATCAAATGGAGGGATCTAGAAAAGAAATGCTTAGAATGGCGATCGGAAGGGCAGAGAAGAGATAAAGAAGCCTAGGCAAAATATTCATCTTGACAGACACCATACGCCCAAACCATGAAAGGGTCAAGGGAGCCCAACGAACTAAGTCAGACTTTATCTTGGCTAGGATGGGAGGATAGTTTACTTCAAAGAGAAGGGGCAAGTCTCTTGGACGAAGAACCCCCAGATAGGATGTAGTCCTACGCTCAACTCTAATTCCCCCCAGTGACTCCCTCCCCTCAACTTCAGCATCGGCTCTACCCATTGGCATCAAGCTTGACTTCCCTAGGTTGATTCTCAGCCCCTGAAAACAGACCAAACTCTCGGATCAAGTCTAGAAGGTTTGGAAGCGAAGTTGGAAGGTTGGTCAAATACGCTAGGACGTCATCCGCGAATAAGGAGAGTTTAAACTCGAGCTCCCTACGGCGAACACCCGTAATCCCCTGGTGCTGCCTTATAGCTATCGCCAGGGGTTCCATCGCCACAGCGTAGAGAAGGGGCAAAATCAGACGGGTCCCCTGGACAGCGAGAATGTGTCCGAGACCGTCTTGTTTACTGCCACTCTGGCCGTTGGCCCATTGTAAAGGGTTGCGATCCATCCATAAAAATCTAGCCCCCAAAACCATCTTCTGCAGTACCTTGCCCAAGTAAGCCCACTCAACCCGGTCAAAGGCCTTCTCCGAGTCCAACGACAGAAGATAGGCCTCCTCACCTGATGTCATGATGCCTACCCCCGGGCATCCGGATCAAGCCCATCAGCCCCGGGAGCAGGCATCCAGACATTTACAAAAACCCCAGCAGCCCCAGCTAGGGGCTGTCTGGGTTCAGTCCTGGCGCCGTAGGCACCAGGCTCACAATAAAAATCAGTCCTGGAGCCGTTGGCGCCAGGCTCATAGACATTACTTACCTCATGCAGATCATGCTGCAAATAAATCCAAGCCAACGTGAGGCCTGGATGGGACTATTTTACTACAGGGACTATTTTTTACTCGGGTGTGGTCCTGGGGAACTTCTTTCCTGGGACTACTTTGGAGGCTATTTAAACCACGCCCGAACAGCAGCACATGCTTCGTGTTATTCTGCATCCAGCAGCGTGACTCTCACCGTGCCTGCAGCCAGCATTCAGTCTTCTGCCACGCCCGCGTGCCTGCAGCCAGCATCCAGTCTTCTGCCACGCCCGCCTCGAATCCGGAGCTCCTAGAATAAAGAGGAAGAAAAGGACAAGGTTAGAAAACAAACTTATTTCAAATTCCTCACCTGATTCCGGATTCATTTCATCTCCCGACCTGGAAAGTACGTCAGTCCTGCACGCGTCGCTTCGCCAGCTCCAGCACGGCGCCATACTCACCGGTTCTCACAGCATCTTTCGATCCGGCACTGTCTCCATCATTTCTTTGCCGTACTCCGGCACCTAGGGGCACAAGAATAACAAGGTGTGCCAAGGGAATCAACAAATACCTCTTACCACCATAGACTTACCTGATTTACCACCGGCGGTATTATTCTCCATATCTTCATATGCCGCATCTGTAAAGAGGGAGACAAACAACACGTTAACGCATGCAATAGTTACCGGACAGCGTTGGGTAACACAGACTCTTACCTGAACGCCAGCAGCAGCTACGAGACCTTCTTCTCACGAACTCAGTTGCAACTTAAGGAAGGAAGGGGACAAGAGTGAACATCAGGCACATTGAACTCTTTGAACTTGATACTTACCAATCCCGCCTGGGACTTCAGAGTCAATGCTTACCGGAACTCTCCCAACGCCTTCAAACCAGTGTAGTAACTGGTATCTACGCGCCCCTGCAAGACACGCAGGATGGAGAGCTCATCTTTTACAAACATAAGGTGAGGTTACTAAGGGGATATCGGAGGTGATTAGTGGGGGAGAGCGAGAACAGTTGGGAGGCCATCACTAAAACCCACAGGTGGCTAATCCCTGTCTCCACTTGCAGGAAAATACTTCTTCGGGTCCAGCAGACAAGACTAGGCGGGCCAGTCCAGACAGTCATCTCTGCACTACGCATCACGTTGACGGAGACCGCAGCTGTCCGGGTCCGATCGACACCCCTGTGGGGTCCAGGTGAGCGTAACACCTGAAACCGGTACTTCATGCATTAAGTCCAGTGATTTCCTGATGTTGTCCCCTCCCTGCCTATCGGGAATAAAGCCCAGCTGATCTCCGTGCACCAGCGAAGGGAGAAGCTGGGCCAACCTATTTTCCAAGAGTTTGGCCAACACCTTCACGTCCATGTTGAGTAGTGAAATGGGACGGTAGGTTTGGCACTGTTTCGGGTCTTTACCTTCTTTCGGGATGACAACAATACGAGCTGAGAGCATTGATTGCGGAAGACAACCTGACTCCAAGACTACATTGAAGAGTTTAGCCAGGAAGGGTGCAAGGACGAGGCAAAAGGATTTGTAGAAGAAAACTGTGAACCCGTCGTCCCCCAGTGTCGTACCTGCCTTCATTGAGCTGATAGTCTCGATTACTTCCTGCTGTGTAATGGGTCTCTCCAAGGAGTCCGATTTCTCGGGGGGGGGGGGGAACAGGAAGTGGTATGGAGTCCAGGAACCTATCTATATCCGCCCCATCCCCACCATATTCTGAACTGTACAGGTGTTCGTAGTATAGACGAAACGGCTCTGCAATCACTGGGTCATCCCTACAGCTCGCCCCGCCCGCAAGGATCAGAGAATCCACCCTCTTACTTCTAAGCTCCCGAAGCCTCCAGGCTAAGATTTTATCAGCTTTTTCACCCTTCTCCATGTACCTTTGCTTAAGGAAGGAAATCTTTCTCTCCGTTTGCCCGACTAACAAAGATGCAAGTTTTGCCTTTCATTGTTGCAGCTTAGCCCACTTGCCTGGGGACATCTGGGACCTAAGCTTACCCCTTGGTTGCAGGGCCTCGATTTCGTCCCTGAGGAGCTTCTCTTCCCTGCACCTCTCCTGCTTCCTCGTCGCCTGCACCTCTCCTGCTTCCTCATCGCCCCCAGCCCAATGAGAACACCCCTAATTGTGGCCTTAAAGGCCTCCCAAACTCCTGCCGTCCCCACTTGCCCATCATCATTAATTGCAAAGAACTCCTTATTGGAAGCAAGGAGGGACTGGAATAACTCCTTATCCTTCGCAGGAGATCGTTGCAGGTCCATCTCCCTGGGCCAGTAACTCGCCTCGGCACCCCTAATTGAACCTTAACTAAGTTGTGGTGTGACCACAGCGTCACTTCCACTTTCGTTCCCGTGATCCTCTCACTGAGTGCCTTGTCGACTAGAATGTAGTCAATTCTAGAAAATGACAAATGGGTTCTAGAGAAGAATGTAAATAACGGGTCTTGGCCCTCCCGGCCCGTGTGAGAATCCCGAAGCCCCAACTCGTCATTAGTGCTCTGGAAAGAAGCTGCTAGATGTCTCTGCATCAGAGAATCTCTCTCGATCCGGGTCCAAGACCATATTAAAATCCCTTCCCACCAAAAGGGCACCCTAAGTAAAGGACATGATTTTGGACTTCATCTCCAAGCAAAAGCGATCCTGGGCTTCGTTGGGGGCGTAGATGGAGACTAAGGCCCTCTTGGAACCCCTCACTTCCCCTTTGACCATTAAAAATCTACCCTCCGGGTCCCTGGTTTGGGCTTTCGGGCTAAAATGAGCCTTCGGAGAAACCACTATTGCCACCCCCCTCTTCTTGGCATGACAGGATGCATGAAAAACCCTCTGTATTGATCTAGCTTTTAGGGACGGTTCCCCACCCCTCACCCAGTGAGTTTCTTGAAGAAAGAGAAAATCAAGTTTCAATCTGTTGAATTCTTTCACAGCCAGGGATCGCTTCTGGGGAGAGTTGAGACCACGTGCATTGAATGAGCCCAGAATCCGCAACAGATCGGGTTCAGCCGTCGGGGGTGCAGAATCTAAGCTCTACTTCACTCAGCATGCAAAATCCCCCGAGACTTCTCCCTTAATAAACATTTCTCTCTCCATTGAACAGAGACTCCAAACGGTTGATACCAACAGTAAAACCCTACCTTAATAAGAACTCCCCCTCCCCCTCAACCCCTCTCCCTCCCTTTTCCCGAGCGCCTGGAATACCTGCGACATTCAACCTGACGCACGACCAGGCCACCAGAGATCTCCTCCACCAGGGCGATTAACAACATAACAAGCCCACAACATTCTGAGCCCCCCCAACATTGAGTACAAAACCAGCTGCATCCTCCATTCCCACTCCCTGCCTCCCAGAAGGCATCATTAAAGACAGAATCCTTTTGCCGAAGACCGAAAGACCGGGTTACCTCTCCAGCAACCTAGAGATAACCCCTTGTATCAAACCTCTCTCCCACTGAGCCCAATTTAGAGCAGCATGGATACAGGGACCAGTCAGGTTGCTGGCTGCTCGGGAGAGGAAGGCGCCACCTTTCTGAATTTTCTATGGCCTCGAACTCAGTGCTTTTCCACAAATTTGTTAGCATTACGAAGCTCTGACAAAACCTTCCCTCTATTTGGCTCTCTATCCCTCGTGTGGTATCACCGGGGAGCCCCTGGGTCACTCTCTGTATGTCGACTTCCGTAACCAGTGAGCACTTGTAGCTCTCCACTTCAAACGAGAGAGAAAATGGATGGCCCCATCTGTATCTCACGCCTCTGGACTGGAGCCACTTCGTTAATGGGCTGCATAACCACCTGCGCGACAATGTGAGGCCAGATAGATCTTGGTAGATTGAGACTTTGGAGCCTTCCCACTCAATGGGCCCCTTCCTCCGTGCAAGCTCCAGGATCTTGGCCTTCTCAGAGTAATAGTGGAATTTCGCCAGGATCGGACGAGGCCCTCTGGCGGGCGCACCTGCCCTGTGTGCTCTGTCAATTGTTGGCTCACTGGTATTCCCCTCATCAAAGAGGCTCCTTACAACCGCATTTACTATTCTAGTAATGTCTGCCGGCGTCTCCCCTTCACGATTGGGAACACCCATAAATCTCAGGTTACAGCGCCGTTCTCCAAGTCATCCAACTTGAGAGCAACCTTCTCCTCTCTCCACTCCAGCTCCGACAGACGCATATCAAATTGTGACTCGAGGATGTCGATTGAGGATTGGTTGGCTTCCAGGGCTTGGACACGGTCGTCCGCGGAGTCTACTTTTTTGTCTAATTTGTCAAGTCTTTTACTAATGTCAGCCCTGAACCCGCGGATCTCCTCCAACAGAGTCGCCATGGCACTACTCATCCTTTGGGGTTCCATATCTTCTGGATGGCCGATATCTGACATCGTAAAACTTTCCTTTGCCGCCACGGGAGATTGGCAGAACCTTTGCAGAGATTTCGCCCAGTCCATTGGGGGTACGGTGAAGGATATCAACAAAGACGCCCTTGGGGCCCTCAGAAGAGCCACAGAGGAGATCGCAGAACGGAACTGTTGAGGCACAGGGCCCCCAGAGCAAAGCCAAAGAACCCAGACACCGCTAGGACCTGGGGGCTCCAAACCACTCGGGATGGCACCTGCCTCAAAGGGTGCTTTACACAACCTCACCCCCACCCTGAGTTCTGACACAACTCCAAGGGGGCTGAGCCTGCAGGAGAACAGAGAGCAGACTGCACCAGGGGCCCAAGGGGAAGGCTATCACCATGAGACGTGATATGGCAGGTAAGGGGGAAACTCCACAGCGCTCCGGGGCAGCAATTCAAGGGTCACTCAGATAACCCACCTTTCAAATCTGTTGCCAGACCAGACAATGGCGAATAGGGGGGTTCGTGGGTGAAGACTGGTGGTCGAGGGGTAGGCAGGAGAAAGGTGTTGATTTAAAGCGAGGCAGCAGCTGAGAAGTCGGCGCCGGTAAAAAAGGTCCATCCAAGCACGAGCTTAACCCCCCAAGTGCACCCAAAGAGTGACCCTTGGGAACTCCCAGTGCCAAAGTGATGAGCTCCAGTGGGATTCCTGCCCTCCCCCAACGCAAACTGGAGTGGGCACCAGCCCCAGCTACTCAGAGGCCAAGGCCGCCACAGGTTGAGGCCAGTCCAAGGGGGCGACGCATGAAGCCAAGGAGCCTGAGGGATTCAAATTGCACAGTTCGAGGACCCCCCGGGGCTAGGGGGGCCCCCTCTCCACCACAATGTGCCAACGGGTACAGCCCAGTCAGATAGGCTCCTCTCCTATGATCAGAGGAGGGCTCCCCCGTCGACACCAACCTATGCTTCGGGGCAGAGAGTGGGCACCCTCCAGCGCCGCGGCACCTCACTCCCACCAGGCAGAGGCACACCAGGGCGGGCCGCACACTAAATTAATGCCCCCGGGGGAGAGGCACTGCCACAACCAAGCTCCAGGCCAGTCCTCCAGCGCCAACCGCTCTCGCCCGTATCTCTCCCCAGCCGTGGCTCCTCCGCTCCGCGCCTCAGTGACCCCCGGCACCCGCCCGCAGCAGCGGCCCCTCCAGGACACACACTCCTCAAGCTGCTATGGCCAGATGGTCCTCTGTGGGCTCGCGGGGTTCAAAGCCCTGCCAGCTCCGGAAGACCAGTGACAGGCTCGGCTCCGGGACCCCTCTCCTCTGCAGCGCCACTGCCACCGACAACTTCAGGGGGGAGAGGAGAGGGCGCGAGCTCTGGCCACAATCCTCAGTGCCCCCTGGCCGCTCGACGAGTCCAGAGGCCCCTCCCCCACCAGAGGGCAACCTCAGCTGCCATGGAACCGCAGGTGGGAAATGGGCCACCAGTAGCTTCCCCGGCAAGCGAAACCAGCACAGATCTCAGGAGCCCCGTCACCGTCGCTGACCGGATTTTCGGCCAGCTGGTGCCTGGGGGGTCCGCACAGCCACCATGGGGGTCAGATCTCCCCTGCAGGGGGCTTAGATTGCTTTTTAGTTGCCCTGGGGGGAAGATCAGCAGAGGTGCTTCAGCACATCTCTGCGCCCCTTGGTGGCGCCCCCTCCTTCCCTTTTTCACAGACATTTTTCAGTGTCTCACCCTCGGGTGGCTGCAGGAAATGGGTGATTTTGAACGGATTGAGTTTCCATAGAGGGCCACCGTGCATCTTACGGTTCCTTTCATGATGATATTTCCGCTGGTGCTAATTCTGCTACTAATTGGCAGAATTACCATTCAGTAATTCCGTAAAATCTTTGACGGTAGCAGTAATTCCGACAAATATTGGCAGAATTACCACTCGATAGTGGATTTTGGCAGTAATTCCACTAGGCGCAATTACCATTACTGCCAATGGTTGGTGCGCAGACCTGCCCACTTAAAATGTGGTGGTATTTCGAGTGGACACATTGGCGGTAACAGTAGTTCCGGCTGGCAAAGTTACTGCCATTTTTACAGCCATACTCCGAATGAGGGCCAATGTTTTTTGGTGCTGCAAAACAGATTCCACAATTGTCCTCGTAGGCCCCACAAATACGGAGGAAAGGTGACTCTTGACGACGTGGATAAGTCACTATTGTGAAGAACATTTTCTTTTACTCCACCATCTTTCCTTTATCCTCTCCTCCCATTTAGCTCCTCCCTCTCCTTCTCTCTCCTGTCCTCCCATTCATTTTACTCTCTCATCCACTCATCTGTTTCGATGCCACTCTTCCATGCTCTCTCCTTCCTCCTCTCCTTCTCATTCCCCTCTTTTCTATTCATCGTTACTTCGCCACACTCTTTTTTCCTCCTTCTCCATTTCTCCCTCCCTTTTCCACCTCTTTGACGGTCTGCCACCAGCTCTCTTTCTTGATATGTCTTCATGAACCTCCTCCATCTCTAATCCTCGCTGCTAATGTCCAACTAAGAGTGGAAGCAGTATCAGCATCAACACCGGATCACAAGGGCAAAATACAGAGAACATTTAAGTCGGGTGAAATTCTCACCACAGCATGTAACCCCTAATATACAGGTGAGCATACCTATTTGCCACAGTTAATTCCCATCCCTGTTGCAGTTCTAGAGAAGGTTTCATTTGAGAAGAAAGGGCATACTATGTAGATGAATGAGGTGATATACCAATTGGCCATGACATTTGTCGGAGGAAGGTGAGGTCAACTATATTGTCAAAAACAATAACCTTGTATCAGTATATGTACTTATTCTATTTCCACGAAATATAATGAAAGATTACAGTACCTGTAGGTGTGAGGAACCTGAGGGCATCCTCACTTCTTTTCCCCCAAGAGCTTCCTCTCAGGTGGCCAGGGAAAGGCAATCGCTTCTGCATCCGACCCTGGGGGTCGATATGCAATGGAAGATCACCTGGGTGGAGGGAGCTTGGGGAGTAGGGAGAGGACGTCTTTAGGTGAGAGATGGTATCCCCCTTTCCCATGTTAAAGTGAACTCTCTATTCCCCGGGCCTTTGTAGGCTACTATCAGTCTTTATCCCTTTCTTCTGCCCAAAATGTCCCACAGACATATCACATTAATGCTGGGTCGAGGAGGAAACCACTAGGAGTTATGCACACTTCCATTCATTCAAACCTCCCTAAACACCACTTTGGCACTGAGACGAGGAAGAGGGCTTTAGTGGATTTCAGTTGGAATAGCCAGGCATGTCCAGCTAAAAGTTTTCACGAGGGTCTGGCAATTAAAGTCAATGAGTCGCACCTGTAGTCATTTAACAAGTTCCCAGTGTATAAAAATGGTGACCGCCCAGCACTGAGAGAGAGACGGCCTAGAGAGAACTAAGCGGCCTGGATTAGTGGAGCGGACTGGAGAGAAACAGGCTTGCGAGAAGCTGTGCCCAGAAGGAGTGAGAGAGCGACGCCAGTGCCAAGGCTGGCTGTGAGAGGGGGTCTAGGATACTGCTGTCCTACCTGCCCGGTGTCTGCAGCAGGAGCTGTGGGGTGCCGAACCCTCTCGATCGCAGCAGGTCCCAGAGAGAGCGAGTGATGCTCTCAGTAGCTGCCGCTGGATGCTTCCAGGACGTCGACCACTGCTCACTGTGGCTCCTGTGAATGGAAGGCAGAGCGAATAGAAGCAGAAAGCCAAGTGGAGAAACCCAAAGGAGCTGATGTATACCACCAGAGAGTGAAAAGAAGGGAACACTCGTACCGGGGCGGCCCGGGGACTAGAAACCAGGATGTATGAGTGATGAACAAACTGAAAACTGTTATAATACTATGGAAGGCCAAAACAAGGGTATTTGAATACAGAAGAAGCTGCAAGCTATTATAAGTACTTTTGAAAGTTGAAACAATAATATTGTATACCGATTTGACTGAACAACATTGTGAGCATATTTAAATAGAGCATGATGAACACTTATGAATGAAGTGAAAGCAAGGTGGTGCTAATGGTAAACACCATGGAATGAGTGGGGTGAGCCACAAGCGATGGCACAGCCAAAAGATTGCCAAGGAGAATATAAAATGAGAAACTAAGTATTGGCTAAAGATACAAGAGCCCAAGGAACTACAGGATATAAAAGAAACCCTGTGTTGGAAAAGCCAGAAGAATTCAGAAAGCATAAAAAAGTGCATACGGGTGTTGGTTGCGTCACCTGTGATGGGTAGACCGTGTGGTCTGACAACTGCACCTAGATCAAGTATAATTATAATTGGTTATTTATAACGCCCTTAATCCCAGAGGTTTGTAAGCGTGGACCTGGGGATCAAACCTGTGTTGCTCCACGTCGTCTTGCTTCCAAGGTGAGCATGTAGCTCCTGAGCTATCCTCCCGGGCCTGCTACTTGCAAAGTACCCCCTACTTGCAAAGGACCAAGGAAAGTAAAATATAAAGAAACTTAACTTGTGTTTTGCAACAGTTGCTGAAGTGAGTTTGAAATGAAGAAACTGTGAACCATTGAAAAGCCTGGATGACCAAAGATTTGAACTGGTATTGTATTTTGAAAGCTAAAAGATTTGAACTAGTATTGGTTCTTTGAAAGCTGGATGATTTGAACTCTTGGGGAAGGGAACCCTGAGACTTTGAAGATTTTAACTGGTATTGTGCCATAGGAAGTCATGTGGTCTACCTAAACATCTTACCACCTCTCTCACTCTGGGTCCTACTTCTGCCGCCTCCCAGCCCAAAGTCTCACTCATCCTGGGCATCCCACATGAGTTCCTACCTCAGTGACTTTCTCTTGTTCCTTTCTTCTCTTTACATCCTTGAGCTTTTTCTGGATCTCTTTGATGCTTCACCTTAGCCTTGTTCCTACACCCATCCCAGGGGTCGTCTTGCGTTTTCTTTCAGTCCTGATCTTCTATTCTCCTCCTGATCTTCCCAACCTCCTAATGATCTCTGCTAGTCTTGGCAACTCTCTGCTTCCCCTCTGTGATCACCCTTCTCCTTAATTGTCTACTCGGTACCTCGTTAGGCACTTAGATATTATTTGTTGGCTTCTTTACCACCTCCTCAGTGGTTTCTCTCACCACTTGCTTCTTTACTTCTCTCACCTCTACCTCTGTCCAAAGCTAATAAAAAACTTCAGCTATATCCTGTAAATCCCTCGCCTGCAACACTGGTTCTCCAACGTTAGAACCTTTAATGAAGTTGCATGTTTCTGAATATCTCACTTCTCTAGCATTGGATCTTTCATAGATTCACGTGATTGCATATCTCCAGTTGTCAGACTGGGAATCCTCTGTAATTTAAAATGTATTATATAAATACATTTTTCCGTAGGAAAAAAGCAATACAGATTGCCCATTATGCCTGAAAGGGCACTCACTTGTGTAGTCCCTCCACCTCACGTTGGTCCTTTATGACCCCAACCAATGAGGTGGTAGGGCTTAAGCTCCAACCCAGGCAGCCAACTTCAGATGTTTCACCAGTCTGTAAGATAAGTGGAATCCTCTTTCATCTGTTTATTTACTTCCTACCTTCCGTCACATTTTGAACTATTTTGAGAGTTTCTTGGGCACAGGGTACTCATTTTTCCTGTTAAATCGTTGAGTGAAAGGTTTCCTCGAGGCACCTCATGGCAGAGGCAGAGGCAGTCATGGAAGGATCGACTAAAGGGAAAGCTTCCCTGTTTAAAGACTGCAGTAGATGCAAAAACAAGGTCATCTTTGTGAGGGACCCACATGAGTACTGTATTTATTGCTTATACCCTCATAATATTCAAGCCTGTCATATCTGCATGTTCTTCTATCAAACAAACATTACAAGACAAGCACAGAAGGCTCCTGCTTCATCCGGAAAGCAAAGAATATTCATCACATGAGGAATCATCCAAGACAGCCCTTACCTCTTCTCACAGGGGTACTGAGAAGCATGCTACAAAGATAAAAGCTTCTTCAATAAAAAGGGGGGTCTCTACGCCCATTAAGGTCAAGAAGAAGGATGACAAGAGCGTTCTCATGCCCATAAAAGGGTCTACAAACAGACAAAAAGGTAAAGAACCTAATTTTAAGCCTTTGTGATTGGAAACGGTCATGGGTGGACCAGCGTCAATGGGTATCTCCTCAACGCCATCCACGAGCGGCAGTGGGTGGCCAAAACAAAGTGGACCGTTGAGGCCGATGCCGTCCACAGAGGGTCGTTTGTCTACGGTAATGATTAAAATGTCTTCATCTACGAGCAAAGCTTAAATTCTAGAAGGCTTTGTCTATGGCTAAAGAATCTTCATTCACGACGAAACACCATTCATCCAGGAAGAGTCCACAATGCAGCCGTCCGCCGGAAGACCGCTGACAGAGGGTTTGTCCATGAAAACCAGTATGGTGAGATCGTCCACGGACTTACCGGTAATGGGAAAATCTTTGTCTTTGGAAGAAACAAAGTCTACATCACAGGGTCAACCATCCACTGTCAATGACAAAAGATATTCCCCGTCCACCCAAGGTAGACAGGAGAACATCACAGCAATTTCAGGCAACCTGGAAACAGCTGGAAGCCTGTGCCTGATCAGGAAATGGTGAAACTCCCAGACATCCTCCAGGAAGAGTTTTCGGATACTGAAGAAGGGGTTGGAACACTCTTACAGGAACCAAAAGAACAAAGCCCACCTTGGCAACCAACCATGGAGGACATTTCTGATCCCTTTGACGCTGCACTCATGCAATCGATGCATAGGATCGTTGAAGAATTCCAAAGGCGGTAAAGAGCTCAACTCCGAGCACTACCAACCTCAAGACAGGAAAGTGTCTCACTGCCACCAAGAAGAGAGGAAAGGAACACAGAAGTAGATCGCCTGCAACAGTAGGTGCAGAATCACCATTGCGAGGCACATCTCCGCAACGCACACATTCCTCTCTATACCATTAATCTCGGAGCAGATCTCCACCAGCACCTTACGACAGGTCATCAACTCTTAGTAAGACTCAAAAGCGGAAGCGTTCCCCTACACCACGAACAAGGTCCTGAGAGCGGTCGTTACCAGGAGGTGTATCACCAAGGCAATCGCCGTCTCCAAATATACAGGACACTGCAGCCCTGTCCACAGTGTCAGTCTCAGACTGGCAAGAGGATCCTTATGACCCAGATCCTATGGATGACCCATATAGGGACTTCTCTGATCCGGATGCGCAGGACGATGAGCCAGAGGAAGGGGATCTTCCCAGGGATACACCGGATCAAGGTACTGACGAATGGGACACCTATATTATTGAGAAACAACAAAAACATGACTCAATGGGGCACTTTGCCACTGGATGATGTTATGTCGTTTGACACAATAATAGCTAAGGCAGCTGAGCTATTTCATCTTCAAGTTTCCTGTGAAGAAAAGAAGAAGTCTGTGCTCTACGAGCATAGGGACAAATGCAGATGATCAGTGACAACCAACCCAATTAACGACAATAAATGGGAAGCGGTGGAGAAAATATTATCTAGCCCCTTATCTACCTCCACTCAGCTTTCTCATCCAGAGAAGAAATATAAGGCTCCTGATATGGTGCCCTTCTGTGTAAGGGGACACCCTGAACCTGACTCTGTAATTACAGTTGCAGCAAGGAAAGCTAGCTAACCCGTCCTAACTACTGACAGCCACTCCAGACAAACAAGGTCGGAAACTGGAAACCATGGACAGGAAAGTGTCACCCGCAGCCTCGCTCACTGTAAGAGCAGCTAACACGCTGGAAATGACGGCAAGGCTGGACAGGGAGCTCTGGCTGAGAATGTCAAAGTTGGCAAAACATTCCAGCAGACACCCAAGAGGAGGCAAAGGCCATTGTGGCGGATGGGCAAGCCACATTCGATCACATGATCGACACAGCAGTAGACGTGGCTGAATGTGGTTTCATGACAGATGGCCCACAGTATGGTGCTCAGAAGACAGGCTTGTATGAAGGCAACAAACTTCAAGCCAGAGGTGCAGGTCCAGATCTTGGACATGCCTTTTGATGGGCATGACCTTTTTGGCAAAGAAATAGATGATCCCCTCAAAGGGATCAAAGCTGATACGGATACAGCAAGGGCTATAAAGACCCTGAGGGATAAAGACATGGAGTGCTGTCTCTTTTATGCCTTTCACAGCTCCACTGCGAGGTACAGGGGGTATAACACATCTTTCAACACCCAAATATCTTCCTACACCTCGTACCAAGAGGGCAACAGGTATCAACAATCAACAACCAGATACCACACGCAAAGCGACAAGCAGGGGCTGGGCCAAGAAAGGGCCTAGTCTAAGCAAAATTGACAACAGATCTCTGCGCCCCCCACATCGCACCCCTGTGGGAGGGCGAATAAGCCAACTGTTAGCAAAAATAACGTCAGACAGGTGGGTGCTACAGATGCTGCAAACAGAACACACAATCGAATTTCTGGCCCGTCCCCCTTCTCTACCTCTGCAATCTCAAAGTGTCCATATGCTGAAGCATCTAAAAGTAGAAGTGGACATGCTTCTAAGAAGGCGGCCATAGAACTTGTTCCACAAAATCACAGAAGAAAAGGGTTCTATTCTCGGTTCTTTCTAATCAAGAAGAAAAACGCAAAGTGCGCCCAATATTAGACCTAAGGGCCTTAAACAAATTCCTCAGACACATACAATTCAAGATGACTTCTCTTCAACTGGTTCTTCCATGGTTAAACAAGAACGACTTCCTGGCAACCCTAGATCTGGATGATGCGTACTTCCATATTCCGCCCCACCCATCGCACAGATGGTATCTCAGGTTCTCTGTCGGGCAAGCACATTTTCAGTTCCACGTGCTCCCTTTTGGTATCAATTCAAGCCCAAGGATATTTACGAAGTGCCTAGCGCCAGTGGCAGCACACCTCAGGGATAGAGGTGTTTCCATATTTAGACGACTGGCTAATAAAGGCAAACTCCCAGAGATGCACAGCCGTGGCAGTCGCAAAGACAAGATCAATTCTAGAAACCCTAGGCTTCTCCATCAATGAGACCAAGTCCACCCCTGTACCGGCCCAAACCACTCTCTTCCGCGGGCAGAGTTGGACCCTCACATCCCCAGAGTACGACCCTCAATGGAGAGAACTAAGATGATGTTGTCTGGTCTCATGGTTTTTCGAAAATGCCTTTCCCACGGTACGTCGGTTCACATCCCTCCTGGGCATGGCGTCCTCTTGTATATACCCAATTCCCAACTGCAGGTTTCGAATGAGGCCAATTGAGGAGACACTGGACCACCAATGGACACGTGGAAGATGTTGTTTGCCTCACACCATCCTTCCAAAGGGTACTGCAATGGTGGACCAGCGAAAAACATCTAACTGAAGGCATGCTGTTTCAAGCACGCACCTCAAAATTGCTCATTAGAACGGACGCATCCCTCTTAGGTTGGGGAGCAAATCTATGGGAGCTTCAGGCGAATGGCGCATGGTTGCCAGAGGACTCTTATCTCCACATGAATGTTTTAGAATTCGGAGCTTTCCGCTTGTCGTTGAAATCATTCCAGCCAGTACTGGAGGTCCAGGAAGTCACAGTCCAAATGGACAATACAACCTCCATGCATTACAACAACAAACATGGAGGCACACAATCAAATCAGCGATTCTCTCGGCGGAAGCACAGAGGCTATGGAGTTGGGCCTTCAAATACAAGGTTCAAGTGAGGGTGGAACATCTGCCAGGAAAGGACAATGTCCTAGCGGACAAGCTAAGCAGAGACTACTCATCGTCCCATGAATGGGAGCTGGATAACAGAGAACTAAATTGAATCTTCCGCAAATAGGGCCAACCGCAGATCGATTTATTTGCAACAAACAACAACGCAAATTAATGATGCAGTGAATGATGGAGCAACCTTGCCAACTGATCCTCATAGTGTCGGCTTCGGCACGTCCGGTTTGGTACCCAACCCTCCTACGACTGTCACAAGAGACGTCCATTCGCCTCTGGCCGCACCAGCACCTGTTTACTTAACAGGAAGGCACCATAATCCATCAAGACCCGGCAAGTCTTCCACTCAAAGCATGGTTCCTGGAGAGCGAAGGCTGGCAAATCTGACGAAGTTCGTGGAGTGCTGGGACATCATCAGAATTTACAGGGCGCAATCCACCCATTTGAGATATGGCAAGAAATGGACATGCTTTACCACGTCACAACTGAACATGCTTACGGTATCAGTATACCCAGTCACCCAGCCAGTGCGCTCTCAGGGTTTGAAAACCGTGCTTTCAGCACTTATGGCATCACCTATGAACCCATCAATAGATGCTATTTACGATTCACCTTTTTAGTAGCCATAACGTCGGTAAGATGAATTAGGGAGCTACAGGTCCTCTCTACAGAACCGCCATACACAATTTTTCAGAGGGACAGTGTGATTCTCAGACCCCATTCCAAATTCATTCTGAAAGTGGTTTCTGAGCTGACATTATTGGAGCAAATAGTACTCCCTACCTTTTTCCGCAAACACTCAGCGGCGGAGTGCACCCTTCACTCTTTGGATCTCTAATGGGTGCTGAAGTTCCACATTCAACAAACTCAAGATTTTTGTACCTCTTCCAAGCTTTTTGTGGCTTTCTCAGGCCGCACTAAAATGCAGCTCATATCAAAGCAAGGTCTATCACGTTGGGCGACAAACTGCATCTGCCACTGCCACCAATGCAGCGTCGATTCACTCCCTGTCGCACCTACTGCACACTCCATCGGAGGGAGGATAGTGACAACAGCGTTTCAAGCGGGAATGGCGATAAAATACATTTGTAGAGCGGCGAACTGGAGCACGCTCCATACGTTTGCCAAGCATTACTGCTTAGCAGAAGAAGTTGGAAGGGAGTCAGCAGTCGATCAGGCAGTCCTCCGCCACCTGTTTTCGTAAGGTAGGAGCAGTCTATGTTCTACCCTCCTTCCCTTATGTTGTAATCTAGCATGCATGAAATTCCAAGTGCTCTGCTTTATGCGGACAGGTACATGGCATGCTTCAATGCTTGGTATTCTATTCAAGCATATGAATCTATGAAAGATCCAATGCTGTAGAAATCTTTGCTACTTACCTGTAACTGTATTTCTCCAGCATTGGTATCTTACATAGATTCACATGAGTCCACCCTCCTCCCCTAGTAGGCTGCTTCAAAGCCAGTCAGTTATCGTATTGAGCCACTACAGCTCACATTCTGAAAACCGCTGTATGGGGTGATGGTTAAGCCCTGCTACCTCACTGATTGGGGTCATAAAGGACCAAATGAGGTGGATTAACTACACAAGTGAGTGCCTTTTCAGGCATAATGGGCAATCTGTATTGCTTTTCTCCTCTGGTAACATTAATATACATAATTAATTGAAAATTACTGAGGTTTCCCAGTCTGACGGCGGGGATTATTCAAGGATGTCAATCTATGAAAGATACCAATGCTGGGGAAATACAGTTACATGTAAGTAACAAATACCTCATTTTCAGCTTCTCTCTGCAAATCCTTAACTTCTTTCATCACCCCCTTAGACACCTTTGTAACTAGAGCTTATTTTTTATTTGCACCCGGGAAAGGCGGTCTGCCTAATCATAATCCGCCTGTCCCCGGTGCGATTCTGCATTCATTGCCCGTGGCGGTTCGGAAAAGAAAGCCTGAGCTGGCGGACCGATAAACTCTGTGTCCGCCGCCCAGGTGGGGCGTGAAAGCCATAATCTCTCACTTCCAATTTCCCAGTCCTTCTGTCCCCAACCTTCTGGTACTCTCTCTCACTTTGTGGGTCTCCCTCTTCCCAGCACCCTGGGTCTCCCGCTATCCTCAGCCTCTTGGGTCTTTCACCAGCCCTAGGTCTTTCTCCACTCATCCTCCTGTGTCTTTACTCTGCTGTCCTTGCTTCAGCTCCTTCACCACACTTCGCCAGCCATCTCCAAATGGGCTCCTTCTGTGTCTCCCTCAGCCTTCTGCCACGGGTCCTTTCTTTTATAGGCATTGACCCAACCTTTCAGTATGTCTCCCTATGCAATTGGTATGGAGTTTGGCTGATGGGCCCTGTACCTGTGTCTTTCAGCTGGCCTCACCCTTGGTTGAAGACTCTTACCCTAACAGGCCTTAGGTTATGTGTTTGGAGACCTTGTGAAGTCAGTAGTTGACTGTTCTTCACCCTGGGCTGATTCTCTTCTGGCTCTGTGGGACTGCCCTCACATAATCTGTTTCAATAACTAGACAGTAGCTTCTACAGCAGCAATTTTGACACAGCCCTGCCCCATTTGAAAGTCATGGTGGGGTAGTCCGGGGATTCTCTCTATTCCACCCCTACATCCGCTATCGCCTGACTTACAACACTTGGCCTCCTTGGTGACCTCACCTTCTATCAGTAAGTTCAAGCAAGGGGAGTTGTCACAGAAAACAAAATGGACCTGCCAGGTCTGGCAAAGAAGGAAAGGAAGCTTTTGAAATTGGAAAGACAATTGGCAGAATTATGGCATACACAGCCGTCAATACACCTGGAATATTGCCTTTCACACATATTAAAAGTCGCTGATTTTCCAAGGGAAACAAATGTGATTTTCAATGGCACAGAAAGGCACCATACAACAAGGTATTGTTTCAAGTTTAGGTATTATTTCCACCTTTTGGCAGTGGTACACCCAAAATGTCATGAGTTGCACCTTAGACGCACAGTGTGCGGTGTGGCTGTTTGCTGATCATGTAAAGCCAAATTCCAGTATGTTGAATTTTCTGTTCTGTAAATTCGAATGTAAAATGTTACATATTAACTTGTGTCATTTCTTATTTTCAGGGCACAGTTATGTGAATTTAACAGACACTGGAAAGATTGCTCTGAAAACATTTGCAAAAGATATGTCCGGTGCCTACATGTGCACTCTTTCTTACACAAGCTTTAAAAATGAAGTATTGCAGGAGAAGGAGAAATTCAGGGCCTTTAAATTTATTGTTCTTGGTAAGGGCATTTCATTGCTTTTCTATTAAGCTTCCAATGTAAAGATTTTGAGTATTTCATGGTGGGAGATTACATCGATTATAACTCACCTAATTACCACATAGCTGCTTAAAATCATGGAAACATAAGCCATTGTTAATCTAAGAAGTGAAGATTAGTTGCTTTGCTTGATTGATAAGTGGGTCTTCTGTGATACACTGGTGATCAGTCTGTTGCATTTTACACAAAGCCATGTGCTATTGAGATACCAGGAAAACCTTGGTACTGTAACTTGTGGCACATTTGATCAGTTCATATAATTAAGTTGAAACACAGTATTGTGTGCAGTCTAATTGTGTTGAAAACCAAAATATTTAATTGTTAAGTATGGACAACTTGGAATCTGCCCCTTTGTACCATTTTCCCAAAAAGGTCAATCTCAGGATCTATATTAATATTCATAAGCATTGAATATCTACACCTAAGAGCGGGGTCTCTGAACACTTGTTTTTTATAGTATATATATCTATGAATATATGTATTTATTTCCAACACACTCAGAATGGCATGTAATAGCAAAACCTTCAGTCCAAATTAAGGATGTGCCTAATAAAAACAAATGAATCCTTATCTCACACTGCAGGACTATGTCATAGCACCCGCTTTCATATACATGTTAATGTGAATATTGTGATATAGTGGTGAGTTCTTAAAATTTTATTGATAGCGTAATGTGCTGTAATTGATAGCATAATGTGCCTTTTTTGTATTGAGGAAATACATTATTTATACTCAATTTCTGTACCTTAATAGTGGCTTTCCCAACGTTTGTAGAATTTACTGTAAGGGGGGCAGCAGCACTTTGGAGTGCACTTTTCTTCTTTTGTGTAAATGTATTTCTCTTTCAAGGGATCTTCATTGTAATTAGTAAACACTGAATTTCCCCACCTGCTCTAGAGCAAGGCCTCAAAAGTTCTCGCCACAGGCCGGATATAATCAGTATGTACAAATTAATTGAAGATTCCCATGATGGAGAAGTTAGACACGCACGCACGCACGCACGCACGCACGCACACACACACACACCTCTCCTTCTCAAGTGGTTGGGTAAGCATGCACTGTGGCTGGATGAGAGAAATGTTTCACTGTAAGAATGCTGCGTCTTTAGAAATTTAGAATGGGACTGAAGTTGTGTCTTGTCTTCGTGGCAGTCCTTTGCAGATCACCTGCTGGCCATTCCTCATTGTTCTAAGAATGCTACTGATTGTGGGAGATTGACAGCTCAAGGAATTTTAGATGAATCATAACATGTTTGTGTTCTGAGAATTGCTAGCTGAAACCTGGACTCAGATGCATCAGGGTGGCCGGTGCATGTGCCCCGGCTACCAACTTAGAAGAGTAACCGGAACCTGCAAATATGTAAATAAAGCTATGTACTTTTCTACCATGGAGCCTGGAGCCATCTGTCCTGGTGTCCTTTTCTGGAGAAGGTCACTTGGTAGCAGAGGCCATCCTCAGGCATCTCAGCTCAGGTCTCAACTAACACTTCTCAGAACACTTACATGTTATGATTCATCGAACATTCCTTGAGCTGTCAATCTCCCACACTCACCAGCATTCTATCAACAATGAGGAATGACCTGCAGGTGATCTGCAAAGGAACATATAATACATTGCCATGAAGACAAGCTGAGATTCCTGAGGATGGCTGGTGGGTGTGCCCATGTCAGGATTCATCTTCAAATCCAACGCGGGAGCTGCTGAACCCCACAGACCCACCAAAGCGTAGCGTTCTCAACTAACTATTTAACCAGTTGAGCTTGTGACACCCCGGGGGGAAAGGGGAAATTGGATAAAATAACAAATTCAGACACAGGAACTGGATCTCCCTCAGGAAGACTGTATCTGCATGGGCGAGAGATTCACAAAGATTCTTTTACAAATAAATATCAAATACACTATAAATAACTATATTTGTTAACACATGAATTAAGTTACCTGAGAAACCCTCTGCTTAAGCCTAGAGTATATTATTATAGTATTACTATAATATTCAATTGTAAATAGATTCCTTTCTAGGAATTGTTGTGCTTTGTTTTCACTGACTGTAATAACTTTTACTGAATCAAAGTGTGCACTCTTCAGTTCTCAATGAGTTACTTTTAAAGTTCTGGCAAAGAGAGACTCTGCTGACTCCAATAGTTCATCTGATTGCACTTAACCAACTTTCTTTTCTTTAATGAGTTTATTATTTGTAGTGTGAAATATATTCTTTCCAGGAATTTCAATCACAAACTATTCTTCTCTTTTTAGATGACTCATATTTACTATTTATGAAAACAATTCTGAGCTCCTTCTAACTGTTTCTCAAATGCATTCACTTATTTGAACACCAGGAAATGAATGCGTCCTTGTATTTCCTTTCATTGAAGTTTTTAAATTGAATGAGCTGCTTGCAGATTGTCACAAAAACGTTTTCAACTTTAGTTAAATGTTTAGCTTTCATGCACATCCAATATGAATCTGAAATCCAATAGTTACTTCCGCCACAGCGTGCACCTTAAAAAATGATCTTCTTTAAATGCAATGCAAAAAATTGTCTTTTACTTTAACTGTCGCCGCGCACGCGCAGTTCAACAAAAACAAGCTGTCTGTGATAATACGCGACGTCTTGTAACAAAGATAAACAGGAAAAATCATGCAAACCGCTGGAAAAAAAACAATCGCGCAAGCCTGCTTACCTTCTTTCCATAGGAAACGCCTTCAGAAGAATCTTGACCCTCTCACCTCATACGAGCGTACGACAAACCTCCATGACTCGATATTTCTCCGATCCAGGAAACAATGAACGCGACACATGAACCGCCTTCTTAACAGAACGAAAACTTCAGTAGATCTCCTGTGAAGGTAAGCGCATAATGAGAGAGGAAACGAAACACGCAACACTCTCTCTCAGAAAACCAGAGCGCATACATGTACACGCGGCAACTGTCAGGAAATAATAGTTAACCCTTAATTAACCGGGATCACTATCTTAAGTCTCCAGGTTACAAACTAATCCTAAATAAACTAGCAAGAGCGGCAGAAATATTTTGCAGCAAACAATAAAGTACTTGCTGCCATGAGCACTACTCCCGAGGAACCAGGACTGGCCCAGCGCCCCCGGAAGCAGACCCTTCTTCCACATCTCCGGACCCAGCAGACCCCTACAGGGGCCCTTTGGACCGTGTCCTGGCGCCTTTGGCGCCAGGCTCATAAAGGACTTCAGTTCCGGCGCCATAGGCGCCGGGCTCATATTGATAAACTGTGTAATAATGCTTGGGTGGACTTACCTGAGGTAGACCATGCTGCATACTTACCCAGAACAATCCAGTCTGGCTGAAGTCCCCAGCCATCAGGGCTGGGAGGAACTATTTCCTCTATTCAGGAACTCTTTTCTTACCTGGGTGGGGCCGGTGGAAGAACACACACCTGAAGCACTTCTCTGCTATTTAAACCACGCCCGATGGAATACACGTGCTTCGCGTTATTCGGCATCAGCAGCAGGACGCTCACCGAGTCGGCTCCTGCATCCTGGCTCCTGACACGCCCGCCAGCACCCGGAACACCTGCAAACAGACAAGAAAAGAGAAGGCGAGCATTAGAAATTACTTACCGGAATCCGGCCTCAGCAATCCTACCTCTGACGATCCTGCAAAGGAAAGGTACAAGATTAGCAGCGCTCTCAAACGCTCGCAGCCGCGCCGCCTTGCCTTACCCATCCGGGGCCTCGCCGAACTCCACCGCGGCCACGACGCCGGCAGCATCTCGGCACCTGAAAAACAGAAAAAGACAGTCATTAGAGGTGCCCGCTCTAAAGCGGCCACATTTCTTCCACTTACTTACGTGCCTCATCACGCGCGACAGCGGCTATGTCGCCGGCAGCATCTCGGCACCTGTAAGCAGAAAAAGACAATCATTAGAAGTAAGCAGTCGCTTTTCTTTCACTTACCTTCCTCCACCGCGGCTACGACGCCAGCTACATCCCAGCACCTGCATAAGAGGAATACATGGTGAGCACTAACTAAGCACGGAGAACAAATACTCACCAAGAGACTTACCAGCTTTAGGTTTCTGGGCCCCGGCTCCTGCAGAGAAAAGACACTCATACTTACGGCTAAAGTAGGAGAAACGAAGGACACAGTGTCCGCAACTATTTCCCATCCAGTGACGTAACTGGATTCTACGCACCCCTGCACCTGAAGCAGGATGGAGAGCTCATCTTTACAATACCTAAGGTGAGAGCTCGCAGAAACCAAGTTGGGGGTCAAGAAGAGTGAGAAACGGGAGATTGGTGGGAACACATATCCACCCCAGCTGGTAATCAATCCCTTTTCTTCCACCTGCAGAAAACTTACTCTACAAGCCAGGCAATCCAAATTCGGAGGCCCCGTCCAGAGCATCTTCCGGGCCCTCCGCCTCACGATAGAAGAAACGGTAGCAGTCCAGTTCGGGTCAGCGTCTCTGTGGTAATCAGGTGAGCGTTACAGAACGCGAAGCCTACCAATAATCTCCTACCCAGGCGCTATGGAAACTTCTGATACAGATCAACTGGCCCAGCTACTGGGGGAATTAAGGGCTGAAGTTCATGCTGCTCGCCAGGAGACGAACGCCCTCAGGAGAGAGTTAATAGTGTCAAAGGAACGAACTGACGACCTTGCCAGACAGTTATTACAGAGCCAATCGGGGCAAACCCCTCTGCCCAATCCAGGGGGGAATTTTACCCCAGTTACTTCAACCAATCCCGTTCAAATCAACCTACCTGGAAATGTGCCACTGGCACCACCTGAACGTTTTGCTGGAGACCCTAAAAGATTTGCAGTGTTCATAAATCAATGCCGATTGCACTTTCTCTGCAGGCCCGTGGCCTTCCCGAATGACCAGACCAAGCTAGCATTTGTACTTTCGTATCTTAGCGGCAGTGCTGCCGATTGGTCAATTCCACTGGTTACACAAGATGATCCAATCCTTCGGAATTTCCAAGCCTTCCAGACGAGTATGGAAAGACTTTTTGCAAGGCATTCCCAGGGGCAGGCCCTGGACAATGAACTCCTTTCCCTACGACAGGGCAACCAGGATCTCTTAGCCTACATTGCATCCTTCAATAGGTTAGTTGTGGAAACTGGATGGCCTGAGGAGAAAAGAATCTCGCTATTTCACCGAGGTCTACGCGGCGAACTCAAAGACGTCCTGGCCCAGGTCGTAAATCCACCTCAGGACTGTTCGGATTATATTGATTTGGTGGTCCAATTAGATCACAGGCTTCAAAACAGGAAGGCGGATCGATCCAGGTTTGAAACCCGAATCTTCACTAAGACTCAGAGCAACTCCAAAAGTGTCGATGGCACCGAACCTATGCAGATTGGGGTTGTAAAGGGCCCCTTAACCCAGAAAGAGCGTGACAGAAGACGGCAAATGCAACTGTGTCTCTATTGTGGGAACTCGGGACATTTCCTTCGAGACTGCCCTGTAAAACCACCTAAGAAGACCGTAGGAGCTTCCGACAAGAATTCCGAAAAGTCTGAGCCGGGAAACGACCTTGCCCGACAAGCGTAGAGGTCCGCTTGCCGAGCTTAAAAACCAGTTATTTGACCTCGCACTTCATTATGCCAATGGTCCTCGTTATTCCGAAGCAGCCAGAAAGATTGCATGCAATTAAGGCATACGTGGACAGTGGAGCTATAGGAAATTACGTGGACCGCGAGTTGGTTTCCAGGATGAACCTACCTCTTTGCCCAAAAGCTGTTAAAGATGTCATCACCACTGTGGATGGACTGAGATCGCCTCCGGGCCGGTAACCCATACCACTACTGAAGTGACATTACTAGGCCAAGACGGGCATCGGGAGGTAATAGTGTTCGATGTGATCAAGGCTCCGCAATTTCAAATAATTCTGGGAATCCCTTGGTTGGAAAAACACAATCCTCAGATTGATTGGCGAGCAAAGACTATAACGTTCCCAGAGTGTGCACAAACCTGCTATCTACGATCAGACATTGGCCTAGCGTCAGTAACGGCCGACAGTTTGCAATTACCGCTAGACTATCGAGAGTTTCAAGATGTTTTCCAAAAGGAACAGGCTAACACCTTACCGCCCCACAGGTCATACGATTGCCAGATAGATCTACTACCCGGTGCAACTCCTCCTTGCAGCAGGATCTACGCCCTTACCGAGCCCGAGAACCTTCACCTGCGACAGTACGTGGACCAGTACTTGGCCAATGGTTTTATTCGTCCATCGAAGTCCCCTGCATCCTCGGCTCTGTTCTTCGTGCCAAAAAAAGGTGACCTCAGAACCTGTATAGACTACCGCGCTCTGAATCAGATAACGGTAAAAAACAGATACCCTTTACCTCTGATCCCGGAACTCCTTGACCAGGTGAAGGATGCTTGCATATATACAAAACTAGACCTACAGGGGGGCTTATCACTTGGTATGGATCAAGGAAGGCGATGAATGGAAGACGCCGTTTCACACTAAATATGGGTTATTTGAGTACCAAGTGATGCCTTTCGGACTATGTAATGCACCGGCCGCCTTCCAATATTTTATGAATGATGTCCTCAGGGAGCTCATTGACGTCTGTGTTGTCGTCTACATAGATGACATTCTTGTTTACTCCTCTTCGGAAGCAGATCACCGAAATCATGTTAGAACAGTACTTGAAAAACTTCGCAAACACAAACTATTTGCCAAACTTGAAAAATGTGTTTTCCATGCCACTGAAGTCGAATTTCTGTGTTTTATCCTGACACCCAAAGGCGTCCACATGGACTCGCGAAAGGTGGACGCTATTTTCAAATGGCCATCACCTACTTCTGTAAAAGGCGTTCAGAGCATGTTAGGCTTTGCCAATTTTTATCGCAGATTCATTCCGGAGTTTTCACGAGTGGTACAACCCATCACGGCTCTCTTAAGAAAGAATAAACGTTTTGAGTGGTCTGAAGAAGCTGAACAAGCCTTCCAAGAGCTAAAAGCCAAGTTTACTTCTGCGCCAATACTGAAGCACCCACGCCCAGATCTCCCTTATATCGTCGAAACCGACGCATCCAGCTTAGCAATGGGAGCGGTCCTCTCACAAAGAGACCCAGAGACTAACCAATTACATCCCGTGGCGTTCTGGTCTCTCAAATTCTCGGCGCCTGAGGTTAACTACGCCATCACAGACAAGGAACTGTTAGCTATTAAATCCGCCTTTAAGGCCTGGCGTCATTATCTCCTTGGGGCCAGACACACCATCACGGTGATCACCGAGCATCGGAATTTACAGTATCTCAAAACCGCCAAGGCTCAATCCTCTCGACAGCTCCGCTGGGCCCTGTTCTTTGCCGAATTTGACTTTGTGATCACTTACCGCCCCGGCAGCAAAAATGGCAAAGCAGATGCTCTTTCCCGGATTGGAATGGGAGACACCATTGTCAACCCAGAGCCTGTACCAATAATTCCAGAACAAAGGATCTTGGGCCTGATTTCTTCACAATCCATCGAGGACATTGAGGCAAAAGTTAAACAATTTCTGAACCCAACAGACTTGCAGAACTGGCTACAAAAAGGAATGGATTTCACTTTAAACAATGACTTGCCTTATTTCCGAGGACGATTATTCCTACCACACGCCGATTTGCAAAGGCGAGTAATCTCCTGCTATCACGATTCATTGATAGAGGGCCACCCTGGCTTTGCCAAAACAGAAGAGAAAGTGAGAAGACAATTCTGGTGGCCTTCGTGGAGAAAAGACATAAAAGAATTCGTGATGTCCTGTGGTGTGTGCGCTCAAAACAAGGGTCAAAATAAAAGACCGGCTGGTCTTCTCCAACCATTAGACATTCCACCGTCTCCCTGGCACACCCTTTCTATGGATTTTATCACAGACTTACCCTCCTGCTCCGGGTACAACACTATTCTCGTTATTGTGGATTTGTTTTCCAAGATGGCCCACTTCATTCCGTTAAAAGGCTTACCCTCAGCTTCGGTACTAGCCAGAGAATTCCTTGAAAACATTGTTAGGTTACACGGATTCCCATCGGTACTAATCTCAGATAGAGGAAGCCAGTTTATTTCCCATTTTTGGCGTAGTTGCTGTCAATTGGCTCAAATCGATGTAAGACTCTCAACCAGCCATCACCCCCAGAACGATGGTCAAACTGAAAGAACTAACCAGACTCTCGAACAATATTTACGATGCATGCTACAACAGTCAGAGAGCAACTGGAAGGACATCCTTTGGATAGCTGAATATGCATACAATAATTCTGTTCACTCTGGAACCGGGCAAAGCCCCTTCTACACTTTGTATGGAATTCATCCTCGAACTTCCAACCTCGATCCACCTCAAGATCTTGGAACACCCGCCGTGGATCAGTTACACACTGCTATTACCAAAGCCTTCAAAGAAGCTGCTGCACATTTACAACAAGCTAAAGAAAGGTACAAGAGACGAGCAGATCAACACCGAAGCGAGGCCCCTCAATACCAGATTGGGGACCAGGTCTGGTTGTCCACCAAACACTTATCACTCAAAGGACCTCGCACTTTTAATCCCAAATATCTGGGGCCATATCCAGTTACGGCCATAATAAACCCAGTGGCCGTTAAACTAGGATTGCCAGCTCATATGCGAATACATCCTGTTTTTCACGTATCGCTTTTGAAACCCATGCAATCTGGAACCAGACTAACCAAACCTCCAGAACCAATTCAAGTGAATGGGGAACCTGAATTCGAGATTAAAAACATTTTGGACTCCAAGATCATCAGATCAAAGCTGTTCTACCTGATTGACTGGAAGGGTTACGGGCCTCAAGAGAGGTCATGGGAACCCTATGACCACGTCCATGCTCCTCGTCTAATCAAGAAATTTCACCGAACCTTTCCGGATAAACCAAAACCCCCGGGGAAGACAATTTTGGGAGGGGCCTTGAGGGGGGGTGCTGTCATGAGCACTACTCCCGAGGAGCCAGGACTGGCCCAGCGCCCCCGGAAGCAGACCCTTCTTCCACATCTCCGGACCCAGCAGACCCCTACAGGGGCCCTTTGGACCGTGTCCTGGCGCCTTTGGCGCCAGGCTCATAAAGGACTTCAGTTCCGGCGCCATAGGCGCCGGGCTCATATTGATAAACTGTGTAATAATGCTTGGGTGGACTTACCTGAGGTAGACCATGCTGCATACTTACCCAGAACAATCCAGTCTGGCTGAAGTCCCCAGCCATCAGGGCTGGGAGGAACTATTTCCTCTATTCAGGAACTCTTTTCTTACCTGGGTGGGGCCGGTGGAAGAACACACACCTGAAGCACTTCTCTGCTATTTAAACCACGCCCGATGGAATACACGTGCTTCGCGTTATTCGGCATCAGCAGCAGGACGCTCACCGAGTCGGCTCCTGCATCCTGGCTCCTGACACGCCCGCCAGCACCCGGAACACCTGCAAACAGACAAGAAAAGAGAAGGCGAGCATTAGAAATTACTTACCGGAATCCGGCCTCAGCAATCCTACCTCCGACGATCCTGCAAAGGAAAGGTACAAGATTAGCAGCGCTCTCAAACGCTCGCAGCCGCGCCGCCTTGCCTTACCCATCCGGGGCCTCGCCGAACTCCACCGCGGCCACGACGCCGGCAGCATCTCGGCACCTGAAAAACAGAAAAAGACAGTCATTAGAGGTGCCCGCTCTAAAGCGGCCACATTTCTTCCACTTACTTACGTGCCTCATCACGCGCGACAGCGGCTATGTCGCCGGCAGCATCTCGGCACCTGTAAGCAGAAAAAGACAATCATTAGAAGTAAGCAGTCGCTTTTCTTTCACTTACCTTCCTCCACCGCGGCTACGACGCCAGCTACATCCCAGCACCTGCATAAGAGGAATACATGGTGAGCACTAACTAAGCACGGAGAACAAATACTCACCAAGAGACTTACCAGCTTTAGGTTTCTGGGCCCCGGCTCCTGCGGAGAAAAGACACTCATACTTACGGCTAAAGTAGGAGAAACGAAGGACACAGTGTCCGCAACTATTTCCCATCCAGTGACGTAACTGGATTCTACGCACCCCTGCACCTGAAGCAGGATGGAGAGCTCATCTTTACAATACCTAAGGTGAGAGCTCGCAGAAACCAAGTTGGGGGTCAAGAAGAGTGAGAAACGGGAGATTGGTGGGAACACATATCCACCCCAGCTGGTAATCAATCCCTTTTCTTCCACCTGCAGAAAACTTACTCTACAAGCCAGGCAATCCAAATTCGGAGGCCCCGTCCAGAGCATCTTCCGGGCCCTGCACCTCACGATAGAAGAAACGGTAGCAGTCCAGTTCGGGTCAGCGTCTCTGTGGGAATCAGGTGAGCGTTACACTTATCTCAAATTCTTCTTTAAATGAACTGAATTACATTGTAGATCACTGAAGCACAAGTTTCTTTTTACAGCAGATTGAAGATTGGAACTTCACAATTGACTTCTTCTTTGTTCAGATTTCTTCTCAGATTACTTTTGGCCTCAATACTCAGGAGAACACAAAAACATGACCTGGACACACAGAAAACTAAATGAAAGGCAGTTTAGAATGTTCAGAGAAAGCCTTTGTTTCCCTTTCAACCAATCATGGCTCCTGCTCCTTTCCACCATCTTTGTTTGGGCTCTCAGCTGATTTCTGAAAACTAAAGTTAAGGCCTGATGAAACCAGAAATTAAATATTAAAATAAAATTTGACTTTCTCTTTCCCATGAAGCCGCATTTAGTCCTGCATTCACTTTCTCAGAGACCTGCATTTACCCAGAGACCTGACAGTACCCCCTCTCCAAGAACTCCCTCCAGGTCCAGACTTGAAAGGGAACTTTTTATGAAATCTAGAGACCAACAAAGGAGCGTGGACATCACTAGCAGCATCCCATGATCTTTCATCAGGGCCTAAACCCTTCCAATCAATAAGATATTGTAATCTTCCCTGAATCTTTCTGGAATCCAATATTGCTCTTACTTCAAACTCTTCAGAATGATTGTCTAAAATAACTGGATTAGGGGGAGTCCCTAATCATGTATCATTTAGAAAAGGTTTCAATTGACTTATATGGAAAGAAGGATGTACCTTTAGGTGAACAGGTAATTTGAGTCTTACAGCTGCAGGATTTATAATTGCCTTCACATCAAAGGGTCCCACAAATTGTGGACTAAACTTATTTTTTCCTTTTATTCTCAGATGTTTTGTAGATAACCAAACCTTATCTCCAACTTGAAAAACAGGACCTGGTTTACGCTTTAAATCAGCATAATGCTTGTAATTAGATTTATTAATCTGAAGTGCCTTAACAGCTTTTCTTAAATTTTCTTTCATTGCCTGTAACCTAACCTCAACAGCTGGACAATCAACTTCAAGATCAACTTGTTCACTAAGAAAACGGGGATGGAAACCACGACTGCAGAACAATGAAGACATAGAAGTAGAATCTTTAACTGAGTTATTGTAAGCAAACTCCGCTATCCAGATAAGATCCACCCAACTATCTCCCTCCTGGAAATAACATCTTAAATATTTCTCTAGTTCCTGATTAACCCGTTCTACTTGGCCATTGGTTTCAGGATGATATCCAGATGTCAACCTTATCTCTACACCCAAATTCTTGCAAAATGCTTTCCAAAACTTTGACACAAATTGTGATCCTCTATCTGAAATAACTTGATTAGGTAGACGATGCAACCGCACTATTTCTTGACAATATCTTTGTGCCCATTTTTCAGCAGAAACTGCCCCTTTGACAGGAATACAATGTCCTTCCTTAGTAAGCAGATCAACAACCACTAGGATTGTCGAACAACCCTTGTCTTTAGGAAGATCTACTATGAAATCCATGGCAATAGTATGCCAAGGATGGGGTGGAATGGGAAGAGGTTCAAGAAGACCCATTGGTTTTCCCACTTGAGACTCAGCTCGAGCAGATATTTCACATGTTTTAACAAAATTTAATGTATCTATTCTCATTGTTTCCCACCATAATTGCCTCCTAACCAGTTCTAATGTAACTCACGAAGCTTCACTGTAGGTAGATATAATCTAGAATCAAAATAAGGTAATCCACATTTTATTTCTCTAACTGGATCTTGTCTTTTCCAATTTTCTAACTGTTCAGGATTCATACAATCTTTAATTTCTTGAGAAAGACTTTCATCAATTGAAGTTCCTGCCACAATGAAACATTCAGAAGGAATTAACAGTTGTTTATTCAATTCTTTTTTTTGTTCACAACCAGGAAAATTTCGGGATAAAGCATCTGCTTTTCCGTTCAGTCTACCAGGTTTAAAAGTTACTACAAAATCGTAGTCAGCAAAAAATAGAGACCATCTTAATTGTCTAGGTGTTAATGTTTTTGCTGACTTCAGAAATAACAAATTACGATGGTCAGTTAAAACTGTAACTGTGTGTTTAGCTCCCTTTAAATAATGTCACCATTCTTCAAAAGCACTCTTAATTGCCAGAAGTTCTCTATCCATGATCGCTTCAGCTGAAGAGAATTTTTTTGAAAAATACGCAATTGGATGTAACTGTCCTGACTTCTCATGCCTTTGTGACAAAACTGCCCCCGTGGCTAAATTGTAAGCATCCGCTTCCACAAAAAAATGGTTTCATAGGATCTGGGTGAAGTAAAATTGGACCTGAAATTAAAGAATTTTTAATAGACTGAAAAGCTTTTTCTGCATCTTGGCTCCAAAGGAATTTTTCACCTTTTCTTAAAAACCTTGTAATAGGGGTAATAATCTGTGAAAAACCATCAATAAATCTTCTGTAAAAATTAGCAAACCCCAAAAAACTCTGCACCTCCTTAACCTTTGTCGGGGAAGGCCAATTTCTCACAGCTCGTACTTTCTTCGATCCATCTCCAGACCCTTAGGTGATATTACAAAACCAAGAAACTTAACTGACTTTTTATGAAATTGACTTTTCTCCAATTCAGCATACAGATGGTTTTCACGTAATTTCTGAACAACAGCCTTGACATGACTTTGATGTTGTTCTAGATTCTTGGAATAAATCAAAATATCATCTATGTAAACAACAACAAAAATATCTAATAATTCTCTAAGGACCTCATTAATAAAATACTGGAAGGCAGCAGGAGCATTACATAGTCCAAAGGGCATAACTTGGTATTCATATAGTCCATATCGAGTCTTGAAGGCTGTCTTCCATTCGTCTCCTTCTCGAACTCAGACAAGATGATATGCCCCTCGAAGATCTAATTTAGAGAAAATTTCAGCTCCCTGGATATGATCAAGCATTACAGAAATTAAAGGTAGTGGGTATCTGTTCTTAATAGTCACCTTATTAAGAGCCCGATAATCTATACAAGTCCGAAGTGTGCCCTCCTTTTTAGGTACAAAAAATAATGGGGATGCAGCTGGGGATTGTGAATTTCGAGTAAACCCTTTTGCCAAATTTTCAGTCAAGTATTCTTTCAAATAATCATTTTCCTTTTCAGTAAGGGCATAGACTCTACTACAAGGAAGATTAGCTCCTGGTTTTAGATCTATCTTGCAGTCAAAAGATCGATGTGCAGGTAATTCACCTGCAATGGTTTCATCAAAAACATCTTTAAACTCCCAATAACAGCCAGGCAACACTCCCATAACTGCACCAATAGAATGGGATTTTAAAAGGGGTCCTACCTCACCTAAACTCTTAACTACAGAATCCTCTTGAGTTTGTAGACTCTCTTGAAAATATGAGATTAGACAATGTTCCTTACAGAATTGAGACTTTAAATCAATCACTCGTCTTCTCCAATCAATTATACGATTCTGAAATGTTAGCCATGTAATTCCCAGAATGTTCTTCAAATGTGGCGCATCAATAATCTCAAATACCAACTCCTCTCCATGACTTCCTGCCAAAATCATCTTTAAAGGTGATGTTTCATGAGTAATAGGACCCGATGTCAAATTTGAACCATCAACAGAACTAACTTGTTCTACCAACTCCTTCTTGATCAAAGGTATATTTAATTTCCTTGCCACTTCCCAGTCCATAAAATTTCCAGTTGCGCCTGAATCAATAACCACTGGACCACTTTCTACCAATCTCTCATCAAAAAACAAGGATACATTTACTGTAATATGCGGCACAGCCGCCTGGAGAGTATTTGCCACTTGATGGGTCTGGTTCACTGTAGACTGATTCTTTTTTGGAGTATAGGGACAGTTACCCAGGAAATGACCACTTCTACCACAATAGAGACAGAGATTATTTGTATGTCTTCTCTCCCTTTCTTCCTTAGTTAAAGGACCTCTTACCTTCCCAAAAGTCTCAGAAACCTTAGACTTAAATTCTTTTCCAACAAATTCTAATCTTGGTCTCTCAATTTTTGAATTGAATCTCCCATCCCCTAAACCTCTCCTACGCTTCAGTCTTCTTTCATTTAAACGAAAAACTAACTGTATTACAAGATCCATCAGAGCCTCACAAGGAGAAGGTCTATCTACCACAGCTGCTAAAGCATCTTTAAGTTCATCTCTCAGTTCTCTATAGAATAAAGAAGTCGTTTTTTCCTCTGGCCATTGACTTTCCAAAATTAAGGTTTTAAATTGAGTAATATAACTTACTAAATCTCGACTACCTTGCTTTAGTTCAAGCAACTCACCATCTACCTGAAGGGACATCTGGTGTTTATCAAAAGTTTACTGAATTCTTCTTTAAAAAGTTTTTAAAATTATGCAAGACCGGATCTGCTTGCTTAACTAACAACCCAGCCCAACTTGCAGCCTCACCAGAGAGATATGATAACATAAGTTACTTGGAAGAGTCAGATTTAAATACCTCATGTCTGCTCAGGAAATGTAATTCGCGTTGAGTACTAAATGTTTGAAATCTTCTAGATTCACCACTGAAACGTTCTGGTGGAGCCAAGGGTACGGGCAAAATCAAGGACTTTAAACCACCTACTGCTCCCAACTCAGACTCAACTCTACCTCCTGATCCTTCTCTCTCCAAAACTGGTGGATTATCCTCCTCATTATGTAACAACCTTCTACCTAAGATTCTCCCTTCCGTAGCCTCCTGAATACTAGTCATCTTATTACTCATTTCTTCAACTTTCTTATTTAAAAGAACATTTTCGTTAATAACTACTCTCAACTCATCTCTCAATTCTTTTATCATTTCCCCAATTGCTTCCATGGTGGTCTAAATGGGGTTTCAGCAGTTCAGGCGAAGTTAATTACTTGGTCCTTTCATTCTGTCAGGATTCTTCTTCAAATCCAACGCGGGAGCTACTGAACCCCCAGACCCACCAAAGCGTAGCGTTCTCAACTAACTATTTAACCAGTTGAGCTGCTGACACCTCGGGGGGAAAGGGGAAATTGGATAAAATAACAAATTCAGACACAGGAACTGGATCTCCTTCAGGAAGACTGTATCTGCATGGGCGAGAGATTCACAAAGATTCTTTTACAAATAAATATCAAATACACTCTAAATAACTATATTTGTTAACACATGAATTACGTTACCTGAGAAACCCTCTGCTTAAAATCCTCTGCTTAAGCCTAGATGATATTATTATAGTATTACTATAATATTACATTTTAAATGGATTCCTTTCTAGGAATTGTTGTGCTTTGTTTTCACTGACTGTAATAACTTTTACTGAATCAAAGTGTACACTCTTCAGTTCTCAGTTAGTTACTTTTAAAGTTCTGGAAAAGAGAGACTCTACTGACTCCAAGAGTTCATCTGATTGCACTTAACCAACTTTCTTTTCTTTAATGAGTTTATTATTTGTAGTGTGAATATATTCTTTCCAGGAATTTCAATCACAAACTATTCTTCTCTTCTTAGATGACTCATATTTACTATTTAGGAAAACAATTCTGAGCTCCTTCAAACTGTTTCTCAAATGCATTCACTTATTTGAGCACCAGGAAATGAATGTGTCCTTGTATTTCCTTTCATTGAAGTTTTTAAATTGAATGAGCTGCTTGCAGATTGTCACAAAAACGTTTTCAACTTTAGTTAAATGTTTAGCTTTCATGCACATCCAATATGAATCTGAAATCCAATAGTTACTTCCGCCACAGCGTGCACCTTAAAAAATGATCTTCTTTAAATGCAATGCAAACAATTGTCTTTCACTTTAACTGTCGCCGCGCACGCGCAGTTCAACAAAAACAAACTGTCTGTAATAATACGCGACGTCCTGTAACAAAGATAAACAGGAAAAATCATGCGAACTGCCAAAAAAAAAAACGCGCAAGCCTGCTTACCTTCTTTCCAGAGGAAATCCCTTCAGAAGAATCTTGACCCTCTCACCTCATACGAGCGTACTACGAACCTCTGTGACTCGATATTTCTCCGATCCAGGAAACAATAAACGCGACGCATGAACCGCCTTCTTAACAGAACGAAAACTTCAGTAAATCTCCTGTGAAGGTAAGCGCATAATGAGAGAGGAAACGAAACACGTGACACTCTCTCTCAGAAAACCAGAGCGCATACACGTACACGCGGCAACTGTCAGGAAATAATAGTTAACCCTTAATTAACCGGGATCACTGTCTTAAGTCTCCGGTTACAAACTAATCCCAAATAACTAGCAAGAGCGGCAGAAATATTTTTCAGCAAACAATAAAGTACTTATCTCAAATTCTTCTTTGAATGAACTGAATTAGATTGTAGATCACTGAAGCACAAGTTTCTTTTTACAGCAGATTGAAGATTGGAACTTCACAATTGACTTCTTCTTTGTTCAGATTTCTTCTCAGATTACTCTTGGCCCAAATACTCAGGAGAACACAAAAACATGACCTGCACACATAGAAAACTAAATGAAAAAAGGCAGTTTAGAATGCTCAGAGAAAGCCTTTGTTTCCCTTTCAACCAATCATGGCTCCTGCTCCTTTCCACCATCTTGGCTTGGGCTCTCAGCTGATTTCTGAAAACTAAAGTTAAGGCCTAATCAAACCAGAAATGAAATATTAAAATAAAATTTGACTCTCTTTCCCATGAAACCGCATTTAGTCCTGCATTCACTTTCTCAGAGACCTGCATTTACCCAGAGACCTGACAGCCCCTGCTACCAACTTACAAGTGTAACTGGAACCTGTAGCTTCGTAAATAAAGCTATGTACTTTTCTACCATGGAGTCTGGAGCCATCTGTCCTGATGTCCTTTTCTGGAGAAGTTCACTATATAGCAACTGGCATGAAGGAACAATATCCCAAGCACCCAGCCTTAACCTAACACATGTGACACCAACTATCTCCTCCCAGTTCCTGTTTTTCCTTCGTTTGGTGCCAGAAAGTGTTCCTCCCAGTGCTGCCTCTTTTTTGGTTCGTGTTTCAAGTTTTGCTCTAGTCTGTATTTTTGTTTTGAATTAGCTAACATTTATTTTCAGCACTGAATTTCTCTGTGCATGCCATTGATGATAGGATTCAAACCATGTATAGGGTCTGAAATTTAGATTTTGGGGCTAAACCACATAGAACATGTGCAAAGTGTCTTGGGACCTTTCATCTGGTAAATTCCTGTCTGTTCTTACTAGGAATTAAGGTAAATTCACCAGAATGCCCTTTGTCTCCATGCTAAAGAAGAGTCTAGTGCAAGAGGCCATCTTAATGGAAACATCGAAGACTACTTTGATGAATCCAATGATCTCATCACTCCTTTCCCTTAGGTAACCTTCCCTCATGTGGCTAGGGCGAGGCAGATGCTTTCTTATTCAAACCCTGGGGGCGGTTATGTTAGGGAGGATCACATTTGTATTTGTATTTCTTTATTTGTATAGCGCGCCTGGCCCAAGGGCATCTGAGCGCATATCTTAGGTTACATAAACAACATCCATATACAATTACACCGCAGCATATACAATGACAAGTACTTACAGGTAAATTGTACAGGTTATTTATACAATCCGTCTTTATAAAGGAGACTCAGGAGGCAAAGGCAGAAAGAAGAGGTGGAACTGTTTGTATTACTAAGGTTGAGGAAGTGTGTTGTGTGGATCTTGAGAATAGAGCCACAGTTTAGCTCTGCTCTTGAAGGCATGGAAGGAGGGTTCTAATCTATGTGTGGTGAGCAACGAGTTCCAAAGATTGGAGGCGAGGACCGGGAAGCTAACACCCCCAGATTTCTGTAATTTAAATCTCGGTATGGATAGGCAGTGCTCTTCGGCTCTTCTTTGAGGTCTGGTAGATGTCTGCGGAGTGAACCGGCAGGCCAAGTATTGAGGAGCTTTGTCAGCCAGGCATTTATTAGTGAGGGCAAGGGATTTGAGAGAGACTCTATGTACAAAGGAGAGCCAACGCAGCTTGCGTCGGGTATCAGATATGCGTTGTTGTCTAGGGATGTTCAAGGCAGCCCTAATGGCATTATTTTGGGTGACCTGAAGTTTGCAAAGGTTGCGCTGGCTAGTCCCTAGGTACAGGGCATTGCAGTAGTTTAACTTGGCCATAATTAGAGTTCTGGCAAGGATAATGCAGTTTGTGTAGTGAGGAAAGGGTGGCAGGCTGTAATGAGCTTACATGTGTAAGCAGATGCTGAGGTAACAGCATTAGTTCATCTCGAGAGAGATAAGGAGGAATCAAGGTAGATGCCTAGAGTTTTGGTGACAATCGTAACCTTGATAGTGTTGCCATCAATGATAAAAGATTTGAACTTGTGGTTGAGTTTACTAAGTTGGTTAGGGGAGCCCAAGATGAGACGCTCTGTCTTGTCATCATTAAGACAGAGCTTGTGTTGAGCCATCCAAGCCTGGATGACCTGATATACATTGTTTAGGGCTTTAGTGTCCACAGTATGATCACTCATGATAGGAATGAGTATCTGAGTGTCATCCGCATAGTTCGTGTAGGTGACACCCAGATAGTTGAGAATATCAAATAGAGGTTTTGTGAACACATTGTAGAGCGTGGGTGATGCACAGGATCCTTGTGGGCCCCACATAGTACTGGCGATGGTGGTATGCAGTGATGAAATCGTGGCAAAAATGTCGCCTGAACAAAAAAAAAATTGCGGCAAAAAGGCTGTGGTTTGACCCGTTAAAGGTATACCCCATTACACCATTTAAGGGGAGCTGGGGTTGCTGGGGTGTCCCCAGCCCCCCCTTAAATGGTATAATGGGTCCAGGGGTTGCAGGGGTGTCCCCTGCATCCTTTACATGGATTGCGGCGGCAAAACCACTGCCTTTTTGCCGCAATATTTTGTGTTCACCAAGATTTTTGCCGCTATTTTAACACATGGAACCACAATGGTTCAGCGGAAGCAGTGGGGGAGAAGACCCTCATGGATCTATTGGCTAGAAATGATCTGACCCAGGTAGTGGCGTTGTCTGAGAAGTGAGCAGACATTTTGAGATGTCGAGGAGGACATTTTGAGATGTCTCCCGAGGATCACCCACATGGGTGTGAGTGATCCTCAGGGAGAGGACACGGCATTGTTGGAGGAAGACACATGTTTCCTCCCCTCCTTTTAGGTAAGTTCCTTCTTCTCCCCAGGCCCTGATGGCCTATTGTACTATTCTCCCTCAACCCATCTCCACTGCCAATAATCTCCCACATGACATAGGGAACGATATGTCCACAACAGGAACGAGGAAGAGACAGGGAGCAATAATGATTACTCTCAACAAGGTCCGACATCCGCTTCCCCAATATCATATGTTAAAAGGACCGGGTGACATCAACATGAATCCTTGTGATTGTCTAACATATATTTTTTGTAACTTTAAAGCTACTGGAATTATAGAACCAAACCTCCCCAGTAATACCAGCTTTTCTGTCCATAGTTGTGGAAAAGGAGGACAGGGTTTTGCATGCATGTTACTGAGCACTGACGATCATTGCCATATATGTAAAGGTGTTGTAACAAAGAAGCTGAACAGAGCAGTGAAGATCAGTGAAGGCCAGAAGTCCAAGGTGCGCTCTAGTGTTTGTAGAACCCACCTGTGCCAGGGCATTAAAACCACAGGAGCAGGAAGAGAGACTGCTAGCAGAAGCGAGTTGCTCCTCTACGTACAAAGGGATGTTTGGAAGGAAGTTGTTGGAGCCAACCAGCTCGGGAACCGGAAGGGCGAAGGCTGCCGGAAGTGGACAACAAGTGGCGAGAACAACAGAAGTCAGTGGGGGCCTCCTGGGCCTTCGCTGGTGTTGGAGAACAACACTTTGCTCACCAGAATGCCAGGCGAGGCAGACGGGTGCAGCACTGGTCTATGTGGACCCGATTGGTGGTGGGCTTTCCTGGCAACCATCCTCATTGTGTTTGTGGGGTTATGCCCCATATGAGAGGCCTTTGCCTACCCTAGCACCTAAACCTCCATCAGAGGATGTGTTTTCCAGGAAATTTCAGAGGCTCGTGCACTCTGACCGTATGAAGGAGTATTTTAAGGGTCTTTTCAAGGAGATCTACCCTGAACCTCCACCTCCACCTTCCAATCCGGCAGCTCCAGCAGCTCCTGCGGTGGTACCACCTCTTCCTCTTGGTCCGCCTCCAGCTCCTCTTCCCTACCCCGTTGTCTCCCATAGAGAAGACACTGGTAGAACGGGATAGCACTTTAAAACCTGCGGCGGTACAGCCGCCTGCTCCCGATTCGCTGGATGACCCTCAAGCAGATCAGGATAGCGATGAGGAGCCCCACTCTGGTAGAGCATTCCATGACCGGATCCTGGATATGATGGCCCTCCTCGACATTCCAGTAGCTGAGGCCCCCGCTCCACAGGAGGGGGTGCTTTCGGGAGCAGAAGGACGTTTGAGCAGAGACCTGCAAGGTCTGGGATGAGCCCCACAATGGACTACATATCAAGAAGAGAATTGACGCTCGTTACAGGCTCCACATCTCTGAGGAGACAGTCTTGGCGTCTTGTCCGCTCCCTTCCTCGACGGTGGTATCTGCGGCCACGCTTCAGTCCAAGCTGGCCTCTGCGACCTCTACGGCTGCAGCTCAGATTCTCTCCAAGGAAGATCAGATTCTGGACTCCTTGGGCAATAAAGTCTTTGCCCACTCAGCACTGCAACTTCACCAAGCAAATACCGAGCTGATCCTAGCAGCAGCTAATATGAAGCTGTGGAAGGAGTTGACTGATTTCCAGGAGTGTGTTCCTGCGGATAGGCTAGACGACTTCAAAGCCGGTTTGTCGGACACCAGTGTGTCGGCACAAGATCTCCTGGAAGCTGCCGCACACCATGTGGATACTTCAGCTCGAGGCCTGATGGTGGGAATTGACACCTCCCGCCAGGCGTGGCTCCATGCAATAAAGTTTTCGAAGGAGGTGCAAGATAAAGTTCTGGACCTTCCCTTCGATGGCAAGGAATTGTTTCATTCTTCTACGGATGACGAACTTTCAAAGACCAAGGCAAGCACCCAAACCGCCAAATATTTGTAGGTCCAGGCAAAGGTCCCAGCTAAGGCCCCTTTTACACAGAGGTCAGGGCCTCAGTCTCGATCCTTCTCTGGCTTCAGGGGGTTTCGGGACCTCTGGGCACGCAGAACTGAACCTGCGGTTGGCTGCACCCATCAGAAGCAACAACGTGGTTGGTTTTTCTCTCGCCCATCACCCTCCTCTCCAGAGGCAGGCAGTCTCCCTGCCACCAAATCTGCAAAATGATATTTTTTGTGGGTTGCATGAGACTCCGATGGGAGGATGAATCTCGTCTCATCGTGAGGCGTGGCAGACCCTCACCAAAAACCGGTGGGTTTTGTACATCGCTTAGGCGGGCATTCACTTGCCCCTACCCCGCCCTTCAACCCTAACTTCCAACAGACCGGGACACCCTCCCTCAGAGCTGAGGTTCAGAAGCTTCTAGACCTCAAGGCGGTGGAACCTGTTCCCCCTCGGTGAACAAGGGGAGGGCTTCTACTCTCGTCTGTTTCACAGATATTTGATCTTGCTGCAAGTGTTGACACGTGCACATTGTAACTGTCACAATCAATATGTGAGATGTTATAACTTACAGTTCCTGAGTCCCTAAACTAATAACATCCAAAATATTAAATGTTAATGCATGTAGATGCCTGCTCGTGCCGCGAGTGTTACACAATCAACATGTGAGATGCTGTAACTTAAAGTTAATGCGTGTGAATACTTGCTAAAATATTAATGTTATTGCGTGTGAATACTTGCTTGTGCCGCTAGCGTTGTTACACAAACAATATGTGAGATACTGTGACTTAAAGTTAATGGGCCTCATTACGAGTGTGCCGGTCGGGTAGCAACAGTGCCAGTAAGCGTACCTGCACCGTTGTTTCCGGACCGGCACACTCCGAGTTCTGTGGATGGGACGGCAGCTGCTCACAGACTTTGACGGAAGCACCAGCACTGTTGCACACAGTGCCAGTGCTTCCATCATCCCCATTCCCATTGAGTCCTATGCGACACAAATGGGAATGAGGATTTACATTTTCCAGCAGCCTTTCTCCTCCACCACCTCACTCTACCTGCAGCGTTCCCCAGGGCTCTATCCTATCGCCGTGGCTCTTCAATATCTATCTTGCTGCTTTGGCTCACCTGATCTCATCCTTCCCTCCTCATTTCCAGTGATATGCTGATGACACACAGCTTTCCTTCAAACTTCCCTCTACTACCTACTCCTCTCTCATTCACGATTGTCTGACCGCCATCCAGGCATGATGTGCGGCTAATGATCTCTGTCTTAATACCAGTAAGATGGAGATAGCTCTTATTGGGACTCCTGTGCCCCGTTTCCTTCCTAAATTCTGGCCGCCCTACGTGGGCCCTCTATCCTCACCATCCTGTGAGGCCAAAAACCTTGAAGTCCTCTTCGACTCCTCTCTATCCTTCACCCCTCACATCTTGGACCTTGCCAAGAAGGCCCACTTCAACCTTCTCCTCCTTTAGAGGCATTCTCCCTTTCCTCACCTTTCCACGGAAGCTCAATGTCTCCAGAGCTCTGGTCCTCTCCAGGCTGGACTACTGCACCAGCCTCTTCCTCAATGTCCGCCATCCTCCATATGCCCCCTTCAGCTAATCCAGAACAGGCCTGCAAGATTCATTTTTGGCCTCAAGCCCAGGGACCGTATCTCTCCAGCCCTAAAATCTCTCCACTGGCTCCTGGTGGCCGCAGGGAACAAATTCAAGACCCTCTGCATCATCCACAAGACGTTCTGGGGCTTGGGACCATGCTATCTCCAACTTCTTCTCCCTAAATACTTCCCTGCTAGAGTCCTCCGCTCCTCTAACTCCAACTTTCTGGTTGTCAAACACTTCTCCAAACAGAGTGGGGGGCAGGTCTCTTTCTTCGGCTGGTGCCTCCCTTTGGAACAGCCTCCCTACCCCTCTCCGAGTATAGCCAGACCTCCTTAAGTTCTGGAAACTTCTCCAAACTCTTGTCTACCTCTTTCTCTCACTCCCTTCCCTGCTAACCACCCCACTGCCATTGAGACTGGTGGCCTGGTTCCTCATGAATGTAACAGGTTACCAGGCCCCTACCCAGTCTAAACCGGCACCCTCCACCCCTCAGCACTGCCCGTGCGGGCCCCCTGCCTGGCAGCTGTGCACCTCCCATTGGGATTCCTCCACCTTAGCACTTGGCCAGTGGCCTGCTCCATGTGGCACTACACTTCCAGACTACCACCAGCACTTGTCCATTCTTTGCCCCTTCTGCTCCTCTCTTCTCAATCTCCTGTACTTCTCCTTGCTGCACTTGCTCGTCCAAATGTCACAAGGCATAGTAGGACCACGATTGTATATTTACTGTTTTTGCCATTGTTATTTACTCCCCTTGGTCCCTCCCCACTTGTTTTATGGCGCCTGGAAACGCCATCTTGTTGTATAGACGCCTAACAAATGCTCAATAAATAAATACATAAAATAAGGTACACAACCGAGAATGGTCAGACAGTCATGCACTCCAGAACCAATTCCGATGGCACGTAAATGCCACCAAGGTGATGGTGGGAGTAAGGAGTCGGTGTGCAGAGTTAGTGTAGTGCGTGGCAGTGTGGGGATGAGGAGGAGAGATAGAAGAATAGAGGTGGTGTGAGAAAAAGAAAGAGAATGAGGTGGAAAAGGAGGAGAAGAAAGAAAGAAGCCTGGGAAAGGAGATAGAGTGAAAGAGGTGTGGAAGACTTGGATAAGAAAGACAGAAAAGCAGAAAAGGTAGAGTGAAGAAACAGAAGAGCGTAGGAGACAAAATCAAAGGAGTGGTAGAGAGAGTTAAAGAAACTTTGGGACTAGGGAGATGAGCCTGCTACGTTTAATGCCCCCTAGGGACAGGGCATGCAGGATCCCTTTGGGATGACACCCGGTTTAGGGAACAGGAACCCAGAGAAGGTTATAAGTCACCATCCCTCCCCTACAGCTAATAACTCCTTTGTAGGATATCTAGGGGATAGGGTTTTAATAATCCTATTCTCCTTTTGCAATGCCTGACTTTTGTTTATGACTTTTCCTGCGCCCAGTCTCATGCCAAGGACAGAGGAGAAACAAAGGAACCAGCCACCTGTAGAAGTGTACCACCATGAACCAATCACAGATGAGCTCTGGCAAGCCCCAGAGAATTTTAATAGTGGCAACCTGAAAGGAAAGGGTGTGCCCGGGGAGAGAGAATGCCAATATCAGCGGTCCGTCCAAGGACGCCCACCTGAGAGGGGAGAGACGCTGACGAAGAAAGGCCGCAGCAGCCACAAAATGCTGCATGAATGAGGCAAGGAGGCTTTGCATGGCCAAAGTCGAGCCCAGATGACCCTTCATGTAAGAGACTCCACCCAGAACTCAAAGCTAAAAGAGCGAAGATGGAGAGCCTCTCCCAGCCGGTGTGGAGCCCAGCTGACAGGTCACATAAGAGTCTCTGCACCAACCTGGAAGCCCTGAACCCCAGGATGAAAGACTCTGAAAACCGAAGGAGACCCCACCTGAAAATCTGCACCCATGTCTACAAGTTAACCTACGAACCATCCTTACTCCACACCCATCCCAAGGAGCACCGCAAGAAGCAAGCAGATACGTGGTGGGTCCAGGGGCATAGGAGGCGCACAAAAAAAGTGAAACAGAAAGCATCCCAGAGGGAGGAGTGAAACAGAGAAGACCCCCAGAGTGCAGAGAGAAAGAGCACATTCTAGAGTGGGGGAGTGAAACAGAGTGGAGCCCCAAAGAGGGGAGAAGCGGGAAGCTTCCTAGAATGGGGAGAAACAGAAAGCATCCCAGAGTGAGGAGTGAGAGCGAAAAATGTCCCGTAGCGGGGAGAGGAAAAGGACATCCCGGCTTGGGATCTGAACATGAGTAGATCCCCAGAGTGGGGGAGAAAGAGAGAATATCCCATAAGCGAAACTGCATAAGAGGAGTGCCCAGCGCGGAGAAAGGATAGCAAATACCGTAGGAGGTGGGAAGTAAAAAGACCCTACAGTGAGGGGGGAGGACTGAGAAAACCCCAGAAGAGGGGGAAAGAGAAAAGGTTGAGAGGCTCCCAGAGTGTGAGAATACTGAGTGAGACTTGAACTCGAATCCTTGTGCAGTTCCCAGCTTCCAGGACTTCACTTGCACAAACTGGAACTGTGAGCAAAAATCCTTCACTGAAAAGCGACAGGAGTTGGGGTCACAAGCTAGCAGCCAGCCACTCACATTCATAAACAAGCCTTCTATTACCATTTTTTGTAATTGAAATGCTTTCTTTGAGGAACAGGGACAGCAATAGGTTACAATAGGATTCTGGATGGAGCACCTTTTTTCTATCTTTCTTCATTTGAATAGGCAAAGTAAATAGGGAAATATTGTTTGAAGCTAATTTAAAAAAATAACTTTGCACCATGTGTCGTTGTCTGCACAGCAAGCAGTGCACATACATCCCTACACTATCTAGATGACTGCCTGATAACAAGCAACAGTGCCTACTCATACAAAGAACACACACAAATACTAATTCAGCTACTACACCATCTGAGGTTCCCCATTAAATGTCCCAAAGTCAGGTCTAAACCCTTTTAAGTCCTAGACATTCACAGGAGCTATTATAAACTTAAATTAGCCATTGCCCTTCTCATAGCAAGAAAGGATTCAACCCTTTTTAGAAACGGTTCCCCTTTACCAGCCATCACAGCCCATAACAGCATGAATAATGATTAAACTGTTGGGGTTGGTGTGTCATGCATCACATTCTACTAGTACCTCTTGCACATCTTCACATGAAACCATTCTAAGAGTAGCCTGTTGCCCAATGGTCACAGGCAGAGGGGGGTTGGGAAAATCCAGTGATTGTAACACAAAAGGTCATCCAATCCCTCAGGTGGTCCAACAAACAACATCTGGCCTTGGCTTTCTCCTGACCTCATCTCTCTCCGCTGCCATCTGCGTAAAGCTGAGCAGCACTGGAAAATATCTCTATCTCCCTCTGACCTCATCGTGCTTTCATCTCTACATTCCTCTTTTGACTCTACTTTACTTCCTGCAAAATATCTGTACTAATCGAAACTCAGTTTTCCTCTCCCATCACCCTCATCGTCTCTTTCAACTCCTCCACAATTTCCTTTCTCCTAAAACTCCTGACCCATCCGCACTATCATCCTTTACCTCCTCTGACTTTGCCAACTACTTTACTTCTGAAGTAGCTAATCTTTGCTCTGCCTTTACTCTCCCTGGTACTCCTCCCTCTTCCTCCTCTCCTAGTTTATCTTCACATTCTCTTTCCTTGTATTCTGCTCTTGCTGACTCATACCTCTGATACCTCTGCTCTTCTTCCTCACGCTCACCCTGCTGCTTCCCCTTTTGATCCTCTTCTCTCATTTCCCAGGTCTATCGTCTTCTTCCCTATCTTACTTCTCCTATTAATTCTTGTTTCTCTGTTTTCCTACTACTTTTAAGCATGCACTCATTGTCCCAATTCTGAAGAAGCCTACTCTCGATCCCGCTACTCCTGCCAATTTACGCCCCATGTCACTTCTTTCTTTCCTCTCTGAAATCAAAGGGCTGCCTACGATCCGAATGCTAGTTATTTAAATCTTCATTCTCTTCTCCCACCTCTTAAATCTGTTTTTCGTCCTTCTCATTCCACAGAGACTGCCCTTTTGCATGTCTCTAACTCTCTTCTGTCTGTTCATCATTGCAAGCTTTTATCTATCCTTATTCTTCTTGATCTTTCTGCAGTGTTCGATACGGTTGATCATTCTCTTCTTATCTCTTCTCTTTCCACTTTGGGCATCTCCGGTTTTGTTCTTGAATGCTTTTGCTCCTATCTTTCTCAGCGGTCCTACTCTGTTACTTGGGCTGAAAAATACCTTCGCTGGCAATGCGTCTTAGACTCAACTGCTTGTTAAGATGCACATGTAAACCAACATTTCATGTGGTTCTGTATATAAATGGGCCATGGTTTCATGTTTTCTGCTTTATATGGGCCTTTCTCGCTTTCCGTAGCGATGAGCAGAGGAGAAGCTCTCAGGGGACTTGGTATGCTCCGGCAACAGGGGGAGCGTGTATGAGGCTGAGAAGTTTGGGGAATTATTTTTGTGAGGAGGCCCCTGCAGTGTAGGGGCTGGTGGGCAGGCCAGAATTGTATCCCAGCGTGGCGCGAAGAGAGAAGCTCCGGGGGGAACCAGAGAGAGCAGACCGGCTCTCAGTTGCTGGAAGGGACGTCCCCTGAGGCCGTTCTTGTTCCAGGCTGGACTGACTTACTCTCCCCATTCCTGGGTCAGGGGGTTTGAGCCCGGCTGGAGGCGAGGGAGTATGGTCGGGAGGAGTGCGCCTCCACTGCTACTGCTGCTCTGCTAGACCAGAGCCAGGGTGCTGTCACGCGTGACCTCCGTGTTTGCTGTCTGTAATGTAGGAGGTAGAAAGTGATAAAGAGGATCGGACAATATTGAACTATTTAGAGGTATATTCACTCGCCAGCCCCGCACAGGCGGGTCGTGGCAAGTGTATATTTTTTCTGTCAAAGTTAAGGGGAAGGAAGGAACAATATTGAACTGTTTATAGGTATTAGAGGTAGTCGCGTGCCCCATTGTTACCCCCCTCTAACCCCTGGGATTGCTGCAGAGCCAGGCAAGCTACAGTGTGTAGTGTTCTAACCTACGGTGTGATCTGTTCTCAGTTCCCTCTCAAGGGGAAGTTTCTTTGTACATACGTTCACAGAGGAAGGGGTGAGAGCCAGTTTAAACGAAACACTCATGCTAGGAAAGGCCAGGTGACCCTAGGCATGATATTCAACCATTTATGTGACAAATGTGAACTGACTGGCTTACCAGTGATTGAAGTGTTAATATTTAATTATTTATGTACCAGAGGTGAATTGACTCACTCCCAGGTGACCCTATTTATGATATTCAACCATTCATGTGACAAATGGGAACTGACTGGTTTACCTGTGATCCAAGTGTTAATATTTAATTATTTATGTACCAGAGGTGAATTGACATACTCCCAGGTAACTCAATGTATGATACACAACCATTTATGTAACAGATGTAAACTGACTGGCTTACCCTGAATGTTAGGAACTGTTTAATGTAACAATGTTCTATTTGCACCATATCTGGCACATATAAAGAAAGCTGTCAAGCTGGTAAACTGAGATAAGTCTGTATCTGTTTATTTACACTAGGTACACCCTAACTAAAGTTAGCAACCAGGTCTAACATATCTCATAGAAGAGGGCCTACGCTGCGCAGAGCCTACTATTCTCTCTGAGGGCAGACCATGGTCATCAATACAGAGCCCACTCATCACCCCCAGGAATATCATTTTGCACATGTGTGTGATAAGGTGTGAGTATCCCATTCCCAGGACTACTACAGGTTCAGCACACGCCACTTTTCAGATACCTTAGGGAGAAACACCTTACACTACGTTGGAGGCACTGCTGAGATTCCAGTTGGTCATTCACCCACAGTCAAGGCAGGGGAACTATTTCATTCATTTAGTGTATAATTTTATACAGAAGCAAAGGTGGCACACAAGTATGTAATACACTGGATACACGCTGAAGGGCTTGGTCCTAAGGCCTGCTTCATAATAGGTGATGACTCTTTACACATTACCACAGATGAAGTGCTAGCCAAGACTGGTACCTTGGAACCCATTACGGGTAAAGTGAAAAGTGTGGGCCGTATACCTGATCAAGACACCAAATGTTATGTGCTATGTTATGGTGGAGTTTCTCTTGCAGGTAAAATCTTGCCCAAGGAGTTTCAAGGCGGGGAACCTGTAATAATCTGCCCAGTCTGGAGCTTAGATGCTTGGCCCGGCATACCTCCACGCTCAGAAGACACCACCCCCACTAAAGAGGCCATCATCATCGCTACTGCAGTGGCTAAAGCAGTTAAAGTCACCAGGGAGCGGCAATGCCTGTCACCCTTCCTTAGTGAACATGGGGCCTAATCCCGCCTAAGACCCTTTTCCGGAGAAAACCCTAGCCTAAAGGAGAAGAGGGGTATGAACTGTGGGCAGATCTCACGCAGCTCATGCTACAAGACTGGAATGTGTCCGACCAAGAAAAGAGGAGACAAGTGATAGAGGCTTTGCGCGGACCTGCATTACAGAAGGTACAGTCCCTCCGAACACCAAGTCCAGACCCGGCTTCCCTGCAAGTGATGAGCGCACTGGAAGGGGCGTTTGGCACTACTCAACCGGGAGGAGACTTAATGATGAGATTCCATGCTACCTCCCTTAAACCAGGAGAGAGACTGTCTGACTACCTTGTGGGGATTGAACAGATTCTACGCTTGGCACACCATAAAGGAGTAGAGACTTCACAACTGAACAGATGCCGATTGAAACAGATACTCAGAGGAGCGAAAGAAGCTGCCATACCCATTTTGCAACTAAGACTGCGTGAAAAATTGGATACACCTCCCGCTTATGAAGAACTATTAAGGTCAATAAGGGCGCTGGAAGAAGAAGCGGGTGACATCAATATCCACAGGAACCCTGTCTAAGGCAGGAGCCCAGCACCCAACCATACCACTCCCGAGCAGAAACAGATTGACGAGCTGCAACAATTGGTAAAGAAAATACAGGCCCAGCTGTTAATCAGGGACAGGTTGAATGCCAATCAGCAGAGAGGCGTTTCCACCCTCTTGTGACTGAGAACATCAGATGTTTCGACGAACTCGGGAGCCTCGAGACTACGTTACCCAATCATCTGCACCCTTACCCCCTGGAGATTGTGTCATAGATGTGGGGATGAGAGGCTCTCCACTCGTCTGTGTGATCAAGACCATGACTATGCCTGAGTAGCTGCTCCATTCGAGGCCCTGAAACCAGCTTCCTGCCCGATCCGTGTCGGGAAACGCCCAGGAGGTTGTAGCGGAGGAGCAGCTAGAACCTCAACCCCAAGAGTAAGCTCCACTGCAAGAAATTCCTGCATCTCCATAAGGACATTAAACTTTGAAGTGCCAACTCCCAAGCATCAAAATAAGGCTCAGGAGGGTCCCACAGCTGACCACCTCCGCTTAGTCTGGGAGCTCTGCAACCCCAACAAGACACTACCAGCATCCTGCAGCTGCCCACAAACTCAAGCCAGTTGTCATCGAGGCATTCCCGCTGGCTTTATAGGGCCCACCAGGACTATCTCTGTTGACCTGGAAGGGAGGAGGACTACAGCACTGCTGGACAGTGGTTCCCAGGTCCCACTTGTCTAGGGCCTCATTACGACCCTGGTGTAAAACCATGGTGCTATTAGCACCATGGTCGATGCCGGATTCCGGCATGGTGGATGGCGGAATTAGCGCCATATTCCAAGGTGGGTGGGGGTGCTAATTCCGCCATCCACCATTGCCCCTTCACCATTGCCAGTCAGCCCCATAGGGCTCCATGTTAATGGTGAGGGTGCTAATTACGGTACCGCAAATTGCAGTACCGTAATTAGCACCAAGGTCCCTTTGCGGGTTGGATTTTTAAAGCCTGCTAAAAGCAGGCGTTAAAGTCCAACCCGCAAAGGGACCTCGTAATTAGGCGCTAATGGTTTAACGGCGCCGCAGCCTTTTACGGCGCCGTTAAATCATTAGCGCCTGGGTCGTAATGAGGCCCTATGAGCCATATTATCGTCAACATATGGCCCATCTACCCTTGGAAGGGTTAAACCTGATGGGAGTAGGAGATGCTGCCTGCAGATATCTGGGGTATACCTGTGTTAAGATCCATTTAAGTCAGGAAGTAGCTGAGGCGGGCACCACCTTAACCACCTTGGCTCTAGTGTGCACCACAAAGAACCCAGACCCAGAAGTACCCTTAGTGATGGGCACCAACTCTGCTCTGTTTGGAACATTGGCCAAGATGTGTGTGGAGATGGCTGGTCCACGTTTTGCACAAACTCTGAAGATGCACCCAGCTTGCCGACAGGCTTATCTCAGAAAAAGCCTGATCAAACCAATGAGCCAGTGGAAGAAGTACTCGCTCCCAACCACGGTCAAGCTGACCTATTGCCTGGGCAGACGATGATGGTGCCCAGCCATATGCAAACTCATTGCCGGAGATTGGTGATGGAGGCCCCTGAGGGTGAAGAACTGCCGGGAGGACTAATGGTCCAACGCACCCTGATCAGCGACGCTGGCCAAGGACATTAAAGTGCCCATCACAAATGTTACAGACAAGACCGTGTTCCTACTCGGGGGGGGCTGAGAATTGCACAGTTCCATTTTGCAGACTGTGGCCCAGGCAGCTGGCACCCGAAGCCTATATCATCCCTTGGATATGAGAAAGATAAACTTTGGGGAGTCGCCCCTGTCAGAACGTAAAAATGATCACCTTTGAGACCATCTATCCCTGCGAGCAGAGGTGTTATCGATCAGTGACTGGGACTTGGGTGAGGTAAAGAGTGTAAAGCATCACATCAGTTTAAATGATACCACCCCTTTTCGAGAAAGGTTGAGACGACTGCCACCTGCTCATGTGGAGGATGTTTGGCATGATCTGGAGGAATTGCTGCAGGCAGGTATCATCCAAGAGTCAAGAAGTTTGTACGCTTCACCCATCGTAGTGGCACGAAAGAACAATGAGGTGCGGTTGCACATTGACTACCCGCGGCTTAACAACAGAACCGTGACGGACCAGTAGACCACCCCTCGAGTGGATGTAGCACTTGACTGTCTGATAGGAAGCAAGTGGTCCTCCATTTTAGACCTACTGAGTGGATACTATTTGATTCCTGTGTTACCCGAAGACAAGGCGAAGACGGCTTTCATCTTTCTATTGGGGTTTTATCAGTTTACCCGAATGCCCCAAGGGATATCGGGAGCACCTGCCACGTTCCAACGTTTGATGGAGAAAACTGTGGGGAACATAGTTGCGGTACTAATTTACTTGGATGATATAATCGTGTTTTGCAGGACTCTAGAAGAACACAATCAGAGGTTGCTTGACGTTCTGGACCGTCTCCAGCAGCAGGAACTCAAAGAGTCCTTAGTTTTGCCGGACCAGTGTAACATATATTGGCCATGTAGTGTCCGCGGACGGCATACAGGTTGATCCTGCCACGATAGAAGCCCTGGACTCTTGGCCCTGGCCCAAAAATATGCGGGAGATGAGAAGTTTCCTGGGGTTCTGCAGTTATTACCAGCGGTTTGTGCCCAGATTCGCAACCATTGCCAGACCACTCACTGACTTGACCAAAGGCTATCCCTTGCCACAGAAGTGAGCGACCAGAAAGGATACCCAGTCCAAGACCCAATACCACCCCAAAAAGGACTTTGGCCTGTGATGGGGTGTGGAGTGCGAACAAGCCTTTGCTCACCTAAAAAAGACTTACTGAAGCTTGTGTGCTGGCCTACACTGACCCACAACTCCTGTATATTCTACATGTGGATGCCAGCTCCAACGGGCTAGGCGCTGTGCTCTACCAAGAACAAAAGGGAACTGTCAGACCTGTGGCCTTCGCCAGCCGGCGACTAAGCCCCTCTGAAATTAACTATCCCACCCACAAGATGGAGTTCTTGGCACTGAAGTGGGCAGTGACTGAAAAATTGCATGACTACCTATATGGAGCAACCTTCACCGTGAGGACGGACAACAACCCACTCGCACACGTCCGCAGGTCCGGCAAATTGGACGCTACTAGCCATAGATGGTTAGATGCTTTGTCTATGTATACTTTCCAGTTGGAATATAGCCCTGGAATCAATAACCTAGATGCTGATGCACTGTCCCACAGACCCCACTCCGAGGACAGTACGCAATCCATTACTATTGAAATGGCTTCTGTGGCCACTATGAAAGCTTTTTTGAGGAAAAAAGCTGTTCCACCAGAGGAACCAGAGCATTTCATTGACTGCCTGGGAGGAACCACCTAGGGCATGCCTGCGAGCTATTGCGACGCAACCAGTCTAATGGCTCCTGAACTGCCGCACATGAACCAGGCGGAACTAAAACAAAGATGATTACAAGATTCAGAGCTATGTGAAGTGCTGCAGAGCAAAGAGAATGGTGCGACAGGGTCGCCTGAGCACAGAAATATACCCAAGTATCAGATATATTGAAATAAGTGGAGATCCCTACTGATGAAGGGAGGCATGCTATTATAAGAAAAGTCAAATCCAAGGGCGCCAGATACACAGGCTCGTGCTACCAAGGTCCTTACCTACACTGGCGTTGCACGCCTTTCATGACCAACATGGACACTTGGGAAGTGAGAGGACCATAGAGTTGGTACGAAGCCGATATTACTGTCCGGGCCTGGGCCCAGAAGTAGAAGAATACTGCTGCACTTGTGCCCGACGCATCGCCCGAAAAAGCCTCAGCCATCCTGCAGCAACACTCCATCTCCAGAGCTCTGGACCCATGAACTTAGTTTGTGTGGACTTCCTGAACCTTGATGGACAAAAGCGGGATTCAGAACATCTTGTTAGTAACAGACCATTTTACTCGATATGTCCAAGCATATCCCACCAGAGACCAGAAAGCGACCACCATAGCAAAGGTACTTTGGGACACATTTTTTATGCATTACGGATGACCTGCTCGCGTTCACTCGGATCAAGGATGAGATTTTGAGTCCAAACTCATTAAAGAACTCATGCAGATGATTAGGGTGAAGAAAACCAGGACATCCCCCTAGCACCCCCAAGGGAATGCCCAAGCTGAACGCTTCAATCGCACCTTGCTATGTATGCTGGGGACACTTAATGCCAAAGAGAAACTCAAGTGGAGGCAACATGTATCCGCCGTGGTGCACGCCTACTACTGTACTTGGAATGACAGTACTGGGTTCGCACCCTATCAGCTGATGTTCGGGAGGGATGCTCGTCTACCCATAGACATGCACTTTGGAACATCCTCTGACGGGACAGGAGTAGAGAGCTATCGCAAGTATGTGAGGGACCTGCAGGAACAGCTGGCGCTGGCATTGCAGCTAGCACCATCCGCTTCTGAACAGTGTGAGCAACAAAACAAGAGGAGATATGATGAAAAAGTCATGTTCTACAAGTTACAACCTAGTGATCGTGTACTCGTCCAGAGTTTAGGGAGAAGAGCTCGAAATAAGTTGGGTGACCGCTAGGAATTTCAGCCCTACCTTGTGGAGAAACAGTTGACAGGGTTGCCTGTGTACGGACTGAGAAGGGAAGGCACCCTGAGGGATGTGAGGACCCTCCATCGAAATCACCCCCACCCCTGGGGGATGGTGTGGAAATGGATCCTATGGTTGCTGAATTTCCTTCTTCACCCAGTAAGAGAATCACTTAAACTCAGCAACCGGAGTCACCCCATGGTAAAGAGCCACGCCCCGCAGTACCTATATCTGTACCGCCTGTAGCCTGGAGTTCAAACGAGAACTTAAATAATAAGGACAAAGAGCTGCTGACCATTCAAGCGGCCCACCGGCCCTCAGACGTTCAGGGGACGAAGGTCCTGAAAGTTTAGACTTAGCCTACTGGAGCGAAAGGGCAGATCCGACTCTGGGTCCATTCGGACTGTCGGTGAGCAGGAGAGAGGTATCAGCGTTTGGAGACACCGACATGATTGTAACGATCCAAGATGGGAACATACCCAGACCCACCTCTGTGACGTTGCACAGGGCTCCAGCACCAATAGACTCTCAGGAAGCATCCTCCGAAACTCATCCGGAGCTTGTGGGGAGCTCCGCCGATCTCAACGAGAGGTCCGGCCATTCTGAATGTTGAGTTATGATGCCCCTGGGGCCCAAACTGAGACTATCGGGAGGGGATTTACTGTTCAATCTACTGCATGTACAAACTTAAATGCTAGTAGACCAAATTGTAATGCTCAACAATGATGGACTGTACCATTGTTATGGGATGGAAAATGGCAGTTTGTGTTGTCTTCACCATTAGGGCATATAAACCCTTAGGGACAAGGGTTTTTCAAGGAGGGGGGAGTGAGTGTAAACCAGCATTTCATGTGGTTCTGTATATAAATGTGCCATGGTTTCATGTTTTCTGCTTTATATGGGCCTTTCTCGCTTCCCGTAGCAATGAGCAGAGGAGAAGCTCTCAGGGGACTTGGTATACTCCAGCAACAGGGCGAGCGTATATGAGGCTGAGAAGTTTTGGGAATTATTTCTGTCAGGAGGCCCCTTCAGTGTAGCGACTGGTGGGCAGGCCGGAATTGTATAAATTGTATCCCGGCGTGGCGCGAAGAGAGAAGCTCCCGGGGGAACCAGAGAGAGCAGACCGGCTCTCAGTTGCTGGAAGGGAGGTTCCCTGAGGCCGTTCTTGTTCCAGGCTGGCCTGACTTACTCTCCCCATTCCTGGGTCATGAGTATGGGTGCGGCTGGAGGCAAGGGAGTAAGGTCGGAGGAGTGCGCCTCCACTGCTAATGTGGCTCTGCTGGAGCAGAGACAGGACGCCGTCATGCTTGAGTGCGTGTTTGCTGTCTCTGTGGTAGGGGGTAGAAAGTGAGGGAGAGGATCAGACAATATTGAACTGTTTAGAGGTGTATTCACTTGCCAGCCCTGCACAGGCGGGCCATAGCAAGTGTACATTTTTTCTGTCAAAGTGAAGGGGAACGAAGGAACAATATTGATTTGTTCAGAGGGATACTCACTCGTCGGCAACGCACATGCGGGCTGTGGCAAGTGTACATTTATTCTGTCAAAGTAAAGGGGAACGAAGGAACAATATTGAACTGTTTAGGAGTATATTCACTCGCCGACAACACACAGGCAGGCTGTGGCTACTGTACATTTTTTTCTGTCAAAGTGAATGGGAACGAAATAATAATATTGATCTGTTTAGAGGTATACTCACTCGCCGGCAACACACAGGCCGGCTGTAGCAAGTGTAAATTTTTTCTGTCAAAGTGAAGGGAAATGAAGGAACAATATTGAACTATTTAGAGGTATACTCACTCGCCGGCAACGCATAGGCGGGACGTGGCAAGTGTACATTTTTTCTGTCAAAGTGAAGGGGAATGAAGGAACAATATTGAACAGTTTAGAGGTATATTCACTCAACAGCCCTAGTCCCCTGGATGGCTACAGAGGCAGGCAAGCTTCTATAAGTGTGGTGGTTTAGTCACTACTGTTTGTAGTGTTCTCAGTCCCCTCTCAAGGGGAAGTTTTGTTGTACATACGTTCACGGAGGAAGGGGTGAGAGCCAAGTTAAGTGAAACGCTCATGCTAGGAGAGACCAGGTGACCCTATTTATGATATTCAACCATTTATGTGACAAATGTGAACTGACTGGCTTACCAGTGATCAGTGATCCAAGTGTTAATATTGAATTATTTATGTACCAGAGGTGAATTGACTCATTCCCAGGTGACCCTATTTATGATATTCAACCATTCATGTGACAAATGTGAACTGACTGGCTTACCCGTAATCCAAGTGTATTTGTGTACTAAAGGTGAATTGACTCACTCCCAGGTGACCCTATTTATGATATTCAACCATTCATGTGACAAATGTGAACTGACTGGTTTACCCGTGATCCAAGTGTTCATATTTAATTATTTATGTACCAGAGGTGAATTGACTCATTCCCAGGTGACCCTATTCATGATATTCAACCATTCATCTGACAAATGTGAACTGACTGGCTTACCCGTAATCCAAGTGTTAATATTTAATTATTTATGTACCAGAGGTGAATTGACTCACTCCCAGGTGACCCTATTTATGATATTCAACCATTCATGTGACAAATGGGAACTGACTGGTTTACCTGTGATCCAAGTGTTAATTTTTAATTATTTATGTACCAGAGGTGAATTGACTCACTCCCAGGTGACTCAATGTATGATACACAACCATTTATGTAACAGATGTGAACTGACTGGCTTACCCTGAATGTTAGGAACTGTTTAATGTAACAATGTTCTATTTGCACCATATCTGGCACATATAAAGAAAGCTGTCAAGCTGGTAAACTGAAGATAAGTCTGTATCTGTTTATTTACACTAGGTACACCCTAACTAAAGTTAGCAACCAGGTCTAACATATCTCATAGAAGAGGGCCTACGCTGCCCAGAGCCTACTATTCTCTCTGAGGGCAGACCATGGGCATCATAAGAGAGCCCACTCATCACCCCCTGGGATATCATTTCGCACATGTGTGTGGTAAGGTGTGAGTAGACTCCTACAGGTTGCAGCACACGCCACTTTTCAGATACCTTAGGGAGAAACACCTTACACACAGATTGCACCAGGCAGTGCTGATAACTATTTTGTTCAGAGGACTCCTGCCCTCCATCTCAGGTATGAAAGCAGTTTGGGGTATTTCGTTGCTTTGTGTGTTCCGGTTGCATGTATTTGCATTGCTTGCGTGACTGCTTGGTATTCTGTATTCTAAAACTTGTGTATCTATTAAAGACCCATCACTAGGCATGGTTTAGTTACCTACCTGTAGGTGTAAGTCCCCAGTATTGGTGTAGATTCATAAATGTCCACACTCATCCCATAGGAGGTTGGGGTTCATGGAGCTAGGAAAAGAACTTGCATCAAGAATCTTAAAGTAAGACTGTAATCTGTATAATCTGGGCTGGCAGCCCTGGGTGTGTCACAATGCCTTGGCTTTGCATGAGTTGTAAAAAAAGCAGGAGCCTGCCAATGCAGTCTCATTCTGATTTTAAAATGTTTTAAAATGGAATAAGGTTTCCAATGGTTTCCACGCTTCTTGTGAGAATATTCATATGTATGTGAATCTATATAAGACACAAATAATGGTAATCTACACTTACTCTTTCCTTGTCCTTTTTAATTGTGTTGTAAACTCTGGAACCACCTCCCTGTCAACATCAGACTTGCCCCTCACTTTTACAGTTCAGGAAGGAGTTCAAGACCCTCCTATTCAAGGAATGTCTCCTCCATAATGCCTAGGTCCACATACCTACCACTCCCCACCCTACCTAAGATGGTTTGATCTGCTTCCCATTCTTTCATCCCCTGGTTGCATGTAGATTCCTTGCTACCAATTGGCCACACCCCCCTCCCTTGTTGTTAGATTCCTGCTTCCTGTTTGTCTTCTTCTTTCACTATGTTCTTCCCTCGTATGATTGTTAAGTGCTCCGTTGCTTCCCAAAGCTAGGTTTGTGCTCAATAAATACCTTATATAAATAAAAGTAATAATAATAATAATCATCTACAACAGATACAAGCGAATGAAAGACTATTATTGGTATGTAGAGTTTGTTTATGTTATGCTAACTAGGGATTTCCACTTTGACGTCAGGGAATATTCAAATAAGCTTCTGTGTTTAAAAGATACAAATATCGTAGAATTATACATGTATGTAAATACCTTTATTTAACTTAACTTAGTTACAGCTGTGCTCTTAAGCCAATGTTATTTGTTCCCTCTAGGCCTACAAATAAGGGTCCAACTGGTTGTCATATTGATAAAAGGACTAGTTTATGCGGCGGTTGGGTGAATGCGCAGGGATGGTTCTGTCTAGGGATAGTGGACAAACATGCAACCAGTACTCCTTTTAAATTCAAACTTTCTGCGGAGAAACTCTGGCCCCTCCCTTCCCACGGAGGGAATCACATATATATGGAGGCAAGGGAATGATGGAATGAGAGTAAAGTTGTACCTTCTGTGGGTAACTTTTTTCTGAGCTACTATTGGGACTCATTATGAGTTTGCTGGTATTCCGGCGGTAAATCCACCGAAATACATGCAAACGGAATTACTGATACTGCCACTTGGTCATGCAGTGTTCGCACTGGCCGTATTAACTCTGGCAGTAATACCGCCAGATTGCAAGTGGTGGTTTGGTGGTGTAAACCTTAATTTTAGGGATTTTTGCTGGCATTCCCTCTGGCGGATGGTGGGGCCAATGCCTCAGTTTTTCCCTCCAAAAATTGGCAGTACTACCAACAAACTTGTAGTTTGGCAGTGCGGGAAAAATAGTGGTAAACGGAATTACATTCACTTGTTTCCTGCACCGCCAAACTCATAATGAGCACCAAATTGTCATATCATTTTGAGTCTTGATAACAGACAGGCGTCGCTAGGGGGATGCTGGAGGGGCTATAGTCCTCAGTCTTTTGGTTGTAGCCCTGTATAGAAGCTCAGGAGCTACAAACAAACTAGCTGGCCCTGAGTCCTGACAGTCTCTACATTAGCATAGCCCCAGATCTTTTCCAAACCTAGCAACACCCCTGACAACAGACACAATTCCTTGGAGATACAAAGAGATGTCTAGATTGCAAGACAAAATTCAGTTCCTATCGGTTTTTGTATTTCATTGGAACACTGTGCAACGGCCCTTCCCACCACACAACATTTGTATATTAACAGACAGAAATTATAGGTAGCATTTTAAATGTTTATTTAAAATTGAGTTGAAAATGTTAAAAAAAAGTTATTCGAAAACCAAATAAAGAACACTAAAAATTAGACCGCTTTTTTCCAATGAGCTCTGTTTTTTTGTGATCTGTATTGTTACTTTGTTTTCAAAGCACAATTAATTTTTGGACATGGTAAAACTGTCATCCTTTGATCATGACTAAGCTTCTTTCTGTCTGTCCTTCCAGCATACCGTGAGCCGGATTATACATACCAGATAACTGTTCGCTACTCTGCATCACAATGTGATGTGCCTGCCAATGACCGATTCTTTGAGGAGCTGAAGACCATTTTGGATGACCTGATATTCGGTTTAACCTGCCAATTGACAGATGCATACTACAAATGTCACATCATAAAAGCCCCGAAGCATGGCCTCCAGAATGAGATATTTATAACTTTCAGATGTAAGCATTATGTTTGCTTGTGTAGCACTGCTATTTCACTGTAAATGCAATGGTTTTGATAATTACTGTGAAGGCATCACGAAGCAAGACACAGACAACATACTTGAAGTTCAAACAAAAGATATTTATTAACTTCACTATCAGGATGGCTGAATGCCTAACTTGCCCTTTGCTGAAGTGGTATTTCCTTACCTGAACGTAAGTAAGGAAAGTCTGAATCAAAGAGTTCAACTTAGAAGTCTGTGTCCAAAACCTATACTTGCGCTCACAACTAAAGCTACACAGTGCGTAGGGATGTCAATAATCAAAGTAATGGCGATCAACACAAAGTTCTGAGCTTCTTCCAGCTCTTAGCTTCCTTTTCAGCTCCCCTTACCAAGGTTCAAGAAAGTTCCACAAAAGTCTCAGAATGACCTTTCTTTTGTTCAAAGTAACACTGTTCCACACAGTCCCTTCCCAAAGTTCCAAGCAACACAGTTCAAAAGAAAAGGGGTTTGAAGCTTTTTTCTCAAGACAATATTTGCAGTTCCTCAAGTCTCAGGGCTCCCTTCTCCAAGACTTTAGTTCAACCACTTGTACTTGTTTCAGTCTTTCAAAAAGGTTTAACACAACTCAAGGTCACTCTTTCTGGATTTCCTCACCAGTTCACTTGCAGTGTTTTTTTTTCTTTAGTTTATTTCACAATGTCTTCAGATCTCACAGTTCAGGGCTCACTTGTCTGGGTGCAGTTCTTAGAGCACACAGTCCACCTATTACATGTCGCATAACCAGGCTCCTCAGCCCACACAGGTTCTTCTAAACTTGTCTCTGTGTACAGAGTTACTTTCCTTGGTTTCCTCTTTATTGGCCTCTTGGCTTTATGTGGAGTATTTGCAATCCTCTGGCTTCTCCTGAGCCTTTTGGCTCTGCCATGACATGCGCACTGCATTTACTCATAAAGTTCACTTTGTGGTGGCCTTGCTCATGTCCCACCTTTTATGGCACTCTTTCCCACTTGCGATCTTTCATCAATGTTATTTTCATATGTACACTTTCTCTTTGGCTGTTCTCTTTTATCTGCTTTTGCCCATAAAGTTGGACTCAATTCCAGATTCAATAAGCTTAATTGTAAGGTTTCATTCAGTTCGGTATTCAACAAACATTCAATTTACTTAATTTCAAGTTTCTCTTCCGTTCGGTATTCAATATGCATTTGATATGCATGTCAAGTTTACATTCATTTCGGTATTAGATATGTATTAGATATGCTTAAAGTCAAGTTTCTATTCAGTTCGGTATTCAATACCTGGTCGCAGCACGCTAGGAAGGCCCCTGGTTGTCGAGTGTCTCTCCCCGACACTCACTGGTCCTCGGCGCTGTTCCTCTGTGGCTCCGGCTGCTCCTTTCCTGCTTCCTAGGCCGGCGGGCCAGCTCTTGTGTTCCCCGCTCGCAAACCAAGGTCTGCCTGACATATGCTGGTTGCTCCGCTGCCTTTGGATGGACATGGACAGCGTCCTGCTTTCTTCTGCACTTCGCAGCTCCGGCTGCTGATTACTCGCCACAGAGGCGCCATCTCTGGACTGCTGGCTGGCGTCCTAGCTCCTCCACAGGTCCCACCATGACTACCTCCTGCAAAAACGGGTCCCCTGCTGGTCTCCTTCCTACAGGCCTCCCTGATTCTCCCTGTGGTGTATTCTGGCTCTCTCTTTATACACCTGCAACCTCTTAACAGGCTGCAGGCGTAGATCCTTCATTAAGTTTGCCTGACCATGATTAAGGGGACATGCCTGACTCTCACCATACTCTGCAGGCATCTTCCTTGTCCCAGTACCACAGTGGTAAAATTAAGGTGTAGTGTTCATTACTCTGTCATTTCTTCCTCATCCCAGTACGTTCAAAGATTAAATGTGGGGAAATGAGGGGAGGAGTCTTGTAGCAGCCCATAAAGGATGGGGGAGAGTTAGGTTGGTCATTTATAGGGAAAGGGGGATACCATGTCTTGCCTGTGGGTGCCCCATTCCCAATCTTTGAGGACCTTCCACCCAGGTGATATTCCCTCGCTTCTCCACCCCCAGGCTCAGGATCCAAACGCAATGGCCTCTCCCTGGCCACCTGAGAAGAGGATACAGGAGGTGTAGGAGTAAGGGGTGGTCAGTCATAATTTTGAAAACATTTTTTCGAAAGACAATAATGTCGAAACAATAATATCGAAAAAATATATCGTTTTTTTAAATTATATATTTATTTTGGGGTCTGGGAATAAAAACAAATGGGTAAAACAAAAAAATATATAAAAAGGGGGGGTTGGGGGGGAAACCCCCACATTTCGAATAAAAAATGTAATTTAAAAAAAATGCGACTTTTTTCCATATTTTTTTTTCCATATTTTGACTTTCGAAATTTTTGTTTTCGAAATTATCACTATAAACCGGAGTAAGGATACCCTCAGGTTTCTCACATACTCTTCGCCAATGGGGGTTGGCCCGAGATGCCTCACAGGGAAACCAGGAGAGAAAGTCTATATATTACCTTGCTCTCTGCCCTTCCCGTGTTCCACTGTGAAGCAACAAGGTTGACGGTCCAAGAAATCCTGCATATCCCTTAAGTTGGATTCTTCTCTCAGGGATATCAGGTCCACTTTTACGAAAGTGATACTTTCCTCCCCACTAGTTCTCTTTTCAGACTTGTTTTTTTTTTAGTTTCGTTGGGTGATGAAGCCTAATTCTAGGAGTCTTGGATTTGACTTGAGTCACCTGTGAAACCCATTGATCGAATTGGGATAACTCAGTTCCTAGGATTAACTGGGCCGGTAAGTTGGAAATCACTGCTACAGTTAGGTTTATTTTTCTTCCCAAGATGATAATGGAGATTTGGGCTAATGGGTGATTTTCCATATGGCCATGTACACTGGTCACCCTCTCTTTTCCTATTTCTTTCCACCCCAGGGGAAGTACCCCGATTCTTATGTCACTTTTCTTCCTTCCTGTATCCAGTTTTGCCTAGACAATCATTCTCCCTAAAGTAACCAGGATCTTGTAATTGGTTTTATCTCCAGTATATAAAAAGACCTGGGGTTTTCTCTGGTTCTTATAATTACTTCCCCTTTTTCCAGACTCCTTTAAGCTCGTCTCCCCCTCTAACATCATATCTTGAGGTTGGGTGTGTAAGATGGTATTATATGATGACTCAATTCTTTCTTATTCTCTTTATCCTGTCCCCGTTCTCTTAATGATGGTGTGGTGGGGAGATCAATTATGTTTAATGGACAATATCTTGCGACATGTCCAAATCCTTCACAGGAGAAACATTTTTGGTCTTGGACAGGAGAAAGGGGTAAAGAAGATGGACATTTTCCATCCCCAGCTCCTATCATGAGGTTGTCGGAACCTGATCTCTCTAAAGTTTCCAACTCTTGATACTTAAAAGGCATTTGGAGATCCAAATGACAGGATTTATCTAGGTGACTAACTTCTCTGAATGAATAACAGAAGCTTTCAAACTCTAATGATGCGGGATCAGAAAAAAGACTCACTCCTTCTTCGCTTAATACTTGCCTCGATATCGTAGGTTCCCAGATCTTCTGGGGAAGTGGATGGTTCTTACTGAGTGTCCTTCCCAAGGGAGACTCTCCTTTCCCTTGCTAACAAACCAAAAAAACCTCCCTGCCAGATATCTTCTCATGGGGCATCATGACAAGTTTGCCTGTCTGGAAATAAGGGTTCCGGTAAGCTCACCGGCACCCTTATTTCCGGACCAGCAAACTACAGGTTTGCATGCCGGAGCGGCATCGGTCACGGTAAGCAAACCGGTCAGGGAAGCACGGGCACCATTATCAACGGTACCAGTGCTTCCGTGTCCCCACTCCCATAGAGTCCTATGGGACTCTATGGGAATGGGGATTCACAAAATTACCGGCGCCTGACTTCTCGACTGCTGGACTCGTAATGAGCCGGTGGTACCGGGAAGTCAGGCACAGTACGTTTTTATGGGGCCGGTAGCCCCAGCACGGTTACAGCTGGACCCACAATGAGGTATCTTTCTCTCATAGGATTATGGGTCAGAGGTTCCCATAGATTTTCATACATCAAACTTCCCACCAATTGTCCCTGTTCGATCTCAGTGGGATTTTCAGAGAAATTCAAAAGAACATACTTCACTTCATCTCCCCAGGAGAGTAGCGGTAGTATCTTCAATACTCTTCTTTAGGGGGTAGCACATAGATGCCCACGCCATTGGGGAAACTTAATTGTGAACCTAAACAGATTATTATCTTGTCTCTCCATGGTACTCGACAATCTTGTGGCCAAAAAAATGGAAATCATTCCCCTCTATATGGTCTTTCTGATGCAGAGAATAGCTTTTGAGTTCAAAACCTGGATGTTGACCCCTAAATGACTATTTACATGATCAGGGAAGTGGGTGACCCCACCCTGACTCTCATTGCGTAGATTTGGCCCGTTGAAGGAGTTTGGGTTGGTATTTACCTCTGGGGATTTTAGTCTATTGGTGTAACAGGTAGGTGGTATATGGGTATTAGTTTTCTGGCAGATCCGTCAGATGTAAATGTGCTATCTCTAAGACCACCTGCTTGTGATTTTTAGGGACTACCACTTGGGTTTTTACCAGACCTTCTGAAGTGGTGTCTTCTCTATAAAGATGTCCATGATTCAAATAGAAAAATCCCCCCCTTTCTCACGACCCTTAGGTTCTGATACCACTTACGAGAATGCTTCAGCTATCCATGGGTCGTTTCTTTGGGCACAGGCTAAATCTGGAAGTATTGCAGGCTCCTCCTCATTAGGCTTACTGAGTTCAGGGTTGGGAGGGCAATCAGATGTCTCATCAGCCTCCCCAAAGCTTTAAGTTCCCCTGTCTGCGCTTTCCTTCACAGATTTTCCTTAAGCCTAGGGAACATTGCTTTCTGAAGTACCCCTTGAGCGATTTTTATCCCCTTGATGAATTTGGAAGGGGTCCTTTCCATGATTTGGTAGCATTACCTTAACATCACCTCTAAAGTCTGGGTCTATTGCTCCCGCTAATACATCAATTCTAAATCTCCACGCCAGCCCTGACTTCGGTGTTAGTCTAACGTATGTATCAGGGGGTGGAATTAATATGAAATCGGTGGGTATCCATCTTCTTTCACCTGGAGGAATTGTCTCATTCTTACTACTACAAAAATCAAACCCAATAGAGCTCTTGGTAGCTAATGAGGGGTCTGATGCTCTGGCACATAGGTTTTCGAAGTTTAGGGTCCTCCAACTTGTATCAGTTGAGTCACATCCCACCTCTGACACCATTTATGAAGGCACCATGAAGCAAGACACAGACAACGGACTTAAAGTTCAAACAAAAGATATTTATTAACTTAAATGTCAGCATCGTAGAAGGCCTAACTTGCCCCATGCTAAGGTGGGATTTACCTACCTGAATGAAACTAAGGAAAGTCTTGAGCCAAAGAGTTTAACTTAAAAGTCGGTCTGTGTCCAAAACCGATTCCCTCACAACTAAAGCTAAACAGCATGTAGGGATGTCAATAATCAAAGTAATGGTGATCAACACAAAGTTCTGAGCTTCTTCCAGCTCTTAGCTTCCTTTTCAGCACCCCTTGCCCAAGTTCAAGAAAGTTCCACAACAGTCTCATAATGACCTTTCTTATGTTGTAGGTAACACAATTCCACACAATCCTCTGGCTTCCCTTCCCCAATTTCCAAGCCACACAGTTCAAAAGAAAAGGGTCTTGAGGCTAGGTTCGCAAGACAATACTTCCAGTTCCTCAAGTCTCAGGGTTCCCTTCCCCAAGACTTTAGTTTAGCCACTTGTACTTGTTTCAGTCTCTCAAAAAGGTATAACACAACTCAAGGTCAGCCTGACCCTCTTTCTGGATTGCCTCACCAGTACACTTGCAGTTTTTCTCTTTAGTTTATTTCACAATGTCTTCAGATCTCACAGTTCAGGGCTCACTGGTCTGTGCGCAGTTGTTAGACCACACGATCCAAATGAAACCCCTTTCCCCGCAGTCATTCTCCCTTTTCAAAGTCCAACCACCCCTCCTTGTCTGTGAAACCAATTAGGAACCTGAACAAAGTTATTGTGGGTAACTACATCTCCCAGAGTCCCTATTTTCTTGTTACCTACCTGAGTATTCCCAGTCATTCTTCTCCCCGTCCCTCTGATTATCATTTTCCAAACTCCCAATCGACTGTGACAAAACACTATAGTTCCCACAATCCCTCCTGCTCATTTCACAAACCCTCTAAAACCCACCCTTCCGATGTCACCACAACCCCTAGGATGAGGGATGTAATTTCCTATGACACGTTTTCCCCATCCTGCCCAGCTGGATATTTAGAAACTCTACCCCCTGCCCCTTTCCTACTCGAACACTTTCTCACACTGTGACAGACAATGGACTAACAACAAAGCCGTTTACCTGATATGTCCCAAAACAAGGGTCAAGCAGTGTCAGTCAAGTGCCAATAATTCCACACAACTGACGGCCCTTTCTCTTCCTCACAGGGATAAAAGGCAGAGCACAAAAGCACACTTGGAGCAAGGCTGAACGCACGAGGAAGCAGCTTTTCCGGACAAGCAGTTCAAAAGGAGGAGATAGGTAGCGAGACCTGAAAGGATGACGCGGAGGGAATTGCCCTTGCCCTTTTTAACTCAGACCCATAAAGCCTCTGAATAGGAAATCATAAGACCAGGAAGTCCAGCTGGCGTGTTGTGTGACTGGTGTCAACGGTACACGAGGCCCTCCCGTGCTGATAGCCAAAGCGGGAAGAAGCGATTGCCGCTGTGGTGCCGTCATTGATTCCAGGGGCAGAAAACACCAACAGGTTCAGCACAGCTGGTGAGTCGGAGAGGGAGCTGATAGAAAACCGGACTCTGTTGAGCCCAAGGTTGCGCACAGCAACATTGTATGTACTTTTGAACAAAGAACTTGTGTGTGAAAGCTTGAAAGAAAGTACTAGTGAAGGACCAGCTGCAAAGTGGCCAGGCGCCACATGGGTGCTCATTCGAAGGACTCTGGCTGGTCCCCTTTGTTAAAACTACAAATACTAGGAGGCCTTAGGAGAGGCCAACGCGAGGAGTCAAAGGTGTCATACAAGGGTCGAGTCAAACACCTTGTACAATCTAAAGTCTCTTACGCATTGACAAGAAGGAAAGTAAAGGGAAGCCTGGCTGGGGGCTTAAAGGAAAGCCTGGCTGGGAGCAGAAATCTGTACTTAGGTAAAAGGAAGAACCTAAGGGGAACCTAAGGGGTCTAAAGAAACTGTTGTGTGAATTGTGACAAGTGTGAACCCGACGGAGGAATGCCAAGAGAAAGCTAGGCAAAGGGAACCCTGCTTTCTGATGAGATGCCAAGTACTGCCATAAGGAAGATGACTTGTATTAACTTGGCTTCACCTGTGTTCGGGTCTCAGACCCTTGGTTCTCTTTCCTTCTCACTAGCCAACTTGGTTGACTCTCCTACCAACTACTGCCACGAGGAAGATGCTTTGTATCATTATTCCTGTGCGGTTTCTCTCTCTCCCGCACCTCCAAGCCCCTTCTGATCCCTGTGACATGCCAGTTACCTCTGTTGGCTTAGGGACTCTTGGCCGTCTCTTCCTGGGTGCTTGCATCTTCTCGCCAGGCTCTGCGTGCCTTCTTCCTGGTCTCTTCACCAACAGTGTTGAAGCAGATCTCCGGACTGTGGAATGACAGGATAGCTCTCAATCAAGCTTCCCGCCAAGCCTTACACTGGTGGCCCATTCGCCGTCACATTTCACAGGGAGCTCCCTTCAGGACCCCTGTGCATCAGGAAGCAGTCATGACCGATACCTCACTAGAAGGTTGGGGCGCCCACACGGGCCAACTATATGCAAAAGGCCTATGGCTCCCAGAGGAGACAGGCATTGCAAATTAACATACTGAACTATGGGCAGTTTTTTTGGGGTCTCAAGTCTTTCAAACCTCAGCTCTTGGGAAAGGTGGTCAGGATCTTCACGGACAACACAACCACCATGTACCACATCAAGAAGCAGGGTGGGACGAGGTTGTCCATGCTCTCTGTGAAGGTACAGAAACGGTGGCGCTGGGTCATTGGTCACCGGATGTTTCTAGTCCCGCTCCACCTGGCAGGCTTCTAAAACACCATTGTGGACGCTCTCAGCAAGGAGATGCGGTACCGCCACGAGTGGGCACTCCAACAAGCTCAAGCCTTTTGGATCTTCGGCGAGTGGGGCCAGCTTCAGATCGACCTGTTTCTGACCGTGCCAGTAGTTTGCCAGCAGGTATCCTCAGGCAAGGAGTATGGGGGCTGCCTTCTCATTGCTATAGGAAGGCCTTTTGTTGTACACATTCCTGCCAATTCTGCTGCTCCCAAGTGTGATGCACACACTCAAACTATACTGCTGCAAGATGAGACTCATTACACTGGTGTAGCCCAGACAGATCTGTTACCCATACCTTCTTCACCTGTCATTGGTGCCATAAAGCTGCCTCCTCTTGGGGATCTGCTATCCAGGGAAGGATGGGCAATCCTGCACCACGACTCAACGTCCCTGAACCTGTCAGCCTGGCTCCCGCAGCCTTAGAATTTGGGTATTTATTGTTTCTGTTGTAATTCATGAAGATTCTAGCCAAGGCCAGGTCTCTGTCTACACTTGCATGCTACAAACACAAGTGGAAGCATTTTTTCTGGTGTGGTGCCAGTCACAGAAGATCTCTTCACAGTGCTGCAACCTTACCTGCTCTCGCTAGCTAAGGCCAGCCTTGCCTACTTGTCCATTAAGGTGTACTTAGCTGCAATATCCCGGTATAGCCGGGCTGCTGGCAAGCTCTGCTTGTGGTCTCACAAGCTTGTGAAAGAGTTTCTCAACGGCCTCTTCAGAACATTCACCTCAGTGAAGGATCCTGCCCTGGCGTGGGAGTTGAATGTGGTCCTGTCCAAACTGATGAGTGCTCCGTTTGAGCCTATGCATCAGACATCTTTGAGGTTCCTCGCATGTGAGACCGCCTTCCTAGTGGCGATCACCTCAGCGAGGCGTTTTGGAAAAAGGTCCTTTCATTTATTTGATGTGTCGCGTGCCTTGAACTTTTATGTAGCATGCACTAAAGAGCTTCGGAAGACTTCTCAACTTTTCATCAATTTAGGACGTGTGGGACATGGGAAGGCCCTATCGAAGGCTTCCATCTCCAGGTGGCTCTACAGCTGGATCATACATTGTCATCAGTTGGCCACCCATTCCACCAGAGCCATCGCTTCGTCTACTGCGTTCTTCTCTGGTGTTCCCCTGTTGGATATCTGCATGGCTGGTACCTGGAGGTCTACCCACACCTTCACAAGGTTCTACTGTGTTGACAGGGATTCCAGGGAGGAGTGTTGTGTCGGCCAAGCAGTGCTTCACAACCTGCTTGCATGAGGTAAGTCTGTTCCAAGGGTGAGTGTATTGTTTCTGTTGAGCCTTGCCACCTCCTGTGGTTGTGTAGGTGTACTGCTGTGTAATCATATTCATAGCATGTGAATCCATGTAAGACCCGATGCTGGAGAAGGTACTTGTTACTTACCTACAACTCTTTTTTTCTTCAGCATGGGTCTTAAATAGATTCACATGCAAACCCTTCCTCCTTCCCCTCTCTGGCTCTTCTTGGTTCCTACTGCCACTTTACATGCAGGATCAAATCTGAAGATGGCCACCAGGAGTGGAGCTAAGGAGGTCCAATGTCATTCACTGGGGCAGTATGATCCAAAGTGACAACAATAGGCTATGCATCCGACAAGCAGTTTTAGCTTAAAGCTATACTGCTCTATATTACCGAAGATTCCCAGCCTGACAACTGTGAATATTCATAGCATGTGAATCCATGTAAGACCCATGCTGGAAAACAAGAGTTACAGGTAAGTAACTTGAACCTTCTCAGGACGACCCCCCCTGTGGATGTCTATACCGTTCCGGTATCTTCTCTGTGCCATTCTTCATGACTCCTGGTGTCCACCCCGTCTCAGTACTGGCCTTACTGGTAATCTTCATGCTGTGGGTGACCTTTTTCATACCAGTACCGGAGTTAGGCATACTATCGGTATCGTTAGCAATCATCTCAGTATAAGTAACTGGTATAAAGTTACAAAAACAAATAGAAGTGCTATCAAGGTGGGGGGGTGGACAGGTAGTAACGGGCTTGAGAGAGTTCGGTTCAGGGTGTTGTGCTGACTTTTACCCAGGTGATTATTCTTATCCCCAGCAGGGGAGTCCCTCCCCATGAGGTCCTCCCACATTAAACCACCCCTTGGGGGAATATTGGGTAGCAGCCTCGCCTCCCTAGCCTCATGGGAAAGGTATCTCCCCTGAGGAGAAGTGACGACACATAGTGAATCGTCACAATACACAGAAAAATGAAACACTACCAGTGTATACACCTCAGTTTCTAAAGGCATAATTTAAAATCTGGTTTAGTACATATTAATACGTTGCATGCATTTATAAGAGGCATATGTCACAGAGTTGTTAATATACACAACATATAAAGATAATTGTTTTATCACATGCATGTAAGTATCCTGTATTATCCTTTTATAAATTTGAACGCAGTTTGTGATTGAACTTCTAGGATGACTGAAATCTTTTCTTTCTTTTTATAAATCTGAACGCAGTTTGTGATTGAACTTCTAGGATGACTGAAATCTTTTCTTTCTTGTTATTTAATGTGATCAGTATTACAAAACCATGAGCAAGCAATAAAAAATAGTATAGTGCAACATAAGATACTAGAAACAGCAAATTGCATTGGTATAGCGCAAGGAAAATTACAAACAATACATGTTAATAAAGCTATGGTAAGTAGTGTGTCGGAGCTCAAAGTACATCGTTGTATTTAATGATAGGGATGTGTAGAGGAAAAGCCATTAAGAAGAGATGGAAGGCCAGTTTAGACTAAAATAAATGACAGTAGATTCCAAGCTCTTCGGTAGGTGGCTGAGCAATCATTCTGTTGCTTATGCTAAATAAAAGGCCACCAAGTTTTAAGGTATTTTGGTATCTCATTTTGTAGAGTAGCTGTGATTATATCCATAGCAATAGTAAACAGAATGGAGACTACCAGTTGCAGGCTATTTATAATAGTGGGTGAATATCATTTGACCAGCCACAAGTAAATGTGTGAACAATTTAGAACGTCCACCAATTAATTTACATTGCCCTTTTGGGGTCTCACTGCCCACAAGAATGACCGGGGATAAAAATGGCAAGTGTTTGCTCCTCATTGATTTAAAAAGGGAAATCATCTCATTCCAAAATATGAAACAGCATTCCATGGACAAGCAAGCAGTGCCAACAAAAGGAGAGCGCTGTGGGAAAGATCCTGCTTGTTAGAGAGATAGTGAAATAAACATGAAAGAGAAGTGTGTAGAGGAGCAGTTATATGCCTCTGCAGGAAATCCCGCCCCCTACCTCCTACATGTTGGAAGCCTGAGATTGTGCCATGCTTAACCCCAGCACTTGTGACCATACCTCAGGGAGTATTCGAAAGAAGGTACCCACTGGGACAGTCCGATCGAATGTATCCCTGAAGAGACGATAATCTGAGGGAGGACGGAATATGAAAGGAGCAAAAAGAGGAGCTGGTTACGTCCAGAAGGACGAGCGTGACGTCCTAAGAATACTGGCTGAAGAGAATGCATGGATCTTACAGAAACTGATGATGAAGTTAATAATCGAGTAAACTTTCATTTGCGGAAAGAAGATTGCACATGTGTGAAGCACTGCAGAAAATGCAAGCTGTTCAATAACTGTACAGATGCTGTAATGCAAGTAGATTAAGTCATCTTAGAAGCTGGCTTTATGTAGTGAATAGACTGCAGGCAAAGCCACCATTGTATAGAATCTGTACATCAGTGTCATGAGTTTAGTATGCCAGGACCCATGGAGAGAAAAGGCAAGAACTGTGTTGCAGCAAAAATAGGCTGATATCGTGGAAACGAAAGGCGAGGCTGTCTGGCCTGGTATCAAAGTTGAAGCAGCCAAGGTTGGTTATCTATTCTTGAAGGCAGTGAACATGCAAAGCTAAATCCTCCCTTGTTAAGGTGCAACGAAAGAACACCAAGCGTGCCACATTTTATTCATTGAAGACATTTAAATGCTGCAAAATTGACCAAATCGTGGTCTCCTGTCACGTGAGCCAAGGATGGAAATAGAGTTGAGCGTGGAGTCTTAGAACAATGATAGTGAGTGCTCGCACCCCCATATATTCTCAGAGACAATAATACTTTGCAAGGCCAAGTTCAAAGACAATCTTCATGGCAGAAGGCATGGGTGATGAGAGATGTTGGGCTAATTGGGTGGGGAGGTAAAGTCAAGTCCACCTCCTGGGATTAAGCTTATGTGCTGCTAAGTGAACCGAATGTTCCAGACATGGCACGAGCGTGCCAACCAATTATAGAGGGCCGAATAATGAAGGGCCTTATAGTTTGCAGACCAATAATAAACGGTGTACTTAATAGTGTTGGAGATTACATGTTTTAGAGGTAGGCATAAGTGTCCACCTGCTAGTGGCCAGCCAATCACAATCCTAGTTCCTATGCATGTATACTTAGATGTTCCCCTTAAGCCTATCACAGCCTTTGATAGGTTTTCTATTACTTGCCATGTAATGCGACGTTGTGTCTGATGTATCTTGTTTGCATATAAGGATGTTTTTATGAGAAATGCACTGAGAGCTCGAGCGAACGTCCGTTGATGGCCGTTGTAACTCCCTGTTTTAGATAATTGTTAATAAAACAGCACCTTTGCTATCTTCCTGAGTTGGTTCGATTATATGATGCCAGCGTTATTCTGCATCCCCTTCCATTGCATGCACGTTACTAAAAGGGCCATATGCTCAAGCGTATAACTGTTTTCTTTCACTTGAACACAATCAGATGATGCAGAAGCTCCTGCCCAGATATTAAACCAGGGCTGGTCATGGCTGGAGTACCCAAATTGTCTTCCTCTTTGGACATATATGGATGAGGAGTTGTATTGCGGGAGGAGATGAAGATAGTGTAGAGGAACAATATTTTCTGGGCTATTTTGACTGAATTAAGTTGCAGGTTGCTTGAAGTAGATCTGCATAGGTATCATCATGTTTATTAAACAGTGTTAGATCTTTCAACCATGCATTATGTGTTGGGCGATGGACTCGGTACCATGTTTTGGCAGGTCTGTCACTATGGAGTCTGCACTCAAAAACCTGTGGCGTACAATATTTTCATGTTTGAATGTACTAAAGATCCACATTTGTGGATCAATCTGTATATCTTCTCTTGTGGTAGTATCCATAGTGTGAATCCCTCCTTCCCAATATGTTTTTAACCTGGGGCAGCACCATGCCAGATGTATAAAGTATGCCTCTACAAGTGGGCATCTTGAGCACGCATCACCAATCTCCAGCATTAACACATATATATTATTTTGGGTATATGATAATATTGTTGTAGGAACATCTAGCGTGTCAGTCTATAGCGGTAGTTAAAGGATATATTTCTCATCTGCGTACAGGCTATATTCCAGTATTCAACTGATATGGGTGCCTCCAAGGTATTTTCCCACATGGTCCTGGCTCTATCCCCAGTGTTTGTTTTAGATTCAAGGCTATTTCATACATTGTAGAGAGTATACGTGGGAGAGCTTTGTTGAGGCAGTTATTAATTGTGCAAGGATGGATGGCGATGGTTGTGCCGGCATATGTGATTTATTGGCTTTTAATGCATGTAATATTCTGAAACATAGATACCCCTTCAAGGGAGATGGGTCTTATTGTTTCTTAATTAGTCCAATGGTAAAAATGTGCCGCAGATATAGAGATCACCCAATGTATGAATACGTAGTCTTCTGAAATGTAATTGGACCTGCATTTCAAAAATGAAGTCAGCACTGGGCCTCATTACGAGTTGGGCTGTATTCCTGGCTGTAATACCGCCGACTGTAATAGCCCTAGCACCAACCGATCCGGTGGTATTACCACCATATCACGGGTTGGGCCTTAACGGTAAATCCCCATTCCTGATTGGTTCCATTGGATCCAATGGGGAATTTTGGGTGCTAATACTGCGGGCTAATACAGCCGGCTGTATACCTCTGACAATAGGGTTTTTCACCTCCAGAAGAAAGCTGGAGGTAAAACAGCCGATTTAGCGCCCAACTCGTGATAGGGCCAGCCCTTAAATGCGGGGATAATGCCATTACCACCGCATTTAAGGGCTACAGCCCACCTTGTGATGAGGCCCTTTGTGTGTTGAACCGAGTACATACTGGTGAGTACAAAAATCGTTCTCAAGTCTGTACTGTTAATTTAAATCAAGAGGTCCATTTTGTATGTGCGGTTTGCATTTCGCCACTTTATTTTCTGCTTGTTCCCTGCAGTAGCAATGTTAATAAATAAGAGTGTGGCACTGCTTCCTCAATCCCAATGTGCAGATAACATATTGTGCTTGAGACACTAGATTGTAGGGGACAAGGTCAGGCACTGCAAGGCCCCCCTTTTTGTATGGGCGAGTCAAAGATACATATATGCCACCCTTGTCTGATTATTAGACCACATCAATGGCGTTTAAAGTAACTGCATGGTACTGATACCTTAGCATTCTGAAATATATAAAGCAATTTCGGGATTAGCACTGTTTTAATGAATTAAATACATTCCATAAGCGTTAGTAGCAGTTGGTTCCATCTCGCAATTTTACTTTCCAAAGCATTCAGTGCTACCACTTCATTATTTTTTTACAGAAAGATACCCCCTTCTTGGAAATTTCTCTGACCAGGTATAGAATGGTGCCTGCCTTTCAACTAAAGCCCAGCTGCATTTCCACCTGTATCATGCTGTCGGTGAGCGGGAACAGCACTGATTTGTCTCACTTAATGCATAGGCATGAGAGGTGATCAATCTTTTTTTTATATTAAGGACAATGGGTGCTCAGGGTATTTCACAAATAGCAGCATATCCTCTGCATAAAGCAAAATTGTTCAGTTCAGTACATTTGTATGCCACCATTGGCATGGTAATCAATGGCCTAACAGGCGATTGGTGCTATGGTCTATGCAAATAATAAGAGTGAGTGGTGGCAACCCTGTCTTGTACCTCTGGAAAGCGTGAACTCCTCAAAGTGTAGTGCTGGTTAGAAATATGGCTATGGCAACTCGATAGAACCACTGAATCCCTGATATCTCCTATCCAAGCCAAATTCTTTGAGGATCTCAAAAAGGAATGGTCATGCAACAGAATCAAACATCTTTACAGCATCTAAATGTCGCTCTCACAGCTGGATTGTCTGGATTGGCACTGATTATTTTGGCAAAGCAGTGTCTAAAATGTTTTGCATTAAGTAGCCTGGGATGAATCTGGCCTAATCCCTCAAAATCAATTTTGGCATCAGGGAAGAAGATACGGCTTTAATATTTTTGGCAAAACCCTATTATCACTGTTAATGAGAGACTTTAGTCATTATGTGGAACACTTAGGACCTTGTTTCTTAGGTTTGAGAAGGACAGTGGTCAAGGCTGTTCATGTTGTCTCTGGTAAGGTTCCCCTCATGGTGCTGTCTGATACATCTTCAAACGCCGAGGGGCTGTTTTTTGTGCAACCTCTATACAGATTTCTATTGTGGGTCTATCAAGACCTGGCACCTTACCGTTAAATATAGAGTTTGTAGCAGCCTTGATTCCCTCTCTGTTAATTGGCATACTTTTTTCCATTGTCCTGTTCAGGTTAAACCATCCCAAAGCAATTTTATTGAAGAATGATTACATTTGAATTCCTGTGTTATCTACTCCAGATTTGTAAAGGGTTTTGTAGTTCTGCTTATTGGTGCCATGTATGTCCTTGTCCCTAGTTCACTTTGTACATTCTGCCATTTTTTATTACAGGGATTGAGGTGTCCCCCCTCTAATTCCTCTAACAGCCGCAATGTTCTTTCATGCTCTGCAGGGTTCGAAATTGCCTGGAACTGGGAGCTATTTAGCTCCAGCTTAAAGCCTAGGAGAGCCAGGTTGGCATGACACAAACAGCTGTCAGAAGTTACTTTTGGCTCGCCAGACTGACTGGTGCTATACTAATATACTTAAGGGATGTTAACTTTGTGTACATGAGAATGTGTAAAAAGAAGCATTAGGACACATCTAGAAGACATTTAAAGCATAATGGACAATACATAATGGACAAAAGATAAAGTTTGCATCTCATGTTGAAGTTATATTTGCAGTGTTTTATGTGCTAGCTCCCCGCTGATAGCTCCTGCCTACTGGGTGATTCCAGATACCTACCTATTGATTTTCAAGTTATTTAAGTTGTTTTACAAAATCATTAAGCATTTTCTCAAGGCTTTTCGTAGTCCATGCTCCTTGCTTTAAGACAAAGAGCCTCATTACGAGTTCGCCGGTCTGTAATCCGTTGATTCTGTAACGACGGTGACACCGTTTCCGCGACCGCAACCTTGCGGAATCAACGGCTGATTACGGCTTGTCGGTCGCGCGGACCAGAACAACGCTGAAACGGTGTCACTGCCGCGACGGAAACACCCACGGACACCGACATAACACCAATAATAGCAGTGGAATTTCTATGACTGCACCCGCCGACACGGAAATGGAAATACCGGAAGCGGAAACACTGTGATCGCGAAAACCGGAAATAGAGAGGCGGCATTACTTAAACCACAATCCACTGCCATCCTCACAGACCACAGGCCACATCCCCTCCTTCAGTTGGAAAAACCAACCACCACAATGGCATCCTGTATCCCTGATACAAGACAGCGAAAGCAGAGGTTCAGTGAGGCGGAGCTCACAGTGCTTGTGGAGCACATTGTAGGGAATGCAGACATGCTTTTCAGCGCAGACGAGCGGCGCAGCACCCAGCAACGCTGTAAGTAGGCCTGGGCAGAAGCTGCACTCAGGTGCACAGCCGTTGGGGTGACCATACGCACCGTAAAGGACTGCCACAAAAGGGGATGACCTACGGCTGCGAGTGCGGAATCTTATTGCTGCACAACACCAGCACAGCACTGGCACCGTTGGAGGCCCAGCGTCCCCGTTGAAACTCCAGTCGTGGGAGGAGTGGTGCAGCAGTATCCTGCACCTCGAGGGGATACAGGGCGTCGGCGAGGCAGAGGTTGGAGTATGCCCACCTGCTGATGCTGGTAAGTGCACAGAGTACAACGCTATGGTTGTGAACCCACCCCACCCCCCAGCCAGGGCCAGGGTGACCTAATGCATCTACCAATGTACCCCCCCCCCCCCCCCAGCAAGGGCAGGAGTGACCCAATGTATCTACCAATGAACCTCACCCAGCCAGGTCAGGAGTGACCCAATGCATCTACCAATGAACCCCCCCCCCCCAGCCAGGGCAGGAGGAACCCAATTCATCTGCCAATGTACCCCACCACCCCCCAGCCAGGGCAGGAATGAGCCAATGCATCTACGAATGAACCCCCCCCCCCCCCAGCCAGGGCAGGAGTGACCCAATGTATCTACCAATGAACCCGCCCCACCTCTCAGCCCAGGCCAGGGCAGGAGTGACCCAATGCATCTACCAATGACCCAGACAACAAGCAACACGCACTCAAGACATGCCCCCTGGACATGCACACAGTGTGTGAATGAGTACAGGCTGAGACACACACACCTGAGTGCTTCACCTGTCAAATGTGTGTACATGCAAGTGGGCAGACAACGTTCAATGTGATGGACCCATCAAATTCCACCACACAACTAACAGCATGCCCTCTATTCCCCCACAGGCACGTCAAGTGACAGCGACATGGCACAACAGACAACGCCACGTCCACCCGCACGTGACCGACGCAGCCGTCCTGCCCAGGATGCCTATGCCACCACCTCCGGGACACAGGCACCTGCACCAGCAAGATCTGGCACGATGCCCCAACCTAAGTGGCCAACCCTGTACAGCCACCTGCACCAGCAAGATCTGCAGCAGCAAGATCTGGCACGGATGCCCCAACCCACGTGACCAACCCTGTATAGCCAACTGACACACAAGTAGCATCCATCACCACTGTGGCCACCAAAACCATCGATCTGGAAGTGTGCACTGAGGAGGATGCTGCATCCTGTGGCGACAGTGCCCCAGTTGTGAAGATGCAGGACAGGAGGAGGTGTATGACATGGGTGGCCTCTCATCCCTCCACAACCTGCAGTTTAGCCCCCCAGACCTGCACAGCCCCATGAGATCACCAACACCCTCAATGGCAGACTTAAGTGCACGCATTCAGCGTATGGAAGAACAGCAGGCCAGCATTGCACAGCTGGTGGAAAGCCAGTTGGAAGAGGCTAGGCTGCAGTGGGAGGAGGCGATGCAGCAGCGGGAGGAGGCAAGGTTGCAACATGAAAGAACTGCCACGTCAGTACGTTGCCTGTCCAGGGCCATCGGCCGTTTTGCCACACCTATTGTGACCTTGTCACGCCATGTCAGGGGGAGCAATAGCATAATGTCCACCATTGCTGAGTCCATGTTGGTGGCCCAGCAAGCGTATTCTGGTCGTGTGCCACCTGTCAAGCCACCAGTGCCGTCCACCAGCACTACCCCCTCAAGTTCCGTCTCAAGCAGCCCACCGAGGCACTCTGGTCGGCTGGCTGGCCCCTCTGGCAAGGACGCTACTGCACATAAGCGCGGCCGGAAATAGTGTCCACTATGATTGACTGTGCACAAGACATTTTCGGATTATTGGGTGTATGGGGGTGGGTATGTTTGGGAGGTCCATAATGGGGGTAGTGTGTTGGGGGCTGGGTGGGGGTGGGTACGTTTGGGGGTTGGGTGGTCACGGGTGTACATCTTTCCTGTTGATACCATCTTCTTCTTGCCTGATTAAATTGAAGTGACAAGTGGACAACCATTATTTGATGTACAGTGACTCCATTTATTGTCATGCTACATTAAATGCATGCAATGCTGTTCATGTAGAGTCTCTCAAAAGAAACTGCGAATGAGTGCATCCCGTGCAAGTTGTCCATCTTGTGCACCCCTGCCAGGGAGTGCAGCCATCCCATCCCCATCGTCGTCTTCATCATCCACTTCATCATCATCCTCTGTGTCTGGGGGCAGAGGGACGTTCCTGTGCATGCACAGATTGTGCAGCATGGCACACACAACCACTATTTTACCCGTCTTCACATGCTTGTACAGCAATGATACCCCAGATCTGCTCAAGCATCTGAACCTTGCCTTCAGTAAACCAAATGTCCTCTCGATCATGCCACGTGTGCGAAAGTGTGCCCTGTTGTAGGCCTCCTCATGCCTCTTCCTTGGCCTCCGTATGGGCGTCATCAGCCATGGCGTGAGTGCATATCCTGCATCACCTACATGGAATGGGAGGGAAGGGGACATGTCATTGTTAGTGGCATCCATCTGTGGATAAGATAAAGTTAATTCATGTACCATTAGTGATTCATTCATATGGGGCATTGCGCTGATCTGACTAGTGGGTGAATCCCATTCCTGGGTCATTGTTTTTCATATTGGTGCTTTGACAGTGGTCAATGACTCGCTATGCATTAGATGATGGCCTTATGCTCATTTGTGGTAGGTAAGTATGTCATTGTGCAGTGATGTACACGCAGAGCAATCTGTCAATGGTCACTGTGTTAACGTGGATCGATGCACAATGTCAGATATGCACTCATCATGTGCATTGTGGAGGCACAGGTGCATTGGATGGGTGGGGGACTCACTCCCTCATTACGTGTTTGGTTGTGGTGCTCCGACATGTCTTGGTTGTGCATCTCCTTTGGCAGGGCTTGTACAGGCACACTGGCCAACTGTATTGTGAAGCGTTGCAGTGTGGTGTGTGGAGACAGTCCGTTGCATAGGTCAGGGGGCCATGCATTGGCAGTTATAGCAACCCAAACACAAAGGTCATTGCCCTGGCAAACCCCCCGCCCCCCTTTAACAGGGGTCATGCATTGGCAGTTGTACTCACCCAATAGCCATGTGCTCTGTCCAGCATAGCGTCCCATATACCGTGGCAATGTGGAATTCCGCAGGACCATTGAGTCATGTGTCGACCCCGGGAAACGTGCACAGCAATGGGTTATCATTTGTGCGTCGTCGCATACCATCTGTACATTCAGTGAGTGGTATAGTTTCCTATTGCGGTACACCAACTCCATTGCACGTGGTACTTTCAGCTCTATGTGGGTGCAATCTAATGCACCAATGCAATTTGGCATGCCAACAATGGCACGGAAGGCCATCTTGGTGGCAAAAACCTGTGCTGGGGTATAAGGGAGGGCAATGTGTTCCGATGCATGGCGCAGCAGGGCATCCAGTACCTGGTCGAGTATCCTTGAAAAACAGGGTTGTGACAGCCCTTGCAGCTCACCAACAGTGTGCTGATACGTTCCAGTCCCTAGGAAATGCAGCACCGGGACCACCTTCAACAGGGGTGATATTGCCATCCGAATTTCAATGTGGCTGCTGATGTCCTCAATCATGGTGACGATGGACATGATTGTTCGATGGTTAAGCCAATATAATGTGTGGATCTGGCCTGGGGTCAGGTTCTAGGGTGAGGCCCTGATGCAGGGTATTGCAGGCTGCCTGCGGGGTCGTGCCGGCTGCACATTGGGATTTGGTATGGGTGCCAGGTTTACTATCTGCTGCCTACGCCTCCTCCGCCTCTGCCTCCTCCTCCTCTGCTGCATTACTGCCACTATCTGCGCTGCAGCCTGTAGGTTCATTAGCCCCAGGCCCAATGCTGCTACAGCGGCTGCCTGCATGACTGTGTCTGGAGTTGGCCTGGGTGTGGCCCTTTTGTAGGCTCCCAGTGGCCTGCTGGGTGCAGCTGGGCTCATTTGGTGCACCTGTGGCCTGATTCAGCTCACCTACCACTGTTTAGCGCCATGTCCGTGGTGGCGGTGGTACCACCACAGTGTTCACAGTGTTTCCACAACATCGGTGGCGGTGTTTCCGTGTTCATGCCACTCGTAATGCGCACAGTGTTTCGTGTTGCCGCTAACGGGGATGTCGACGCGTTGTATCTTCCGACGCTTTTTCCGAGTGCGTTGTCTGCGCAGGGTGGATTCGGGTAGATGGTGTTTCTGGAATCGCAGGTCAGAATGAGCCGGTCCTGTAAACGTTGCTGGTACAGTTTTAACGGCAATGTTAAATCCAGACAGGCAGACTTGTAATGTGGCCCAAAGTCTTCCCATAATGGTCTTCTCATAATGTACTAGCATATGTTACTGGGCCATGTTCGGTTTTAAGGTATAAATCTATGTCTTGTTTAAACAAAGGGTCAGTTAAGGATTCCTTTTTATAATGCCACTGTTTATGTAATTGCATGATGTGTGGAAACCATATCCCGAGGGCAACTGTGGAGTGATCCGACAATGTCTGGGAGAGTATATTGCAACTATTTGTAACTTGCAGGACCTGTCTGATATTCATGATGTAATCTATCCTGGACATGGTATGAACTAAGAAGTAATATGTAAATTCTCTCACCAATGGATGCAAGATGTGCTAGGTATCTTGCAATTTATAGCTTTTTGCTCCAACCAAGGGACATCCACCCTTGAAATTCCCGTTTTATGTGCATGACTTGTCAACCTAGCACGTGAGGGCCATATTGTACTGCCTATATAATTTCATACGCAATGTACCTATGCAGTTTTGCTAATGAGTTAAGTAGGATCTCAATGCAGTTGGTTATTAGGTGTATACGTGGTAATAAAAGGGACCGATAATCCCTGACATGCTCCTGCCAAAGGTAGAAATCTCCCTTCAGCACCCTTTCCTACAATACAGAGTCCAGCAGTCTGCTGTGAATATACCAACACCTTTAGCTTTAGAGTGGTTTGATCTGAAATCTTTATGCCTACTCCAGTTAGCTGCATTTGGAGGTTGATGGTCATCTTAGAAGTGAGTCTCTTGTAGAATTAAAACATTTCCCTTATGTTTATTATTATAGAATAGGATTTGCAGATTTGTAAAGCGCGGCCAAGCCCAGGGGCATCAGGGTGCTGAAACTTACATGTTGCACAGGCATGAATATACAGTCAATATTACAAGTTACATGGGTATTATATTACAATATTACAAGTTCCATAAGTATTATATTACAACGGCTGGAAAATTGGCAGTATGCTACAAGGAATAGGTTAGTCAAGCAGATTAAAACAAATTAAATCGGTTGTTGACATGAATGATACACAGTAGCAGTTAAATATTAGGCAATTAGTAATATATAGGGCCTCATTACGACCCAGGCGGTAAGGGGTTTACGGCAGCGTAAACAGCGCCGACCCTTACCGCCTGAGTACGAGGTCCCTTAGCGCCATGGAGGTTTTAACACCTGCTTTTAGCAGGTGTTAAAATCCATGGCGCTAAGGGACCATGGAGTTAATTACGCCACCGTAATTTACGATGGCGTAATTAGCGCCTTCCCCACTCCCATTATGCCCTATGGGGCAAAAATGGGAATGGGGAAGGGTAAATGGGGATTGGGGACTTACCGCCCCGCCGATCTCGGAATGGGGCGGTAAGTCCGCCTACCACCATGGCGTAAACATAGTTTACGCCATGGTGGTAAAGTCACGGCCCAGGCGGTAACTTACCGCCTGGGTCGTAATGAGGCCCATAGACAATATACAGTATCAATGCATATATACAAAGGATACCAAAACCCTAGGCATTTACATTGACTCCACCCTTTCTCTCTCTAGGCAAACACATGCAGTATCATCCTCAGCTGCTTACACATGCAAGCTCATTATAGCCTGCCGCCCCTTCCTATCCCCATCCAGCTGTACTACATTAGCTAGGACCCTGGTCATGTCTAAAATTGACTATTGTAATGCCCTCTATCTCGGCACTAACCAAGGGAATCTCAACAACCTTCAGATTGTCCTGAACAATGCTATCAGAGCTGCTCTAAACATCCCCAGGAACCATCACATCTCCGACACTAGAAAAAGTCTCAGCTGGCTATCAGTCCCACAGCAAGTATCCTTAAAAACCCTTGCTCTCACGCATAAATGCATTGCGAACCAAGCACCTAGTTACCTAGCCAGATTCACTATCCATACCGCTAACAGACCGCTCAGAAGTGCCCTCTCCAACTGCCTATCCATACCTCGCTTCAACCTGCTTCGATCAGGGGGAACCAGCTTCCCTGTTATGGCAGCTAAACTTTGGAATTCAATACCCAACCCCCTCTGATTTAGACAGTTCACTCCACCCACTCGCCTAGACCTACCATCTTGGCCTGTTGCACACTTGTAAATTCTGATGTGTATTATTCGTAACTGTCTATCCTTTGTTTATTTGACCTCCGCCTGTTTATAATCTGCAAATCCCTCGTGTACATTAACTGTAATTTACTTATTATGTTTGCATACAAATCTGTAAATGTGTAAATACTTCCATGTATAGTAACTGCCTCAGATAACTGTGCCTGTATCTCAAATTATGCGCCCGGATGCCCTTGGGCCAGGTGCGCTTTATAAATAAATAAAAAATAAATGTGGCATGCAATGCTACTAGGTAGCAATCTGATATAGTACAGATAGTTTACACAGTGAGTGGGTTCTGGTCCTGCTCGGAGAACCAGGCTTTTATTTCGCTGCGGAATAGTGAGAAGGGTGGTGCATCTCTAATGGAGATAGGAAGAGCATTCCATTTTTTTGCAGCCCGTACTGGGAAGCTAACTCCACCCGCACGTTGTTGGTTGAAACGTGGGATGTTAACGCAATGTGATTGCGCGATTCTAGTTGGTCGGGTTGTGTTGTGACGTGAGAAAGTATCACAGAGATATATGGGTGCTTGGTTATTGAGGCACTTGTCGGTGAGTGAAAGAGATTTAAGATCTATTCTTTGCTTAATGTTAACCCAGTTTATGCTCTGTCTTGTTGCAGTGATATGCTGTTGCCTCGCAATATTGCAGGCTGATCTAATTGCGTTATTTTGCATAACTTGCAATTTATTCATATTTTGTTGGGATGTGCCCAAGTAAAGTGCATTGCAATAGTCAAGTTTAGATAAGATTAAAGCTCTTGCTACTGAAATGTAGTTAGTAGTAGTCAGGTAGGGACGGCAAGCTGTGAAAAGCTTGCAAGTATAGGTGGTGGATGAAGCTAAGGCATTAGTTTGTCTTGTGAGTGAGAGTGCTGAGGCAATGTAAATTCCTAAGGTTTTCACATCATTGGCTACTTTAATGTTATTGCCTTCGATATCGAAGGATTTGAAGATGGTCACTAGTTTGTTCAATTTGTTGGGAGAGCCAAGGAGGAGTAATTCCTTTTTGGTCGTTGTTTAGACATAAACCATGCTTAGCCATCCATAATTGTATCGTACTGTAGATATTGTTGAGGGTTTTACTGTCTGCAGCGTAGTCACCAGTTATAGGGATGAGTATCTGGGTGTCGTCCGCGTAATTAGAATATGTGACACCCAGATAATGAAGTATATCAAATAGAGGTTTGGTGAATACGTTGTAGAGAGTAGGGGACATGCATGAACCTTGTGGGACTCTGCAGGTGACTGGTGATGGTGAGGCGGATGCCAGGGTGCAAAGACCCTCATAAATCTGTTGCTGAGGAAGGATTTAATCCAAGTATTAGCTTGGTCCGAGAAATGTGCAGCCGATGACAAATGTTTGCATAAGATTTCATGGTTCACCAAATCAAGAGCCGCTGATAGGTCAAGTAGTAATAGTAAGGCAGATTTACCTTTATTTAAAAAAAAATGTAAACTTATTGATTTCGCAAATAAACAGGTTACATAAACCAACATTTCCCCCAAACAGCCCCTCCCGCCTCCCTCATCCCCCGCCTTCTGGCAGAGATCACAGTGATCAATTGTTCTCAGCATCCACTATGAAGTGAATAAGTCCGTAATTCTGATGATGTGCGGGCACCATTGAGCCATATAGTCCGAATGTAGATAATCCAGTACTCCTCCCCATTCTTTTGTGAAAGTGTCTTGCGTTCCTTGAAGATTATGTGTAATCTTTTCCATGGTCATTTGCGACCAGACCTTTTGTAACCACGTAAATAGTATAGGTGGGTCTTGTTTCTTCCAGCCTTGTGCAATTGTGGCCCAGGCAGCGATGATCAGGCCCATTAGACTTCTCCATTGTGCCTTGGTGAATGTTTTGGCGTGCTGCCCTTTCAGACTGCAAAGCCAGACCCTCTCTTCGAGTTGATCCACCTCTGGAAATAGTTTTTTCAATTCGGATATCACTTCTGACCAGAAGCCGGTGACCTTTGGGCAGTCCCAGGAGATGTGTCTCCATGTGCCGGCATCCGTACAGCCCCTCCAGCACTGATTTGACGTGTGCGGGTACATGCTGTTTAGCCTCTCTGGTGTGTAGTGCCATTGAGTGACTATTTTGATCCATATTTCTCTGGTCTTGGCCTCACGTGTTAGTTTGGGGATGTCAGTCCAGAGTGTCTGCCACTGTTGGATCGCGATGTCTTCTCCCAGTGTTTTTTCCCATTTTTTCATGCATGCCCATTTCAGGTCCTCTTCCTGTGAGTTTATGAAATGATATTGAATGGAGACCAGCTTTCTCTCTCCTGAGTTGGTGAGAAGACATTTTTCGAAGGCGATCAGATCCCTGGTCGCCGCCTGTGTTATCTCGGGCGTTGTCAGCCAATGTCTAAGCTGTTCATATTTGTATCTGTCCGCGTTTGTGAGGTTCCAACATGACTTGCAGTCCGCGAAAGTTCTCACCTCCTTCTCCACAAACATTTTCCCTATTTTCCTACATCCAGCTTCCTCCCAATTCTCGTATGCGCCGTGCTCCAGCCCAGATGGAAATTGCGGATTCCTGCATATTGGTGTAAACGGGGCCGTTGCCGTGGTAATGTTCCCTTTCCGTGTCTGCTCATCCCAGGCGTTCAGTGAGGCCTTCATGATCTCACTAATGCGCAAGTTTGGATGTCTGTGCGGCTTTAGTTTCCATAACAGTTCTTCTAGCGGAGTTCTTGCGACCGCCCTGTCCTGGGTCACCCAGATTGTTCGCTGATTGTCCCCTAGCCATTCTTTCAGGATCCACAATTGTGCCGCATGATAGTAATTCCTAAAGTGCGGGAACGCTAGGCCCCCCTCTCTTACGTGGTAAGTGAGAACTGTTCTGGCGACTCTTGGGGGTTTCCCGTTCCATATGAATGAGGAGACTGTCTTTGTCAATGTTTTGAAGTATGACTTGGGGATTGAAATCGGGAGGGCTTGAAAGTAATACAGCAGTTTTGGGAGGGTGTTCATTTTTACCGATTGGATTCTACCCCACCAGGAGATATTTAGGGGGCACCACCGCTCTAGATCTTTTTTAACCTTGGACAGGAGTGGGGGGTAATTCCTTTTATATAAGGCGTCTACCTTATGCGTGAGAGTTATGCCTATGTATTTAATACCATCCTCCGCTATCTTTAAGCCCAAGAGCTCTGCTTCCCTGTTCAGTATATCTCTGCTCCCAGCTAGGTGTAGGGCTTCCGATTTCTTCTTATTTATTTTTAGGCCCGATATATTCCCAAATGACTCGAGCAGTTGGATAGCCTCAGGCATAGAATGACTAGGGTCCTCGAGGGCCAATAACATGTCGTCCGCATAGGCTATTACCTTATGTTGTCTACCCGCCATCTCAATCCCCCTGATTTGGTTCGATTCCCTTATTTTAATTAGTAATGGTTCCAGGTATAATGCATATAGAAGCGGGGAGAGCGGGCATCCCTGTTTCGTTCCCCTAGAGATCTGCACCCTCTCCGTGACTTCCCCATTTACCGCTATCCTAACCGTAGGGGAGGAGTAATTGGCCTTGACCATGTTAATATATTGGTTCCCAAATCCCATGTATGCCATGGTTTTAAAGAGCATGGACCATTCTACCCGGTCAAAAGCCTTTTTGGCATCCAGTGATAGTAACACTGCTGGGGTGTGGGTTATGTTTATTTTTTCTATTAGGTGTATTAGCCTTCTCATGTTGTCATGTGTCTGCCTCCCTGGAATGAATCCTGACTGATCCCGGTAAACTAGGGAGTGTAGCAGCGGGGAAAGCCTGGCTGCCAAGATTTTCGTGTAGATTTTTGAGTCTAAGTTTATCAGGGCTATAGGTCTATACGAGCCCGGGAGGGAGGGGTCTTTCCCTTGTTTATGAAATACCAAAACTTTAGCCTCGTTCATGGATGGAGTGACATTCCCAATGTCTCAAAAGGAGTTCAGTAGTCTAGTAAGGATGGGTGTTATGAGGTCTTCATACTTTTTATAGAAAGAGGCTGTGAATCAATCGGGGCCAGGTGCTTTGTTGAGTGGGAGATCCTTTATAGCCTTCTTCACTTCTCCTTCCGTTATTTGGGCATCAAGATCCCTTCTGGCTTCTTCTGATATTTTGGGGAAGGGGATCGAGTCCAAAAATCTGTCTTGGTCTACTTCGTCTGGGTGTTCTGATGTATATAAATTCTGGTAGAACATCCTGAATGAGTCCCCTATATCTTCGGTGCGCGTCAGCGTGTCACCTTGCGTGTTTTGAATGTTCCGGATGGTCATTGACTTTAGCTTCGAGGAGAGTAATCTAGCAAGATATCGGTCTGCCTTGTTGGCTTTGATGTAGTATCTTTGTTTGAGGTATAGAAGGGAGCGCTGTACCTTTTTATTACGGAGTAGTTCAAGTTGCCCCTCTGGGTGCTTCAATGCCCTCTTTAAGTCTCTAGTGGGGTTTGCCACTAATTCTTCACGGATGTCCGAGAGTTTCTTTTCCAGTTCAGTTTCCCATTGATGTCTTTGTTTGTCCCTCGTAGCCTTTAGGGCGATCATGTGACCCCTGATTACCGCCTTAAATGCCTCCCAGACTGTACCCAGGGAGACCTCTCCAGTATCATTGAGTTTGAAGAATTCTACGATCTTGTCTCTTATAGATTCTCCCATAACTGGGTCCAATAGCACATCCTGCGGGAGCCTCCATCTCCATATGCCCCTCTCTTTCCCTGGTGTGGACATTTCCAGCCAGAGGGGTGCATGGTCTGACAGAGAGATTGGGCCGAGCTCCATGTCTTGAATTTTCCCCAGAATCCCCACAGAAACCCAGAAGTACTCAATTCTTGACATCGTATTATGTACTTGCGAATAATACGTGTATCCCTTAGTTTGACCTTTATGTTCCCTCCATGCATCACACAATGCCAGGCCTTCCATCCGTCTTTTAAGGCGCTCTGACGGGGTGCCCTGATGGTGGGGTCCCCCCGTGCTCCTGTCCATCTGTGGATGCCAAGCCATATTAAAGTCCCCCCCCTGGGATTATCTCACCTTTCGCATACCCCTCGAGCCTTCCCATTGTGTCTCTCAAGAAGCCATCTTGGCCCGTGTTTGGAGCATATATAGACGCCAATGTCAGAGTGGCGTTGTGTAATTTAATATTGGCAAAGACGTATCTTCCTTCCCTGTCTGTCTGTTTGTCCACCACTAACGCATCCAATCCCCCCTTCACTGCGATCAACATCCCTGCCCGTTTCTTAGGTGCATTTGATTGTGTGCAATTATATCGTAGCCTCTAAGGCGTATTTCCCCCTATCCAGGGCTTTAATGTGGGTCTCCTGGAACAGTAGCACTTCAGCCTTTTCATTCCTTAACATGTTCTCCACTTTTTTCCTTTTTACAGGGGAGTTCAGGCCCTAACATTCAAGGTTACTATTCTTATCTTCCCCATTGCAATTTGCCTATCTGGGTGAGCCTTTTGCCCGAGCAATGTAATCCCCCCTCTCTTCCGGATATTCCTCCCTCCCACCCCACCCCCCCATATCACCAAACAGTCACCCAACCATTAACTGAACTCCAACTATGCTCCCGAGGAGGGCCCGGGTACCTATGTTAGCTCTGGCGTTCCGCCTATCGCTCCCTGCCCTCTGTAGACTCGAGGCTAACGTTGCGGGGAGTCCTAAACCCCGCATTTCTCTCAGGCCGTGATGTGAGTCTTGCCTATTAGACACCTGGGCCAATGAATTTGTTGAGAACGAAACCCCTCATTGGGTGCCGTTCCGCGAACTTTGTTTAGTAACCAGACCATAAATCATTTAAATTATGCATCCTCCATTCATCTATTCTGTTGCTCTTAACTTATCGTTTCCCCTTACATGCCGTTTCCTTTTCTGACGGACCCTTTCCCAGCCCCCTGGTCTGCTTGGCTGTTCCCCCGTCGTCTTCACATTCCTGGTCTGGGTCTCCCCTGCCTGGATGTCCATGATACTTAGCCCCTCTTCCCTGGTGGTCACCCTCCGTTGCTTTCCTTCCCAATCGAACAAGAGCCCGAATGGAAATGTCCATTTATATTTTATCTCTCTCGCGATCAGTTCCCTTATGAGTGGGGCCATTTCTCTTCTCTTTAGGAGTGTTACGGCTGACAGGTTTTGAAAAAGCTGAATATCCACATCATTCATCCTGATTTCATCAAGCTGCCTCGCACTCCTTAGTATAAGTTCTTTTTGCGGATAGGAGGATAGAGCTGCCAGCACGACTCTAGGTCTCTCCCCAGGTGCGCCTGTGCGTTTAGGGCCCACTCAATGGTCACGGTCAATCCCAATTGCCTCCGCATCTTGTTCTCCTATGATGTCCCTAAAGACTTCCTGCACCGCTTTCTTCAGGTCCTTATCCGTGACCGATTCTGGCATGTGTTTTATGCGGATATTCCATCTGCGGGATCTATTTTCAAGATCCTCGCACTGTATTTCCAGATTGTGGGTCAGGCGGACTAAGTGCTCTTGTGTTTCGCTGTTCTGTAGGGCCTCCTCCTCCGCATTTTGCACTATTTTCTCTAAGATATCCGTTCTTTCTTCCAGATTGGCAATATCATGTTTGACGACTTGGATTGCTTGCTGCATGTCGTGCTTAATCGCAGCAAATTGGTCCTGGACTGTCGACATGAGCTTTTCTTGTAGCTCAATGAACCAGGCGTGCATGTCCTCTTTTGTCGGGGGTAAGTTGCCGGGGGTGGATTGACCCAGGTTCTCCCTCAGGCCGGTTGAGTCATCCTGTGATCCTCCTCTGGCTGTAACCGGGGTCTCCGCGGCCCACATCTGTAATATGATGGAGTCCTGTTTGGATTGCGGGTTCTGTTGGGGGCCCCCCCTTCCCTTTTGCTCTAGACATTTCCCCTTCAGTGAACCAAAGCCGCTGTGTGGACCCACGTCCTCCCCTTCCCTGTGGAGTGGCTGGGTAGCGCTCAGCCACGTGGTCCCCCTGTTGTTCAGCTTCTGAGCGTTTTGCACCAGTTCTTGATCTGAAATTACTGCTGTTCCACTAGTCTCAATCACGCGATCACATCTACCACGAGTCTAGTGTTGCACTCTGCTGGTTCATTGGGGGGGGAGGTTCCGTTGGTCTTTTCCCTTTCCTTTGCCCCTCACTGTCCCCTGGCTGATCAGCAAAATACGTGCTGTATGTGGGAGGAAAGGGTTCGTCTTGCCTGCCGTGCGATCCCTGCTTCCAGTTGGCACCGGGGGCGTTCGCCGTATCTCTTGGGGCCTTGAAGGAGGGGGAGGAGCGGGGGGGCTCTCACCTCACAGTCCGCGGGCCGGGGACTGCCACTGCTACCTCCGCCTCGGAGCACAGACGGAGCGTCTCCGGCTTCTCCCCCGCTCCCGCCGCGGGATCGCTGGGTTCAGGTGGTGCTAGCCTCGTCCCGCAGGCCGCCGCCTGCCTGGTCGCCCTGTTCGTCCCAAAAGGCCCTGCAGTGCTGTGGTTCCCGACTGTGCCCAATCTCTCCGCCGCCGCCAGGAGTCTCGGGGGTTGTAGCTCCCCTTCGCCTTGCTTTGCGGCCCACACGTCGCCGCCTCCCCAGACACTGGGCCGCGTAGGAGTGCTCGCCGTCTCGGGGAGGGAGGGGCGGACCACTCCTCCGTTACGCTGGGGGTCGGACCTCGGAGCAATTGCCTCCCGTGTGTGTCCGGTGACTCTTGGCGTCGGGTGGTGCACGAAGATGGAACGGTCCCCCTCCGGATTGTAGCTTTATGAAGTGCTGCTGAGTGGCCCGGCGGGAGCGAGTCTCATACACGTCTCCCTGCTCCGGCGGCCATCTTGGAATCACCTTTATTTTTTGAGATCTGAATTTGTGTCTTTAAGTCAATGAGCGCTGTTTCAGTCCCATGTCTAGGTCTAAATCCTGACTGTCTTAATCCTATCAGATTGTTTGTTTCCAGAGACTGCTGTATCTGGATGTATGCTGCACGGTCAAGTATTTTTTAATTGGAAAGGGACAGTAGTGATCGGTCTGTAGTTAGAGGGGTTATTTGGATCTAGGGATGGTTTTTTCAATAATGGAAGTATCCAAGCGTCTTTCAAGTTAGTAGGTACGGTGTTAGAGTCAAATGATGCATTAATTAATGATGTAATGAAAGGGGCAAGTGCATTAGCCGCCTCCTTAATAAGCGAGGCCGGCCAGATGTCACCCTTGCAATTAGACGGTTTGAGTTTACGTATGATTGTTTCTACTTCTTTGGTAGAAAGGGGCTTGAAATTGAATTGAGGCATATTGGTAGAGGGGGGAGCGGGCAGGTTTTGTGGGATGTCATTGTCGATGAGGTTTTATTTGGTTTTTATTTTATTTAGTAGCAGTGAAATTTCATCTTGGAGGGCATTCTGTATGTTAGTACACCATGCAGTGTCTTTTGTACATGAGTCAGGTATAGGGGCAGGAGATTCGAGTTCTTTCATAATGTTGAATAATTCTTTAGTGCTGGAGTTAGCTTTGGCTATACGGTCGTTGAAATTATCTTTTTTTGCTTGAATAATGACTAATTTATAGTTGATTGAAGCTGCAGTAAAATTTTCTTTGTTGGACTCGGACGGGGAGTTTTTCCAGGTGGTTTCCGCTGTTCGTTTCACTTTTCTAAGAGTCTTGAGGTGAGTCGTGTACCATTTATTGATATGGGCGCGCGGTTTGGATTTCTGCAATTTAAGAGGCGCTATAGTGTCAATGGCATTGAGGATAGTGTCATTATATAGGTTCACTAATTCAGAAGGGTCTGAATGCGAGGCACTGGGATGGGTGATAGGACATAGTAGCGGTATCAGGTTCTCTAATGTGAGGTTCCGTTTGCTTCTTGTCATCATGGCTGGGGCTTCAGTTTGTGTATTGAGGGGGGCTGTCTTATCAATGGTGAACATGATTAGGTGATTGTCAGTCCATGCACATGGAGTATTAGACAGTACGTTGATGCTGCAGTTAAGATCAGCTAGCCAATTCAGTATTCTGCCTTTATTGTGGGTAGGGTGGTTTATACGATGTGTGAACCCTAGTTCTGAGATTGTGTCCTTGAGGGCAGTGGCTTTGGAATCTTTAGGATCCTGGAGTCCTAAATTAAAGTCACCTAAGATGATAACTTGGGATTTACTTTTAGTATTGGCTGTCAGTAGATGTGATATATCATTTTCAAAGGTTGATGTAGTGCTGTGTGGTCGATATATCAAATGCATGGTGATAGTGGATGTGGCCGAGGTGGATAGTTTAATTGAAAGTAGTTCCGCGGATGGTAAGTGTTGCTTATTGATCATTCTTAATTGGGGCTCTGTTTTGTAGATGAACGCAATACCACCTCCCTTAGTAGTATTAGCCTCTCTATCCGTACGTAGGATGGTGTAATTGTCTGGAATAGCCAGAGCTAGTGGTTCCATGTGTTAAAATCCCCGCAAAAATATTGCGATACAAAAATATTGCCATATTTTTGCAGCGATATTGACCCATGGACCCTGCGGGGGACACCCCTGCGTTATTTTAAAATGTGCGGGGGATAGCCCCGCAACCCCCGCTCCCACAAATTATCCCTCCCAAAAATATTGCCTATGGCGAGACAAACGGCCATATGTACGGCGATATTTTTGGTGGGGATATTTTGTAGGGATACCGAGCTAGTGAAGGCCCTGGTGTGGAATTTAGCCAGGTTTCCGTAGTGGCAATGACATCAAGGTCGTGGAGAGTTAGGATGTCAACTATGTCCAAGGCATGTGCTTGGAGGGATCTAGTGTTAATGAGTCCTGCTTTGATAGTGTTGGTAATGTTGCTAGGTGATGGTGTTTGTAATTTACAATTAGTATCCATTTTTATAGGTCTTGAGGTAGAAGAGCCATTGGGAGTGGTAGCTGTTATGTTAATTATAGGAATCTGTGTGTGTTGTGTATGTGAAGATCTAGAACCAAGTCTACAGTTTCTCAGCGTAAGGCCTAATGAGGTAGATTTTGGTAGTGGGGAGCATGCAGATGCAGAGTACGGAGTCATAGTATCAGTTATGACATTAACTTTAACTTTAGGCATCTGTGTGAGTTGGCGTGATAATCTGCTGCTAAGTCTGGAATTTCTCAGTAGTGTATTACATGAGGTGGTAATGTTAGGTAAGGTAGCACATACAGGAGCTGGATGCAGAGTCATAGTGTCATTTATGGGCAAGGTAATATGAGGTTCAATCTTTGTGACATAGTACGATACTGTTTTAGGAATGGGGTCAATGTAGTCTGAGATATGGATAAGCGGTGGGAGCCTCTGTGGGTTCTGCGGGTAGATGTTGAGGCATGGTAATACAAATTTTAACAGAGGGATATCAACCGATCGTGGTAGGCTGGATGCCATAGTGAGGTGTGTGGTGGGTGAGATGTGAGGCAGGTGAAGAGGGTCTTTAGGTTGTAGGGTGTCAGTTCTGATTACTGATTTGGATATGATATGGTGTGTGAAGCCGAAAATGAGGTGTATAAAAAGCACTATTTCAAAAAAGGTAGCAGGCGCTCCTCTCCAGAAAGAACATGGCATGATACCCTGTTCTGAGATGAGAGTTTGCAGCACATGCTTTTTGCTCACTGTACCTTTCACAGATGGGAAATATTAATTTGCATATCAGTCTTTTTCCCGCCCACATGGACAGTCCAGCACCGAAATGCTAGGCAATTCCTCTCTGAACAAGAGTACCAACAGCAACCCCATACACGTGTTTCAGCCTTGTTGGGCCTCATCAGTACAAAAAGCACTAATTGAGGATGCGACATGGCTGACATTAGATTAAACAGTGTGTCCTTAATTGGTACCTTTGTATAAACATATTAAGAGAAGGTAAGTTAAATTGCTCAGTATATTTGATAAGGCATAGGCATACCCAGGCTCCTTAGAGGAGTCGACAAACAACGAAAGTAATGTAATTTGTGATACAAAAAGGCCACCAGTCATGCAGAGTGTGCTACAAATTGCAGAACAAGCGTAGATAGCTTCAGTACGGGCAGAGTTGACATGCGTTCGTAGGTACTTAGTAGTCAAGCAGTACTAGATACTAACAATTTGCGGATCTAATCATAACATGGGCAATCAGAGTGGGATAGTGACAATTTGCGGGATTAATCACAACAGGTGCTGGAAGATATAGAATGCACACATAGGTGGAGGGCCTTACGGACAATAGGAACTATACAGATCAAGATTGGAGCACAGATTACAGTGTAGACGGACATAATTTCAGCATAATGTAATGAGAAGACACGAGTGCAGTGTGCCGTTCAAGGGCAGGAGGGAAACGGCCAGGACGTTTGATATGCTAGTTTGCCGCACGAGCCAATGCCGTAACAGCACGTCGGGTACCTAAATCCAAAGGTTAGGACGCAGGTACTACCGAAGTGCAGGACGGGCATAATGCATGAATGAACAGTTACCGGGCATGCAAAATAAAGTGCGGATCAGATCCCGATACGTACGATAAGGAAGATAACATTGGCAGCGGTATGGTATATACTAAAGTATGTGTGATACTTGGTGTTACACATTGATATTGCGATACATTACTGACGAATATGCACAGCATGGGGTCGCCGTATATTACACTGTAATGATGCAGACAGAAGGTTCGAGGCAGTTTGAGTTGCTCTGGACACATGGAGTTTGAAGAAGTCTCACCTTGTTGTCAGGGATGTCGGATGAATCACCTCTGTACTGAGTGCACTAATTGCAAACAAACGAGCAAGGTTTCCTGGCAACTCTCAGCTGTTGGCTGACGCCTTCCGGCTACTGGTGGTTGGCTAAGGCAGGGAGCAGCACCAATCCTCTCGCTCCTGCCGGCCAGGCACTTGATGATGTAGGTCATGCACAAGATCTTTCCAGGACGGCGGCCATCTTAGAATGAGATTGCTTCAAGGATTCCAAATAAATGAAAAATTAATTCAGGGAAGTAACAGCGCATACGGTCGGATGAGATGGGTGCGACTCATCTAGTTGTATGGAGCGCAGGATACACAGCGGAAAGACAGCAATTATGTGGCGCAGGTTGACGGGGGTCGGCGGAGCATCTAAGCAGCTGGTAAAGTACCAGGGGCTTACCTCAACGACACGGGCCAGATATCAGATGGTGTGCTGCTCCTGCAGCACACAGCAATGCTAAGGAGCTCCAGCTCCGTTGGGGGGGGCAGAATAAAGATCCAGCTCCAGATGCTTCCTCTGATCCCATAAACCTTTAAAATTCCACATCAAAACATTTGTATGGACTGTACAGGTATGTGATTCAAACTTTTCCAGCCTAGAGGTTAACATGTCATATTGACTAAAACCAGACCCAACATTATAGAGAGCAAAAATCATGTCAGACCGGTAGAAATGCTGCTTTAGTTTGAGTGCAACTGAACACTGACCTGCCTGAATATCCAACAACCAAATGTACCCAACTCTGCAAATTGCAACTGATCATTATTTCCATTCGGTGAACAGCCTCCACCCTGATCCATGAAACTAAAACCCTGAAGAAGGCGTTACACTCTGTAGGGACTGACAGAAGCAATTCAACAGCCACATTCAAACCTAGGCAGTAACATCTCTCACTTCTCAGTGAGGCTAATATGTAACTTGCCAAAACATTTCTACCTCACTCTCTCTGGGTTTTTTCCCCTTCATTTTTCTTATTCTCCATATCTCCCGGCAGTTCCTGTTAGTTTTGATGTCGTGTGTAACAGGGTGGCGGATTCACATAGTCTTTGCCTCAAGTGGCTAGTCCTTCAGCGTAGATGGTTCGACTGCGTGTCTTGTCACGCTTTTTATCCCCACATATTGTGGCTAAGACATCTGTGCTGGCAAGCCATTGTCAATAGGCCTCCTCCTTGACATATCACTGACTTCATCAACAATAAATGAGGATGTTCACAGGTAAGTGCAACTTCTAATTCTTCAGCACCCCGTTCATCCTGCCCTAAAGGGAGAGACACACGTTCTTTCATGACTAGCCACCGCACTACTGGGGCTTGCCTGAGGCCTCAACAGCTTTTACTGATGCTTGCTCCAAGGGCCCATTAGGGTCTGGTACCGGGTGTGAGAGGCCCGAGGTGACGCCGGAGCGTCTGGGAAACTACTAGGCCTGCAGAGCCTGAGTGTCACTGACTTTCTGCCAGAGCTTGCTCCAAGTATTCAGCGATAGCCAAAGTACGCCCTGAGGACCCGGCTCGCTCCTCGTCACGCAAGCTTCTTTGCGTCACCAATAAGATACGTCACGTTCCATCAGTAACCATTCATTGAGGCCTATAACAGGCGTTTCACAACAATAGAAAAAACTGTGTCACAGCTCCCACAAGATGGCGGCTTGAAACTCAGAGAAGTAAAATAATTCCACTGTGAGGGTTACTGCAGGAGTGGTTCTTGAGGTATCATCTCCTAAGTCTCACATTGCTGAGGCTTCCACTAGTTTTTCTCACCAACACCCATGTCAAATTTCCATGCCCCCAACTGTTAGAAAAGAGGCCTATATATGGATGGAGTGGTCCCCTGTGACTATTTTGTGGGCAATCTCCTATCCTATACCGTTCTCTTTAATGAGATACAGCACACCTTCTATAGGTGTACCGTCACCTGACCAGCATCCAACATGGTACCCGGTCTGTACTTCTACCTGGTCGCCGGCAACGTCATCAACTGCTGCCTCAGAAGACCGATATTTTTGATAGATTTCAGAGACTAACGCAGTTAGATGCATTGGTGGACTATTTAAAAAATCTTATTAAGGAGGTTATTCTGAAAGACCAAAATGAGGCTTTCTACAAAGAACTGGAAATAAGCCAGTCACAAGGTCAAGGAACAACGTTTAATACAATTGCGCAAAGGGTCTCAGCACCCCACGATGCATGCGCGCAGACACTGTGGAGGGAGAGAGAGCGACTTCCAGAAACAGCATACATGTATACACTTTAGAATAACATACAATACGTTTGTCCATCCCCTTCATGTGATGGGGATCATAGGGTCTGTGACCTATCCACGGCGATGGTATTACCATGACAACATGCTTGCATATTTCCCCGTCTTCCTGCAGACAATTTACTGTCTGGGAGCAGGGCATAGCAGTACGTGGGGGCATATTGTGTTCTTAAGTAAAAGGTAACATTCTTTGTGCAGCTTATCTGTGTTGCACCTAGAGCCTTAGGTCAGTCTGCTCTACAGCTTGGAAATATGGTTTCTCTGAAGGAGCATGTTTCAGATGCACATAGTTATAATCACAGTCCAGCTGGGAAAACATGGCAAAGACAGGAAGGCACCTAACTTGCAGATTAGCTATGCTTCTGCAAGGACTTCAAGGTTCTACAGTGTAAGACAAACAACACACTCAGCAGAATGTGCATTCCTGTCTTTAAGTGTCAGAAAGTTCATGCAGCGGTCTGCGACCGCGCTTTAAGAGAAAAGGCAGAAGGAGCAAGGAACTAAATAATGTAGCCAAAATGGCAGATAAAACAAAATGGCAACGTGGCCATTGTTATTGCGGCAACTGTGGCGTGATGCGAATGTGCTTAGGCCAACATGCATACATTATGAGACACCAAACTGAATATATTTTCACAAAACAACAACCTATTATTACACAGCCTTTGCAACCACAACCTTTTCAACCTCATGTGATGCGTCCACTCCAGGTAGGCATGATGCACCAATAGATTAAAAGTCTTCAGCCCCTTTGCCACTGTCTGGTTCAGGCTCTGGAGGGGATCCATTGCCAGGCACGCCTGATGCTTCAGCTGCCCTTGCCTCTGGGGTATCCACTTCAGATGCTGCCTGTGCACATGGTATTGGAGTGAACACGGATGATGACTATGACAATGTGGAGGATGTTCCATGAGGAGGATGTTCCAAAGCTTTTCATAGCCACATGTGGAGAGTGCAGGAGTTTTTAGATCTCCTGTGCCTGAAGAAACCTCCACTGGACCGGGGATCATTTGGGAGTTCTCTACTGCCAGTATCAGGACAAATTAGGGGTACTGGGAGAGGCTGAAAACTTGTGGAGAAATCCACAATCTGTTCAACTTGTCAGTAAAAAATTGGAATCTAAATATCGCCAATTTCAATCACATTCAGCATGATTATCTACCAATACTCAGCCACAGTCCTCTGTTGTTGGAGTCTTCTATTATTGTGGCAGCAACATTATTTGCAAGATCATCATTCTTCATGGGACAGTCTTCTACATCTCTTTCTAAGGAGGACAAACTTCTCCAGCATTGGATCTTTCATGGATTGCATGGATGCAGGTGAATATTCCCAGTTGTCAGGCTGGGAATCCTCAGTAATATTAAAGCAGTTTGCTTTAAATCTTAAAAAACTGCTTGGCTCTCATGTAGCCTATTGCTGTCATTTTAGGTCATACTGCCCCAGTCAATGACCTCAGTCCTCCTTAGCTCCACCCCGGGAGGCCGTCTTCAGACTGCCTCACCTCTGGAACACTCACCTCTGGAACACTCACCTAAAACAAATAGGTTGCGAAGCACTACCTGGCCGACAAGGACTCTGCCCTGGAATCCCTTTGAATGCAGTAAAATCTTGTGAAGGTGTGGGTAGAACCTCCACGTAGTCGCCCTATAGATGTCAAGCAGGGGAACACAAGAGAAGAACGCCGTAGTAGAAGCCATGGTCCTGGTGGAATGAGCCCTTGGTCCACCTGGTAGGAGCCTGTTTGCAAGCCGATGACAATGCGAGATGCAGCCAAATATCCAACTGGAAATGGAAGCCTTTTGACATGCCCTTTACCTTTTTAACTGGCCCAAATGCCACAAAAAGTTGTGAAAGTCTTTTGTGCGTGCTTCAAGGCACAGGCAACTTCAAGCGAGTACAATGCCCTCTCAGCAGGAGAGGTGGGAGAGCCAAACAAAGTATACGGGCAGAACCAGTGGCTCATTTAGGTGGAAGGCTGATGGAACTTTCGGCATGAAGGAGGAATGCGTGCCTAGCACCACCTTGAAGTGGTGAAAAGTTAAGTATGGAGGCTTGCAGGATAGAGCTTGTGGTTCATCAACACTTCTGGCTGATGTAATAACTACCAGAAAAGCAGACTTACATGATAGAAACTTCAACGGAGCCCTGTGGACGGGCTCAAATGGAGGACCAATTAGCTTGTAGAGAACCACATTAAGCTCCCACAGTGGCGATGGGGCCATTACCGGAAGGAATGTCCAGAACATACATTTGATGAACTCCTTCACCAACCTGTGAGACCACAGGGAGGGCTTGCCAGCTGTGCGAGTATAGAGAGAGATGGCCTCTATCAGGTCTGTCAGGTCTAGCAGGTTGCCTGTGGTGATCCATAGAGTGGGAGGATGTTTTTCATCAAGGAAAAGTGTCAGGTGTTAGAGGGACTTTATTTCTTGTATTCGCCATGTTAAGAATGACAGGTTTCCCAAGCCAAGATGGTGGAGTAGAGGTTTAATTTGATTGATTGAAAGAACATTAGCCTGAAGTGCCTTCCTTGAACTCAGAGTTCTATAACTTTCTTTCATCCATAGAAGTTTCTTTACAGGCTGTGTGTTTATTGAGCTCCTTAACTTAGGCCCTATTTCAGAGTTCAGAGTTCCAGCAAAAGAAGTAAGAAGTCAATTACAGCTGAAGAGGTTCGGTAAGTAAGAAGCCCACCGGTGGGAACACAGCAATTTGGAATACTATACTGAGTTTTCAAGAATTAGACTGAACTGTAAATAATATATGCAGCAGCGTTCATTGGAAGTGCACATTTGAATGTCAAGTTAAGAAAAGCCTTGTTGCGGTAGGCAGCAGAACTGTGTTACCTTTGCAAGTGTATTTTAGTTTGTTACGCATTGCAGTGTTTAGTTATTCTGTGAAGCGCTGTGTGTGTGTGAACATTCAGCGTGTAGTGGTTGCAGCATGTGCTCTTTCAGTGGAAGCGTAGCAGAGAAGACCAGTGTTGTTCGTTGTCTTCGTGCGGGGGGGAGGGAGAAATTGCACGGCAACCAGCGGCGGTTTCCATTGAGAGGGTGAATGAGGGATGCAGCGGTTACCCAGAGAGTATAACTGATCAAGGGATTTTCAGCGTTCGTTCTTCAGTAAGGATTTGCGTCCTTGATTATTCAAGGATATAGAAAGAGGACTACGGACTCCACTGTAGTAGTTTTAAATGAATGACATTTCTCTGCGCAAGTGCACCTGAGAAAATTAACAATCTAGCTTGCGTGAACATTTAAAGTCCACAGAAGGCTTTCAGCTAGTACAGTGGAAACAAACCTTACTAGAAATATAAAAGAACTTGTTCAAGTAGATAAAGGAAAGTTTGCCCTTGCAGCAAGTAAAAGAAGGACATTTAAGATTGGAAAAAAGAAAGAGTCTTTGTTTCATAGTTCAAAAGCTAGATCGTTAGTTAGGGTACTATTGAATACATTCTTTTCACCAAAAGAAAGTTCAGGAGCATAATAAAGTTTTAAAGTGACTGCAAACACCTTTTTAATACCTCTTGGCAAATAGCAGAGGCAAAACAAGTAATCAAGAAACATATTAGAAATATAGCAATAATGTACATACTCTGAGTAGAATAAAAGTAACCTGGTGTATTTATTTCACTAAAGATACCAGAGGGTGTCTCTGAAGGTTGGGAGCCAGCATTGTATGAAGTTTATTTTATCCACTACCCCTTTCCCTTCCTAGGGGTTCTCGATTCAGCTGTTGTTTAGGGGTTGCAGCACATGGACGTCCTTTGCGTTAGTCTTACATGTCTTTGTGTTGTCTTCCACCTCCTTCTCTAGGGTTCCTGTGCGCTTGGACAATGCTCGTACATCTTGTCACAGTAAGTTCACGTCTATACTCACTGCGTCAATTTTGGTCTCCAGCGCGGTCCTCAAGTTCAATATGGCCGTGTCCATCTTACACTCCCACTATACTTTCAGTTCTGCTATGGTGTCTAATATCTGTTGGTTGTTAAGTGCCATCTTATCACTCTCTCGAGTGCCTTGTCCTCTCCCGCTGGACCCTTCTGTCACTTGTGATGATTTAGCAAACTCCTCAATGGTGGATCATTTCCCTTTAACTTTGGGCAGTTTGTTGGCCATTTCTCTCTGTAAAGGGGCCCCAAGTCAGAGTACTCCTTTGGACCTGGCACTCCTTGTTCTCCTTGTTGGGGGGACGTCCACCCCTATCTGTCTCCTCTCTCGATTGTTCTGGAGTACCTCTGGTCCACCTCAACCCAAAGGCCCTCAGGGTTATGTACAGATCATGGTGTCTGCCCGGCCCTCCCTGGCTGGTGTGTGTCCCGTTGCAACTCTTGCTCCATTGTCAGTGTTCAGCGTTGTGACTGTGCCGCTTTCTCAATGCTTGTGATCTATGGTTCCATCGTCAGCCGGCACCACTTTCGGTGTGCCTCTGTACTACACCGGCCACATCTCCATCTTGCCAGTTGCCAGTGGCCATGCTTGTATCACCTCCCACTGCAGTCCTTTGTTTACCTTTTGTGTCCCCCTGGTCTAGTTCGTCTCCCTTAAACCTCATTGAGCGCCTCTGTCTCCCATCCAGCTCTTGCACCACGCTCTCATGTTTGTTGCAATGTATCTCTCTGTAATGGACAATTTCGTTTCACATTGCAGCCTCCGCTCGTATCCGTGGAGCGCTGCACATTCATTCAGGTCGGATCTCCCCGGTGTTTTAGGCCTTATCGGAACGTATGTGGGCACATCCGCTTTGCCTACCACACTTGCGTCCCGTTCGCCTGTTGTTACAATGGCCCTCATTACAACCCCGGCGCTAAACCATGGCGCTATTAGCACCATGGTTGGTGCCGGTGTTGTAACGAGTCCGCCATGGTGGAATGGGAAAATACCGCCCCATTCCAAGGTTGGCGGGGCGGTATTTCCCCATTTCACCATGGCCCTTCCCCATTCCCATTTTCGCTCCATAGGGCTCAATGGGACTGGGGAAGGCGCTAAGTACGGTACCGCAAATTGCGGTACCGTAATTAGCACTGATGTCCCTTTGCGACACCCTACTTTAACGGCTGGTAAAACCAGCCGTTAAGGTCGGGTCCTGCAAAGGGACCTCGTAATCAGGCATTAAGGGTTTAACGGCGCCGACACCTTTTACGGCGCCGTTAAACCCTTAATGCTAGGGTCCTAATGACCCCAATGTGTCCCGCGAAGTGGCTATTTCGTTTCGTTCTCGTCCAGCCTCTTCTGATGTTCGCTGTGTTTATGGAGTGCAGTCCGGTCGTACGGGACTCCGCTTCTGATCTTTGCAGTGCGCCTCTTATCTTTAGCTCCATCCGGTGGCCAGCTGTGGCATTCGCATCCGCGCAGCCTGTCTCTGCCCGCAGACGCTTCCAACGTGGCTCTTTTACCATTCTGTGTGCCCCTCTCTGGTGCGCACACCCGGCTCCTGCTAGCAGTAGCCCTTGCAGGTCGCAGATCCGTGTTCCTTCCTAGTCAGGTCCACGATTTGAGACCAGGTCTCTCCTCGTTGCTTTCCAGCATGCGCGTCTTGTCTTCGGGTGCCACAACTACAGATCTCTATGGCAGACCTCAGTTTCACTTCGGTGTGGCTGAACGGAATTCAATGTTCCGTGCGTGAGCTTCATGTGTGGCGCTCAACCTCGGCTCATCTGCCACGCGGGCCTGAGCGGAAGTCCTCCGTGTCCTCCGTGTCAGCGGTTCCTTTGTTCGGTCCCTTTGTTGTCCGGGTCCGCCGTTCTTGTTCTGTGTGCGGCTGCACCCACGAAGGCACCGTTTCACACGAATTCAAGTCCTGATTCACTCGCAAGCTCCAGCTAATGTAAAGCCCACCTTCCGACGCACATGCCTGCAATTTCAGTGTTCTAAGGCGGCATTTGACATGTTTTTATACAGATCGCTTTCGGATCTCAGGATATCACGTCCTACCCCATGGTTCGATAGCCATGCCCCTCCCCTTTGTTTTTTCATTGAATTTCAAGGGTTTTGTTATAGTATCGTTTCTTAGGGGCCCACTAGCCATGGCCTTCGGCAGTGGCCACTGTACATGTTACAACACTAATTTCTTCCCAAACACCCATTGCCACCTGCCTAGTAGTTGTGATTTTGCTGCCCCTTCCTCACAGGTACTCACCATGCACCCTCTCCTCTTTTCCTGGTCCCTCCGCACCCGTCAAGTGCCTGTTCATACACTAACCTTCTCCCTTACCCGCATCACTTTACGTGATGTGTGAATCATTTTCTGTACCGGACCCGTTACCTCAGAAATCTCACAAGATTCCGCCGGCATTCCCCTGATAAGCCCTAAATGTTCTACCACGGATTCACTCCCCAGACCACCCCCAACTTCATATGGTCTCCTCTGTCTCCCTCGCCCCGCCCCTGCCATCTTTAGCTTGATGGCATTACACCCTTTTTATGCCTCCAAGTAGCTTTTTCAGCACTTAAATCTTTGTCTTCCGCCAATATTACCGTGGTAATTGCTTGAATCGAGCAACAACAAAAAATAGAAAATGGCAGCTTTTTTTCTGAAATGTCTCTTTCATGGGAGATATGGTTCTTTTTTTTAGCAGGGAGCATCCCCTTCCCCCGTCGAATATTTTAAGAACTACTGGACAGATTTACCCCAAACCAGTCCCAGGAATCGAGTCAATGCTTCATGCCCAAGTTGTTTCTTATTTGGTCCAATTCCATCGAGCAGTTTTTTGATCTGCGGCTACCAACAAATTAGACTTTTTCTCAATGGGAAAATGAATGGGAGCAGGCCTAAAACTGCGTTTTTTGTTTTCTTAATAACGTTTTCAATTTTTTATGATCTTTCCCAAAATGTCCGGCATGGGGAGAGGGGGGCAGGGGTACCTGAAAATATCAGCCAAAACCGTCCTGCAAGTCAAAGGTTATTAGCAATAGAATTTTTGCATTTCCTATGGATCATACATTTCACCTTAACTATACAGCGGCTATTATATATATATTTCTGAGACTCATGGAATCTGCTTAGATCACATGCTATGCATAGTCCGACATCTAGTCGAAGCTGCAGAGTATTAGTTGTTTTTGAAACTCGAAAAGGGACGTGTGCCAGTAATACTATCCCTAGTGTGACGTCCACTGTACCCATGGTCCTTCACACGTCGAGGTCCCTCAGATTGTTTTTTCACGCCATTGCGACGGACGTTAAATCGCAGAGTTCCCATTCAGCTTACGCCATTGATTAAAATTTCATTAGAGTTAGTTACTTTTTCTATCCTTTAAATCGCCGACCTTCGATGAATATCTTTGACGGTGGCGATTGGGACAAACGTCATCGGACAAACATCCAATCTTGTGGACACCTCTTCAGCCTTGGAAGGCCGCACCGGGCCTCGGCCCAGACAGTAGGGAGAGTGGGGGGTGGACATTTCTTAGGGCTATAAGAGAATGCATGTTCCCTTTACCCTCTCTATTTTCGCCTAGCTGCCCTTCCATCCAAATATGGAAAACACACCATTTAAATTCTGCCCAAGTTGCAACAAGAAGTAACCCTGGAAAGACAAGCACCGGAACCACAACGAGGGCCATTGTCGAGCTTGTCAGCTCTTCAAACTGAAAACACTAAAGGACCGAAACACCAAACGTTGGGCCCACCACGCCATGCAGGCCGAGGCTTCCTTGGACGTGGAGGATGCATCCAGCGATGGCAGCATCACCGTCTTTTCGGACGACGAAGGCGATGGGGAACCGATCGATTCCCGCGTGCTAGCCCCCGACCCAAATAGACAGGCCAGCGGCGCTGTTACGGGGACGACACCCGGCGGCAGTAGCACACACAGTGCAACTCACACAAAACACATACCCCATGGCCGAAAGTCTACGAGGCCATCGTCGCCACGGCCACACACAGCGTCAAGGGGTAGCTCCACAAGCTCCCTGTCCTCTGGGCACTCAAGATCTCGATCGCCACACGACAGGCCCCCAAAGTCGCATGACAAACGCGACGCGGATGCCATGTCCAATCCAGCGGCCGAAAGCTGAGCATCGGAAGACGCAGCTTCGGACCTCCCATCCGCCGAGACTTGACACTCCACACAAAATGTCGAAATCGGTAGAAAGCACCAGTTCTTCTAAAAAAGCCCAGCTGGTGCAAAAACATGTGCTGGAGACGCTCCTTAAATGGAGAACGTCAACAATCCTCTAAGAGTCACCATTCCCATAAGGATAAAGGTATTACACCTCACAAGGAGAAAGAGAGTGCTTCCCAAGGGGAGGGTACTTTAGCAGGTGCTATGAGACATAAGCAGCCTACTCCAGAAATACCACACTGTACCAAGCTCCTCTCACTGGTCCTGTGAAGACATTGATAGGGTAATGCGTAGAATGTCTTTCATGGCAGATTTCTTTGAAAATAATCGCCAGGCAGTACACAGTCTACAGAATACGCCAGCCACTAGGTGCGCATCCACCTCACAACCCCCAGCAAAGAGGCCACATCCTGACACCCTTTTAATTAGTCCTCAGCAAGACCCTGTCCAATTCGATCACTGAGGAGCAGGATACCCAAGGGGGGAAGATCACTATTATAATGAGGATGATGAGGAGGACGTTTACATCCTACCCTCTCCCGATCACCTAGCCCCACCAGTGGCATCTCACCAGTGGACAATCAACCTCAGTTTAATGATATGCCCATAAAAGCAGCAGAGCATTTCCAAATCCAGACCCAGGAAACACAATTGGATAAGGATTTTGTAGAGTTTATACTCCTCCAATCAATACCAAGGAGAATTCAGCCCTCACTAGAAACGCCAAGCCAAACGCGGGCTGTGAACCCATGTATTGAAAAGAAATTCTGCCCTGCACCCTCAGATCCACTTTACATAAGAGGTCAACTCAAACTAGACTCGCTAGTAGTGACCAGTACACGAAAAAGGGCAGGAACTCCGCTAGCTTGATCTGAAGCACCCCCAGATAAGGAAAGCAAGAAGCTTTACACTCAAGGGAGGAAAGTGGCCACCTAAGCAGCCTTTCAGACAAGGATTGCAAACAATACCACATTATTGGCAAGTTACAACTGCCATAAGTGGGATGAAATTGCAACTCTAATAGCCTCAGCCCCAGAACCCCTCAAGTCCCAGCTGTCCCTCGCAGTAGCTGAAGGAAAGGCGGTGTCGAACTGCATTCTAAAGAATAACTTGGATGCTGCAGATAACGCAGGCAGAATCATCGCAGAAGGGACAATCATACAACGCCATGCATGGCTTCACCATTCAGGATTCAAACTGGAGACGCAGGCAACACTCGTCAACATGCCAATAGAACCCAATGTCCTATTCCGGGAAAGCCGTTGAGGATGCTTTAAAATCTGCCAAAGAAGAGTATGACACTCTTAAATCATTAGGCCAGCTAACTAATAAGCAACCAGGCCGAAGAGGCTGAAACAATTTTTGTCTCTTTCGAGGACAAAACTCGCAAAGAGGTTCCGGCTATGGCCAAAGTCGGGGCTCATCCTGGGGACACAATCCGGGACAAGCCTTGCAAGGTTTCCAGAGGGGCCAGCGTAGATCTTGTGGCCGGAGCAGGTCCTCCTCTTCCAGAGGTGGAGCAACACCTCCTAAACAATGACCACCCGCTTCAGGTCCCCTACCATGCCTCACAAGTAGGAGGGCATATAACACATTTCACCCACGCATGGGAGGGAATCAACTCAGACAAGTAGGTGCTATCAACCGTGGTGGGCGGTTATTGCATGGAGTTACTTCAGCGACCCTCAAACCATCCACTGCATCAAAAAAAAACACAAAGGAGGAACAACTCATCCTTCTAGAAGAGGTTGCAATGCTGCCGCTCAAGGACGCCATGGAAATCGTACCAGAGAATCAGGTAAACAAGGGTATCTATTCAACCTACTTCCTTGTGCCCAAAGAAAGATCTAACAATGCACCCAGTATTAGACCTACGACCTGCAAACACCTATGTCAAGGCACAAACATTCTGCATGACAGCGCTGTGTTAGGCAGAATCCTGTGCAGTCAGTGGCGTAACACAAGGTCTGGGGGCCCTCCTGCAAGCCATGCTGAGGGGCCCCCCCCAACTCGGCAACAAATCACGAGTCGCACCACACTCTGGGCCGCCCTAGATTACCACGCTTGCGCAATACGCACAAACGTGTTGCTGAAGGGGTATGCCACACACTGCACTAGGAGAAAGATATAAATATGTGTTTTAATGCAATATACAACACACTTTCTGAGAAAAATTTACTGAAAAGCCACAGTGTTTGTTATTGTTGTGTAGGGTAACAGCAATCCAAAACATGCAAGTCACCAACAGTGCACATGAACATTAATGCTTTGCTATTAAAAATGCCATGCCACAATGAAAACATGTCCAACTGGCTGCACAATATAGACCAGTGGAGACACATAATAACATTACAGTAACATTAAGACATACCTAGACTGGTTGCACCAAAATGCCAGTCGAAGCAATAAGACTCATCAAGAAGAGAGCACACATTCAAGCCTGCGTCTCTACGGCCTCTAACAACACAGCCAAACTCTTTAAAATCGGCAAGCAACTTGCCAATCCTTTTGCGATTTCTACCTCTCCTGTTCCCTCAACAAGCCCTCTGTACTGCTTTGGCCTCTCGCTTCTCCGCTAAAACACAGGACATCCTGTCCACTATCTCCTCTTCCTCTCTCGGCCCCCTTTGGCCATCTCTCCCTCTCCTCCTCCTTTTTCCTCTTTGTCTCTAACACCTGACAAGGTTTCTAGACAAGTCCCATCTATGGAAGTGCCGTCGAAACAGGTGCTCGCCTGCTCCTCCAGAACCATCAAGGACCACATTGACACGATCTAGCCTTGGCCGATTTCTGTAATCATTCATTTGCCACTGTAACTTTCCCCTCTCCCAAATTTTTGGAAAAGCTGGCCAACTGCCAGTTTACTCTCCACACTGAATCTGTTGGTTGTCTCCATGACCATCAGTCTGCCTTAAGAGCTGCCAGAGGCACGGAAACTGCTCTCCTGAGCACCTGTGAAGATCTGATCTCTAACCTTGATTCCAGCATTCCTTCTGTCCTCAACATCCTGGAATTTTCCTCTGCTTTCGACACAGTCAACCACACCATCCTGATCAATTGACTCCGTGAGAACCTGGGCATCATGGATCAGGCCCTGGAGTGGCTGACCTCCTTCCTCTTGGACCACCCCTCGCAGGTCCAACTTTGTCCCTTTCACTCCGCACCTCTCTCTACATGTGGCGTTCTCCAGGGCTCTATCCTCTCACCCTGGTTTTTCAACCTCTACTTTGCCCCTTTGACCCACCTGATCTCTACCTTCTCCTCTAACTTACAGTGTTATGTGGATGACACTCGGCTTTTCTTCAGGCTCCCCTCAGCCTATTCTCCTCTCTTGCTCATTACTGGTGTCATCTTCAACTCCACTCTCTTTTTCTCTCCTCACATCTCGGACGTCGGCAAGAAATCCCACTACCAGCTGCACCTCCTCAAAGGGACTCTTCCCTTTCTCACTTTCCCCCAGAAGCTCACTGTCTCCAGAGCTCTGGTTCTCTCTAGGCTGGACTACTGCAACACCCACTTTCTCAATCTGCCTTCCTCTACTCTCCACCCTCTTCAACTAATCCAGAACAGGACTGCAAGACTTATCCTTGGCCTCAAGCCCAGGGACTGTATCTCTCCAGCCATGAAATCTCTCCACTGGCACTCGTTGGCTGCAAGGATCAAGTTCAAAACCCTTTTCATTGTCCACAAGGCTTTCTGGGGCTGGGATCCGTAGTACATCCAACGCTATCTTCCAAAATACCTTCCTTCTCGAGCCCTAAAGGTTAGATACTTCTCCAGGCAGAGAGTGGAGGGTAGATCCTTCTCCCCTGCAGGCGCCTCCCTCTGAAATGGCCTACTGACCCTCCCAAACTTGAGCCGGACCACCTGAAGTTCCGGAAGCAGCTCAAAATGTTCCTCTTCTCCTCTGCTTTCTCTCTCTCCCTCCCCTGCTGACCTACCTGTCCGCTGCACCAACTGGTTGCTTGGCTACCCTCTGTCTCACTGAGTCCAGGCTCTTTCTTGATCAGTCACCCTTGCACTGCCTCCAGGCCTACCACGCAGATAGGGGCTGTAACTGTAACCCTACAGTCCGTTGTTCTCCTTGCACTACCCAGAGCCACGCTGCTCTGGCGGCGCTTACTCAGAGCATTGCTGCCCTGTTTTCCCCTCCCCTCTCACTTCCCCCCTCCCTTTCCCCTTGCACTTCTCCTTCTCGCACTTGCACGATCTGAATGACACAAGGCTTAGTAAGATCATTTGTCTTGTCTTCCCTCAGTTTTCCTTCTCTTGTCTTGTCGTGCCTAAAAACACTTGTGTACAGGTGCGTTATAAATGACTTATCATATACCATATCATTTTATCACAGATGCCCAGAAATATATACAGTGCCACAGTAAGAAACGGCTAGACTGGCAGAACCCAAATGCCAGTCTAGCCAGGTAATTACACTTAGCAGGACTGCTTTATCAAAAATTCCCAGTTAAAAAAAGTCATACCAAACTGAGGAATGACTAGACTGGCTGCCCCAAAATGCCTCTGCAGCCACTAATACCACATATCATGCCTGATTAGCATGGACATGGACGATCATTATGATTTATTGCACAATCCCAACCCCCCACACATCCCTTCTCCCTCCCATCCCCTAGCCCAACCTCCAAAACCAGCTAATTGGCCCAGAATTACCTCCACGTCCCTCTTCCTTGTCCCAGTGCTTACATATGAGGCTCCTTGCCTCACTGGTAAGTAGTGGAGGAAGAGTGGGACTAGGAGTAATGAAGATTACAGGTAGCTAAGTCAGGCATTACCTTCATGTACCTCTACCTTATCCCAGTACTTGTGTATGAGGCATAATGCCTCATACACAAGTACTGGGATGAGGAAGAATAGGGCTAGGTGTAAAGAAGATTACCAATAATTAATCAAGGCATTAAACACAAGTAGTGGTGCAACACCATTGAGCTGACTGGGCTTCAACACTCCCCCCCCCCCACTGAAATTGTGGGCTATGTTGACTTGACCTGGCTGACCTTCAGAGCAGTTGCCGGACAGAAAAGGACACAGATGTTAAACGGCACCTGGGTTTTGCAGTTCACAAGGGCCCGGCCCAGCAATTACTAATGTACATCATTTCACTGTTAGTACCTGCATTCAAATGCCACATTTTTTAAGCAATTGAAATTGTGATGTGGGTTTAGTACTTGCATGCCAGGGGAGTGATTGGAAGGGTAGAGCGGAAACAGGGGACCAGTCATTCTCACAGCAGCCCATATGTGGGTGCTTTCAGACCTAAAGGAGAGAGTTAACTGCTTGTAACATTGAAGCTGCACTAGAATAGTCTCATTAAAATGCGTAAGGAAGTTAGATGCCCCCACACAAATAAGTTTGCTCCTCCCCACCACACGTGAAGTTAGCACCTCTCCCAACATTTGAAAAGTTAGCCCCCCTGAAATGTAGGTTTTGTTGCGCCCCTGAACACAAGCACACATACCATTCACCATATATACACACACACATGCCCTATCAAAACTTCCGATCTAAGGTTGTCTTATGGTTGAAAACGTAGGCCTTCAACCACATCCAGGTGTCAAGTCCTTTCATATTCCTGCCATATGTACATACTGTTCCTACATGTGTTTATCTGTATATATGTATATAATCGTGCTATAACTATGTGTATGTATATATTGTTGTTGTAACTAAGCTTCGCATATACATGTAACTGCTGCGCACTGTTACCTTATGGTATCCTCGCGCATTACAAACAATAAAACAAACAAACAAACACGCACACCCAGCCATCCATATATTTAAGAGTGCACTCTTACACCCAGGCAGCCACCCATACATTTAAGTGTGCACCCTTTCACCATAGCGCCACACCCAGGCAGCCACCCATACATTTAAGTGTGCATCCTTTCACCATACACGCACACCCAGCCACCCATGCATTTGTGTGCACCCTTTCTCCATACACTCACACAGGCAGTCACCTATACATTTAAGTGTGCACCCTTTCACCATACCCTCACACAGACAGTCACCTATACATTTAAGTGTGGACACTTTCACCATACAGGCACACCCAGGCAGCCACCCATACATTTAAGTGTGCACCCTTTCACCGTACACGCACACATGCATACCCAGCCACCCATACATTTGTGTGCACTCTTTAGCCATAAACTTACACACGCACACGTCATGGGTTGAGGGGAGCCATAATACTTCAAAGATACATTGGGCCTTATTAGGACCCTGGCGGTGACGGTATGAACGGTGCCGGTAAGGCACCGGCAACGTTCATACCGTCCCGCCGCATTACGAGTTCTGCTCGCAGGTTCCTGACAACACGCCATGTCTTACCTGGCGGGCTGTGCGGCACCTGCGAGTATAACTCGTAATTGCGCCGGCACCGTTATCAAAGGTGCTGGCGCAACCATGCTCCCTACCCCCATTCTGCCCTATTGGGCAGAATGTGGATCGGGAGCCCGGCAATACTGCCACCCGCGAATGGGCAATTTCCGGCCCATTCATCTTGTAATGTACCGGTTATTGCCCAATCGCGGGAGGCGGTGCCTGTAGCGAGCATGGCAGTAGCCGTGACTGCCATACAGGCACAGCTACCGCCATGCTCGTAATGAAGCCCATTGTTTCTTTTTGAAGTCACTCTGACTTCATAAAGAAATTATTTCCGTTAAGGACTGAACCGTAACGGAAATAATTTCTTTCTGAAGGCAGAGTGACTTAAAAAATAAACTATTTATTTTTGAAGTCATAGGGCTTCCCCACCCCATGACATGGAGGCCTCCAGCCTAGGGCCTTCATGTCATGGGGTGGGGGTAGCCACCGGACTTTTTGTATTCACTCGGCCTTCATAAAGAAATTATTTCTGTTACAGAAATAATTTCTTTAGAAATGCAGAATGAATTCAAAAAGAAAATGTAAAAAAAAAAATATATTTTTCTTTTTTTACTCCAAGTGGGGCCCCCTTCCAGAAAATGTGGTCATGGGCCCCCCCCCGCACCGCAGGGGTTGCGGGGGCCCCTGTTACGCCAGTGTGTGCAGTGCCCTTAGGGACCACTAAACACAATTAAGACTACAAGTGGTAATACATGTTCACCTTTGGTACAAGCCTGTACTACACTGTTAAAGTGGTAGCAGTAGCGGACAGCCAGACTTATCTCAAGAGCAAATGAGCAGTAGTAGAGATTACACAAAGGACCACAATTACTGTGACTCAAGCAAACACTGACTCAAGGTTGAAAAGTAAAAGTAAATTTATTTCTAGACCATCTGTTTGCAAAACACTTCACTTCTATTAAATTAAAACTACACGTAAAATACACTACACACAACCAATTCACTTTGTGCAGCACAATTCAAGGTAAGTACCTTTGATTTTGACAGACCGATGTTGTGAAACAAAGACGTTACCGGAGGGACAGATGCGATCACTTTTTGACAGTAATGACAGTTCGGTCTTACTAAAGATACGCGTACCCACGGGAAGAAATGTCACCGGAGTTAAAACACACTTAGCACATGAATCAACACAAGAGAGTTGGGGACAAAAATCATAGGCAATACCTTTATCAAGGCAGATAGAATCAGAGGACACTTTCCTACAAGTGAATAAAAGTCAATAGGCCTGCGCCAGTGTCAAGTGGAACAGGGTTCCTGTTGTCGAGGATCACACGGTTAGTACAGTTCACAATTCGAGATTGCCAGGTGTACTTGGATATTGTCACAAGAGGAAGCAAAAGTTATAAGAGGGAAGGAAGATAAGGACAAGCCTTTGGTGAGGAGAAAAGGGATTCACCCTAGTTCCTCGAGGTCGGAAACAGTACCTTGTTCAAGTGAAGAAGAGCTGGTGCCACGGCAGTTGTTCCTGGTAGTTCCTGCAGACTGATGGTTCCTGTGCCTTCAGTCGTGGGGACAAGAAGGAGGACGTCTGGAGCGATTTGCACTACCCAGGGATGAGGCCAGCAGCAGCAAAAACAATAGTGAATAAAAGGTGCGCTCCTTTAAAACAGGAGCGGCTCTTCAGATGGCTATCTGGACCACTACAGCTGTGTGCAGAGATTTCGATCAAGAAAAGGATCCTCTACCTGTGGAAGATGAGCTGGTTAATCCCACCAAGCTCAAGGGAAGAAGACTCCGGACTGAATCTTCTCTTGTCGTCGAAGGCTAGATAGCTTAGGACTGCAGAAGGGCTCCACCAGCACTCGGTAGTTGCAGCAGCCGTCTTCGTCTCCGCTTCTCTTCGGTTCCTTGCAGTTCCAGTGGCAACTCTCACTTCCAGCTCAAGAGTCCTGCCTTTTATGCGAAAATCCCCCATTCACACAGCCTGGCTGTCAATCACCCAGCAGGGGGTTTGTCCGGCCCGGACAACCACCTTAGCCAATCATGACAAAGTGCGACTTGGGTTTCCAAGGATACCCTGTGCAGGGGGTGACAACACCGCTCCCTCACATACAGCCCACCTAGACACCCACGCGCCAAGAGGAGGGCTTCTTGGAAGAAGCCCGCCAAAAGACGGTGAACAAAGAAGGCAAACCTGGTTTGCCGCGCAAAGTAAAACACAAGAAGGACTTTAACAAAAAGAAATGGCGAATAAACCCGACCGGAGCCAAAAGAAAGAGTATTTGGTCAAGTGGGTTTATAATAATAATAATAATTAGCCAGTCAAGTGGCACAGCGAGTAGAGCGCTCGCTTTGACATCCGTGCAGAGCCTGCTAACGCAGGTTCGAATCCCGGCAGGGCCAAACTCAGCCTTTCATCCTTCCGAGGTGGATAAATGAGCACCACACACCGTGGGTAATAATAAGCAGCGCTCAGATACCTGAGGGTTCGTAGCGCTATATAAATGTGAAATTATTATTATTATTATTATTAAAAAGGGATAGGAGTTAACCCTTTCCAGTACTCCATGTAAAATGGGGTGTACTGGGTCTATAGTTTTAAATGACTATGTAAAGTAAATGGCAACTTTACCTGTTTTCTGGGGGACAGTAGTCAGCCCCGGAAAAATTGAGTCAGGGGGAAGTCTCAAAGACAACCCTGTGTTACTGCACGGAAGGTGCTGTGTAACACACATGAAAAGTGGGGTTCATGGAGTGGTGTCCTCCAGAGCCCACTATTACACAAACAATAAAAATACACAAGGCAAAACACATGTAAGAGGGGGGAAAAGGCTCACTTTCTTACTAAGTGGAAAAAATAAACTCCAGAAATCGAGCAAAGCTGCTGGGGGACTCAGTAGGGGAGGGAAATTAGCCATAGAATGAGAATTCTCCCTAACACGCTACAAGGAGTAATCCCACTGCTAAAGTGGGGGGACTACATGGCAACATTGGATATGAAAGATGCCTATTTTCATATTTCAATGTTCCCAGCGCACAGAAGATTCTTGCATTTCAAGATAGCAAACCAGCACTACCAATTCAAGGGGATACCCTTCGGCATAGCATCCGCTCCAAGGGTATTCACGAAGGTACTGGTGGTGGTGGCAGCGCACCTGCGCAGGGAAGCAATCCCATGGTACCCCTACCTGGACGACTGGGTGATTACAGGGGAGTCTCCCCAAATGTGCATGCAAAATACTCAAAGAACTATAAACCTTCTTTTCCAATTGGGCTTCTCAATAAACGAGAAAAAATCAAGCCTTGTACTAAACAAGATCAAACAGTTCCTAGGAGCTGTCATAAACATGGAAGACAGGTCAGTCTTTCCATCAAAGGAAAGAGTCAAAAATATGCTACTGCAAACCTCATTATCAAGACCTTCGCTGGTGGACAAAGGAGAATCTGTTAAAGGGAAAACCATTCCACGATCCGGCGGTGCAAGCGGTAGTTACAACAGACGCATCACTCTCCGGCTGGGGGGCACATCCGCTTCATCTCACAGCACATGGTCTGTGGACTCACATCACGGCACAGAACCACATCAACCTGCTGTAACTTCTAGCGGTATTCAAAGCACTCATTTTAACCGTCTGCACCACTGCAATGTTTTACATCAACAACAAGAGGGGGGCACACATTCTCCAAATCTGTCCAAGCTAGCACAGAAAATATGGATATGGGCACTGAAACCGGGGATGTTCCTATCTTCCCAACCTGTTCCAGGGGAACTCAAAACCCTAGCAGACTCGCTGAGCAGAGATCCCCTCCCAGAGGCACACAGATGGCGACTAGACACAAATGTTGTAGACCACATCTTCTCACAGTGTGGTTACCCCACACTGGACTTGTTCGCTACAAAAGAAAACAAGCAGTGCCCAGACATTGCGTCCAGTTTTCCCCAACCAGACTTCAAGGGGAATGCCCTATGGATGAGCTGGTCAAAGAAATTTGCTTACGCTTTTGCCCCAACTCCTCTAATGAACAGGGTGGTGAACAAGATTCACAGAGAACATGATGACGCTCATCCTAGTTGCTGCATGTGGGCAAGACAACCATGGTATCTACATCTGCGCAAACTGGCTATGTGCGATCCCATCAAACTCCTGTGCCAGACCAATCTGCTGACCAACACAGGGGAATAACCATACACCCTCAACCTCACTCAATGAACTTGGCAGCATGACTCCTGAGGTCATAGAGTTTGGACATCTAAATCTACCACAGAGGTGTATGGATATCCTCAAGGAGGCATGTAAACCAAACGCCAGACACTGTTATTTCGACAAGTGGAGGAGATTCGTAATTTGGTGCCAGTCTAAGCAAATAAACCCTGTAGAATGTACTCCATCCCACATTCTTTACTATATGCTCTACTTGTTAGACTCAGGGTTAGTATTCAACTCTATAAAGGTTCACCTTGTGGCTCTATCTGCTTACACCACCTCTCACAGTAAAGTATTGTGGTGAAAGGTTCCCGTCTTTAAAGCATTCATGGAGGGATTAAAGAGACTCCACCCTCCAATTTCAAACCCACCGCCAGGGTGGGATCTCAGTGCAGTACTCGCAAAGCTCATGGGACCTCCCCTTGAGCCTATGCATAAGTCCAGTCTTAAACACCTTACTTACAAGACTGCCTTCTTAGTGGTTATTACATCCATAAGAACAGTTAATGAACTTCAAGCATTGTCAGTGCAGGACCCATTCTTTGTCATCCACAAGGACAAATGGGTTTTACAAACACAACCTAGGTATTCACATCAATTCAGTTTCAAATTTCACGTGAGCCAATCCATTGAGCTACCGACCTTCTTTCCCAACCCAGCGAGCTCAGCTGAGAGAACTCCATACACTAAATGTAAGGAGGGCAGTCCTTTACTATGTAAACAAGACCAGACCACTCAGGAAAGCAGACCAACTGTTTGTCTCTGTAGCACCAGGCAGATAAGGAGACCGTAAGTTTCAAGAAGGCCATCTCCAGATGGGTAGTCAGATACATACAGCTCTGTTGCTCATTATCAAGTAAGACACTGCCTTTCACACCAACAAGGGGTACAGGAGCTAATTTGGCCTTTATCGCAAATGTCCCGCTGGACACCATTTGCAAAGCAGCTACATGGAGCTTAGTACACACTTTTACTCAGCACTACTGCATTGACACTCATTCCAAAGCAGATACACAGGTGGGACAAGCGGTTCTAAAACATCTATTTGCTGCAGGACCTTCTCACAACCCACCACCTCCTCGTAACGCTGCTTGCTAATCTATGCATAGCATGTGATCTAAGCAGATTCCACAAGCCTCAGAAGGGATACATTACTCACCGTAATCATATTTCTGATGCTTGTATCTGCTTAGATTCACATGCGCCCACCCTTCCTCCCCTTGGAAAGAAGGTGCATAGATGTTTATATGAGCTTTATCTGATTCATATCTACTTTAATACACCTGTACTCACGCTACACTTCATGCTACCTCATGTCAGAAACAATCTGAGGGACCTTGACGCGTCAAGCACTGTGGGTACAGTGTACGTCACACTAGGGATACTATTACTGGCACGCCTTGTCGATGTCCCTTTTCGAGTTTCGAAAACAACAACTGTAATACTCTGCAGCTTCCACTAGATGTCGGCCTATGCATAGAATGTGCACCTAAGCAGATGCAAGCATCAGAAATACGATTACGGTGATTAATGTATCCCATACACACACACATACATATATGTCTCAACTGAGAGGTGGCATTAAGCCCTGTGCCCACGACCCCAAAGTCCCAGGGGATTGTCAAGCCGATACGTTTATTTTGTCCCGCCACTTTGATATAATATGATATTTTATTTTTATCGCGCCTATACACAAGTGTTTCAAGGCGCGACGAGGCGAGGGAGGGGAACAAGAGGGAACAAGACAACGATCTTACTAGGCATGACCAGGTCTCCAGATTATAGCTATTTCTGATCATTTGGTTGAAATCTTCAAATCAAATATGACTATATACCCTAAAGGGCAATTATTAAATTAATGCCATGTCTTCTGCAATCTGGCATTCATTAATAACATTATTCAGATGGGTTGCTGCTTTTTTGGACTTTGCTATGAATTAGTTGACTGTTGTCTCTTCTCTGCTTTCTTTTGCCCTTCATCTTAGTAAGCCCCTTTGGTGCTGGCTGGGAAGCTGTCTGTCGTCAACTCAACTATGACTGTGAAGATGAGACCAACAAGCGAGTTATGAAGGTTTGGCTTTTTATTTTACTGTAACAAAGACATATAGTGAATCTAAAACAAATTATGTCCTTCATTCAGATTGGGGCAGAGGAGGTTATCTCCTTTTATGAATGTTGTTTATTTAATATAGGAACTGGCGTGAACCTAGTTGGGTCGATTATAAGTAAATAAAAAATGCTGTGACAATGGCATCTTTTGTGCTTTGCCCCTTAAATTGTGTGACTTGTTGCAGTGGTCTGGCCACAGAAAAGTAGTTGTGCCAATTGCACTATAAGGTTTCCCAAGGTGTGTGCAATATCGAACAATACAAAGGCTCAAGGATCCATATTTGCGCAAGGAATGTGCCTTACAAACAAAGTAGAACTACATTGGTGGCCCAAGGACATGGACACTTGGAAATATGGAGGGCCTCATTATAGGTTTAGCAGTGCTGGAAAGAACGTGTTGGTAATACCGTTACCAACACTTTCTTTGGTGGTAACACAATTACTGCAGTGTTTACTGCACCACAGAACTTCTAATTTGACCTTGCAATGGCGGATATTCTTCCAGCATGATCTTGGAGGTAAATCTTCATCTTTCAGACCAAATACTGGGGGAATTACAGTGGCACATGAATTCACAGAACAGAGGTCTTGTACAACTCAATAAATTGCTTAAGCAGGAATCCTAGCGGGCTGAACCAGAATTTTGCAAGGGCTTCTCGTCGTTACGATTCCTTGCTGATGCAGAGATTCAAAAACAAGTTTCCTAATATCTTCTTCTTCTCTGAACGTAACTTATTGTGTGATACCGGGAAGCAGTTTGTCTGGGATCGTTGTGATATGTACAGATTCTACATTCTGTTTTGTCAAATGTGAAATAAATGGGAAAAATATAGCATGCCTAATAGACACGGCATATTGTTTAGTAATCAATGTTAAAGACTTTCCAAATGTTCCATTGCATCCAAAATTATGGGAGCTGCAGGTATTGCTAATAATCCAGTGATCCAGTCTGTGACCGAACACCTAACAGTGTCTACTGTCCCACTGCCAGATAGCCACATTTTTTCTCTTGACTCCTTTGACATGTGGTAATGTATTAGGAAAGGACTTGTGTAAATTAACGTGCAGCATCTACTGGTTTGCAGGCAGAGATTTTCTAGAAATTGCAAATTGGCGCATGAGAAAAATAGTAGCAATATTTCAAACAAAATAGCCCTTGAAAGAAAAAAGGGATGGGACGTTGAATCGAAACAGGCAGATTTAGAGCATTTACTAGCAAAGGTGCCTCAGAAACGATGGTTGCAACATGCAAATTAAGTGCAACTACTACCTAAAAGAGAGCCAGTGCACATTCTAGTTGACATCATAAAGCCCCTAGTAGGGAAGCCCCAATATACCTTAAAGTCAGAAGTTGAAGCAGGTATTTCCGTGGTAGTCAAGTCATAATTAGAACAAGGAATAAACATCCCCACAAACCAGCCCTTGAAACACACCAATTCTACATATAAAGAAACTAGGAAATGATAGCATGGAGGTCTGTGCAACATTTGCAAGCAGAAACCATTAACCATCCTTAACGTATCTGTCAGTTTCACTATCTGAAGAGCACTCCCCCAACTCCTCACCTGAACTGCTGGAGCTGATGGCCGGTGTCTTCTTCCGTCGGAAGTCCTTTTTTTTGTGGAGATATGGTCTTCCTCGGGAAGCCGCCACTGTGGATGCTTAAGGTGCAAGCAGGCCAGTGATCCGGCTCCCGAGGCAACCTGAAAGGGGAAAAAGCCAGAAAAGGCACAAAAAACCACTTGAGTTTGCTGTGTTTAATCCAGGAAATGGGAGGATGGTAAATCAAATCCAGTGGGGATCCAGGGAATACGGACTTCAGACGATGCACAGAAAAGCCCCAGTTACCTAGGGAATGTAATTCCAGTTGGCAGCGAAAGTGGCGCTGAGAGAATATCCTGGAGCGTCCTTGACAACCACCAAAGGAAATGGGAGGAACCAGGAGCATCCAGCAGGCGATCCGATGAAAGAGACCCATCGCTGACAAATTAGAGATCAAGCAGGCAGGCAGTGCCGCCAAAGGAGCGGCACACAGGAGAGGACCGGGAAATGTGAACCCAGGTAAGAAGCAAGGTGGGAGAGAAAAGAGAGATAGATAGAGAGGACCAGCGGAGTGCCAGACAGAGTGAAGCGAAGGAATCCCAGAAGCCGCTCTGGGAGGCAGAGAAGAAAGATAGAGAGAAAATGACAAGGAGAGCGTTGTGGAAAGCAGCGGCTAAAAAAGGGGGCAATGACTGGGCTCGGCAGAGCCAAGAAGGAAAACGAGCGTTGGGACCCAAAGGAGAGAGAGTGAATCTCACGGGTTGAAACGCGCCGGGCGCCGGGATTTCCGTAGTGAAGTACCTCCCGTCGGCGGCCATGTTGGAAAGAGCTAGGCCGCTAGCGCAGTTTAGTGGAGCAGCGTATTGGAAACTTCAATGGCGGTGCATGCGCCACCTATACCACAGCCTCCAGGATAGTGGTCGCGTGACAGTATGCCCCCTTCTGCCCCTGGGTGTCCCCGGTTTACCCGGATGGCCACAATGAAATCTGCGAAGAAGCTCGGGGCATGTAGAAAGGACTTGAGTTCCCAGGAGTCTTCTGAGTCGGGGTATCCTTTCCAGTGCACTAGGTACTCCACTCGACCCCTGCGATATCTGGAATCTCGAATCTGGGAGACCTCTTATTCCTCAGTGCTGCTGGTCAGCTGTGGCAGTATCCGGAGAATGGGTTGAGAACAGGCATTGGCATCAGCAGGACGAAGCAGGGAGGGGTGAAAAACAGGATGGATCCAACTGAGGCTTTTCGGTCACCTGAGGCGATAAGCAATAGGGTTGATCCGGGCGATGATTTCATACGGACCCAAGAATCTGGGGGAGAGTTTAGAGGGGCGAACCCAGCGAGGAGGATACTTGGAGGATAACCAGACTTTGGAGCCTACATCCCATTGGGGTCCTGGAGCTCATTTGCAGTCTTATTGGGTCTTGTTGGTATGCTGAGAGTCCAGAAGATTGTCTTTAGCGAGAGAGTGTTCTTCCGAGATCTCCGCCAATCATGACTCTATGGACGGGATGTTTATCGGACACAACACCATTGACAGCAGGCCGTGGGGGTGTATACCGTAGGTACAATAGAAGGGACTGATCCCGAGAGTTGGTGTAACATCTCAAGTATTGCTCCAAACGTACCATTGAGCCGTTCTGTCTGCCCATTGGTTTGGGGATGGAAGCCTGAAGACAGAGCTCTCTCAATGCCTAGTCTGGAACATAAGGCTTTCCAGAACCAGGAGGTGAATTGGCTTCCTCTGTCGGAAACTATCTTATCAGGCAGGCCGTGCAAGCAATCAATGTCCCGGATAAACACTTCAGCCATGGCAGATGCTGTCGGTGGACCAGACAGGTGGGAAAAGTGAGCCAGCTTATAGTAGGAGTCCGCCGTCACCATGATACACGTACACCCCTCTGAGACAGGAAGCTCAACTATAAAGTCAGTGAAGATGTGGCTCCAGGGTCTGGATGGTAGTGTGACTTGTTCAAGCAGACCAATGAGCCTTTGTTTTCGGTTCTTGCTCCTGGAGCAGATTGAACATGCATTGGTGTACTTCTCCACATCGAATGCCATTCCTAGCCAGCAGAATGAGCGTCTGACTAGGTCCAAAATCCCCTTTTTGCTGCGATGTCCCGCAGACCTATGGTCATGACACCAGGATATGGCCTTGAGGCGTAGTGCTTGTTCTGGTGAGTATAGTAAGTTGACAAAGACAAGTCCTTCTCTGTTCTCAATGAGGGAATGGAACCTGTTGGGGATTGACAGTCTGGAGCGGATGGTAGCCCCCTTGACTTCTTCCATGAAGGAGGAGACCTGCAGTATGATTTGGTTTCTGGGAAAGAAAGTATCAGGTTGGTTCTCTGATGTGGATTCAGATGAATCATGGCAGGAAAGTGCAATCGCTAGAATGTTCTGGCTCCCAGGTAGATATGTAATTTCGAAATCGTATTGGGCAAAGATGTGTGCCCATCTTGCCTGACGGGAATGAATACAGTCCATGCGCTGTAGCACCTTCAGGTTCTTGTGGTCCGATGATAAACGGGTAGGTGCTGCCCTGGAGTAGGTGTCTCCATTCCTCACAGGCTATTTTCATGGCCAAGAGTTCTCTCTCTATAACCGAATAGTTACAGTGGGTTTAGGTGTCTTGGACAGGTATCCTACTGGGTGTTCGACACCTTCGTGTTCTTGGAGCAAAACAGCACCTACAGCTCTGGCAGACACGTCAGCCTCTACGCTGAAAACCTTGGACTGGTCGGGTTGGCAGAGAATGGGGGCAGAGGAGAACAATTCCTTGAGGTGTTGTAGACCCATATCTGCTTCTTCCGTCCACCTGAAAGGCGTTGCAGACTTCTTCAGGAGCCCTGTAATGGGTAGGACTAAGTCGGAAAAATGGGGTATGAATTTGCGGTAAAAATGTGCAAAGCCCAAAAATCTCTGAATGTCTTTGACAGTGGACGGAGTCAGCCAACTCAGTATGGCGGTAACCTTCCTGTTATCCATCATAATTCCACTGCTGGAAAGTATGTAACCTAGGTAATGAACAGAGGTCACCCTAAACAGACATTTCTCTGGCTTGATGAGGCGGTGATGAGCTTGCAAGCAAGTCAATACTGTCCGGAGATGATGTATGTGTTCTCGAGCAGAGGGTGAGAAAACCAGGATGTCGTCCAGATAGACAATGACTGTGTGGAAGAGGGTGTCCAGTCAAAGGATTGAAAATAAAGGATCGAATGACCTTTTGCTCGAATACAAAAGGATCGAAAAAAAAGGATCACATTTTTTTTATTTATATATTTTTTTAGTTTGGGTTGGTTAAAAAAGTGTTTTTAATAAAGAAAACGGGGTTGGGGGGGAACCCCCCCATAAAAATGTTTTTTTTAAAAAATGCAATCCTTTTTTTCGGTCCTTTGACTGCCGAACAAAAGGCATTCGATCCTTTTGTTTTCGAAACTTTGACCTACAACCGTGGAAGAGCAGGTCGGAGAACAAGCGATCCATAAAACGCTGGTAGATGGCTGGGGCGTTTACTAGACCGAAGGGCATCACCCTGTATTTGAAGTGGCCATTTGGTGTTCTAAAGGCCGTCTTCCACTCGTCGCCTTCTTTGATACGGAGCAGATGATATGCGCTCCTCAAGTCCAATTTGGAAAAGATTGAGGCTACTTGGACGGCTTTGAGTATATCAGAGATGAGGGGCATTGGATAGTGGTCCCGGATGGTGACTTTGTTGAGTCCTCTGTAGTCAATAAAGGGCCGGAGTGCGGTGGAATCCCTCTTTGGTATGAAGAACAGTGATGCACCCGCTGGTGAACGGGAGGGCTGGATGAGACTGTTTTCCAGTTATCTGTGCAGCTCGGTCCGCAAGGCCTTCTGTTCTGGTAACGACAGTGAGAACATGCAACCGAACGGAATCAGGGCATCCTGTACCAAGTCAATGGAGCAGTCTTCTGGTCTGTGTGGAGGGAGAGCAAGAGGACCTTTGTCGACAAAGACCTCTTCGAATTCTCTCAGGTCAGCTGGAATAAAGTGTACCGTGCGGGTTTCCTGGGGAGAGGCAGGCAACACGGTTACTGTTTCGTATTGCTTGCAAAAGGAGGAGTGGAAGCCCAAGACATTGGTAGACCAGTTCATTGACGGATTATGCTTCCGCAGCCACGCTATTCCCAATATGACCGGGAAATTCAAGACGCGTATTATGTCGAATGCCATTCTTTCTGTGTGTTGCATGATAGTAGCTTGAAGGAGTTCGGTCGTGTGAGTGATGGGACCGGAACTAAGTGGAGTGCTGTCCACCCCTTCAACCTTTTGGTCTTCCTCCTTTTCCACCCGCAGTATGCCAACCTTACGAGCCCATAGGGTATCTATAGGGTGTCTATAAAATTTCCGGCAGCGCCACAGTCGATGAGAGCAAGGGTGTCGACATTCTGTTTCTTCAGGTGTATTTGCAGGGCCACCACCATAAGGCGACAATATTCCTTGTTTTCTGATGGGCTAACTGCAACTGAGACATGGGGACTGCTGACTGAACCTCGGTAACCCGTCCATCCTAGGACCGAGGTCGCCTGTTTCCCAGCCGTCAGGCGGGTCTTCAGGACAGTCCCTAAGCAAATAGCTGGAGGATCTGCAGTATATGCACAGTCCTGCATCCCTCTGACGTTTTTACGCTCTTCCGGAGTAAGGGGTGCTCTGGTGGTACCGATCTGTATAGGTTCGTCCCTTGTTTGACAGAGAGTAGCTGGTGAGGAAGACGCCAGGGCAGGTGGAGGGTTGTAGGGAACTCTGCCTTTCTTCCTTTCTGATTTACGCTCTCCTAGACGGTACTCAATTTGGAGAACCGTAGAAAGCAGATGGGAGAAAGTGGTCGGCTGGGGAATCCTGGCTAGCTCATCCTCCAGCTCTTCTCTGAGCTCTCGTCAGAAAATCGTAAATTATGCCTCTTCAGGCCATCCAGCCTCTGCAGCCAGACGCTTGACTTGTGTTATGTAGGAGAGTAAGTCCGTAGACCCCTGTTGGCCATCTAGTAGCTCCATGACAGGCACTAAGGTTGATCTCGGGGCGTTCGAATATTTGCTTGAGTAATTTCAGGAATGCCCTGTAGTCATGTAAGGCTGGATCATTGCAGGTCACCAGTGGGTAGCCCATGCAAGGGCATTAACTGCCAGGTTGGAGATCATAAAGCCCACCCGAGGGTGTTCTGATGCATAGGTACTGGCGAGAAAGGCGAAATGTACAATACAAGCCTCTATGAACTCTTTAAGTCTTTTAGAGGACCCATCGAATTTCCCTGAAGAAAGAGCCTTGGGCGGTAGGTCCGATGGATGGTGGTTTCTAGCGGATACCAGTTGTCGGAGTACCGAGTTTTCTGACTTTAAGTTCTGAACCTGCAATGTTAGGCTCTGAATCACGGTCACCATTTGCTGCACTTGTTCTGCTGTGGCCATCGTCTCTTTGGTAAGTATTTGGTGTTTCAAACTGTTAGGTTCACTATCTGAAGAGCACTCCCCCAACTCCTCATCTGAGCTGCTGGAGCTGATGGCCGGTGTCTTCGTCCGTCAGAAGTCCTCTTTTTGTGGAGATATTGTCTACCTCGGTAAGCCGCCACTGTGGATGCTTAAGGTACAAGCAGGTCAGTGATCCGGCTCCCGAGGCAACCTGAAAGGGGAAAAAGCCAGGAAAGGCAGAAAAAACCCCTTGAGTTTGCTGTGTTTAATCCAGGAAAATGGGTGGATGGTAAGTCAAATCCAGTAGTGATCCAGGGAATACAGACTTCAGACGATGCACAGATAAGCCCCAGCTTCCTAGGGCATGTAATTCCAGTTGGCAACGAAAGTGGCGCTGAGAGAATATCCTGGAGCGTCCTTGACAACAGTGAAGGAAATGGGCGGAGCCAGAAGCGCCCAGCAGGCGATCCGCTGAAAGAGACCCAGCGCTGACAAATTAGAGATCAGGCAGGCAGTGCCCCCGAAGGAGCGGCAGACGGGAGAGGACCGGGAAATGTGAAGCCAGGTAAGAAGCAAGGTTTGAGAGAAAAGAAAGAGAGAGAGAGGGGACCGGCGGAGCGGCAAACAGAGTGAAGCTAAGGAATACCAGAAGCCGCTCTGGGAAGCGGTGGAGAAAGTCAGAGAGAAAATGACAAGGAGAGCGTTGCGGAAAGCGATGCGAAAAAAGGGGGCAATGACTGGGCTCGGCAGAGCCAGGAAGGAAAATGGGTGTCGGGACCAAAAGGAGAGAGAGTGAATCTCGTGGGTTGAAACACGCTGGCCAGTGCAAGATCTACTGATCGTGTCGCCTTCCTTTGAGGTGTATCAGAAGCACACATTGGTGCTGTTGAAATCATTGACAGAAAAAGAGCATAAAGCGTCCAAAGAAAACTTGCAGTTGTGTAAATAAAATGTGAATTATCTAGAGAATTATCTATCAGCAGGAAGTTGGAATATTACAGATTTCCGAATGGAAACCATTCTGAAATTGCCCTAATCGCAATTAGCCAAATTAGATCCTATTTTGCGGGCAACAGCGTACTGCTGTTAATGGATGCTGAACTTCGCTACGATTTTTATCCTATTGCAAGAAATTACTTGTTTGCATACACCCAAACCATTACAATGGTAGAAGATGGCAGAGAAAGCCTTTGTGGAAATAAAGCAAGCCATAGGCAGTACAACTGCAGTTGGGTAGCCTCATTACCAAAGTCCATTGGTTTTTATTGTCTCGATAAAGAGGGGATATGCACAAGCAGTATTTACACAAAAGCACAGTGATAAATATCAACTAAATGCCTAATTTAACTGCGTATGATCTTTTGGCAGCAGAGTTACTACTTTGTCTGGTGTCACTGGCTGCAGCCGCATAAGCACTCCAAACCTCTGAGAACATAGTGCTGGAATCGTCTCTCATTGGTAACCGCACTATAGCTCAAAAACAGATGCAACATCTGTCAGCATCCAGGCTCACTGAATATTAAATAATTGCATTTAATTCAGCAAATGTGACCCTTACACAATGTTCAGTATTAAATCCAACCTCACTTTTGCCATGCCCAACAGCTGGGAAGCCCCATTATTGCCTCTTAATTATTACCTGGACGGTTCTTGCTTGAGGAATGAGAAAGTGGAGCTGAATTTGGGTTACACAGGGTCTACGACACATATGGGGATTGAGAGTGGCCAACTCCTAGAAGTGTACTACGGGCAAATAGTTGAGCATCTTGTCTAGACACGGTCGTGCACTTTAACAAAAGGCAAGCGAGTGACTTTTTTCATTAGCTCCCACTATGTGTTTGGCAAAGTGCATGATTACAGGATGCTTTCGAAAGAAAGAGGTTTATTGACATTGGCTGGCACACTTATTAAGTACACAAAGTATGTAAAGGCTCTCCGTAAATCATTAATGATGTCCAAAGTTTAGCAATAGTAAGTTCCTTGCACACCAAGTCCCAAGGAACGACTTCAGCAAGGGAAATGCCCTTGCAGATGAAACAGCAAGGAGGGCTGCACTTTCCTCTGTTACCCCAGCAGAGAAGATAATGCCTGAAAGAAAAGTTCAGTCTATTTTTCCACTTTACTCAAGCCTTGATGAGTTCTCAGCAAAACAAAATTGTGGCCCAGAAATGAAGATAAATGCGTGGAGCAGAGTTGGGTGTCCTCTTCCCAGCTGTAAGCTTTGGCAATTGTGTGAAGAAAATGTTGTTGTTCACAGGGCGCTTTGTCTTATTTTGTACGCATGCTTCAGGGGCATGGCGCACATTGTGAAAGGGTATTGGTTGAACTGCTACAGAAGGAATAGTACGCCCCAGGTTTTTCATAAGTGGCTGAACATTTATGTCACCATTGTTTAACCCACCAACAGCAGAACATGGTCAAGAGCATAAATGTGGAGCACGGACCACAATGGGCACCATGGATCCCCTTTGCCCAGAAACATTGTGATTGAATTCAGCTGCCGGAAGTAGCAGTCCAATGGGTACAACTTTGCTTTGATTGACATTTTCTCAAACTGGGTAGAAAGGTATTTACCCCCAAAGCCGACCCACTGGCTGAGGTAAAGGCTCTGATTTTCAGCTTTATTCCTCATTTTGGAATGACAGTGAGAATTAACAGTGATAAAGAAAACCACTTCTTGGGGAAATTAATAAGGAGCTCTGTACTTTTCTGAATATTCAACATAAGCTCCATTGCCTTTATCACCGAAAGTCAGCAGAGACAGTGAAAGAAAAAATGGGATCCTAAGGAATAACATTAATAAAATATGTGCAGAGACTGATTTAAAGTGGGCAGGTGCGCTAGCATCAGAAACCATAGAAATACCTCCAGCAACTGATAGCGGCTTAAGCCTTAAACCAAAATTTTCAGTATCTGGTATAATGGGGACAGAAAAGCAAAAAAGTGCTTGGCATCCTCTACAACACCCCGAGCAAAAAGGGCACCATGGAATCGTAGTGAGTGCTTTATTCAGTTTGCAAGTATATCTATTAATAGGGACAATCCCTAGTTTAAGGCGACTATGCAGATCCCTGCTAATGCAAGGCATAACATTATCAAGGTAACACTAAGTACCTTTTTGAGCGCAAATACTTTACCAATAATCTGTTGTTATGGGTTGGTAGTAAATTTACATTTTTTAACCATTTGTGATAACCCTCATTAACAACACTTCAATCACTACTACAAATCACTGTGTAAAATGTCTAGAAACATTGGAAATATTATATAAACACTGAATGTAAACTAATTATTCCTTCACATAACTATTGTATCCCCCCTACAAATTAAACCTTAGCTCACACGGCTGGGCCTCCCTCTGGAACAGCTTCCCTGCCACTCTGAAACCTGAGGAGAACCATCTCCGGTTCCGGAAGTACTGCAAGACCTTCCTCTTTGCTTCTGCCTTCCTCCCTCCTCTCCCCTGCTGATCTTCTCTCTCGGCACTGTGCACCTGGCCTACCCTCTGACTTCCGGGCCCAGGTACCTGATCACCCTGCCACCCACCTGCACTGCCTCCGGGCAACCCCTTGCACTGGAGTCTGTATCTGTAACCATACAGTCCACCCCCCAGCCCCTGCTTTTTCCTGGACATACCCTGTCTGCTGCCTTAAACCCAGCACTGGCCACTTTGTTTGTTTGTTGCCTTTATTATTTATTTATTTGATTATTTATCTGTTTTTCCTTTACACCGCACTTCCACTTCTCCCCCTTTCCATGCACTTCTCCCCTTTCCCTCTCCCATGCACTTGCATGTTCTCAATGTTACTGGGCCCAGTAAGATTGGTTTTGTTCTCCCTTGTTCCCCTCCCTTGCCTTGTTGGCTCTGAAACACTTGTGTACGAGCGCGATACAAATAAAGTATCAATTCAATTCAATACACCATATCACTATTTCACAACAATCTCTTAAAATATAAGGTTTGTTAACATCAGGAGTATACCGTTGTAAACCTATGTATTGCGAAGTAGAGGTGCAGTGTGAATTAAGATTTAATTTATAGTGTAGAGACTATGGGCCTCATTACGAGGTCGGCGGTAAGGGGTTAACGGCGCCGGTAAGGATGCCGGTGCCGTTAACCCCTTACCGCCGCATTACAGGTCCCTTAGCGGGAGCCGCTAAAGGACCAGGGAGCTAACAACGGGCCTGTTAGTAACAGGCCTGTTGTTAGCTCCCTCCCCATTGAGCCCTATGGGGATGGGTAAATTGAATGGGGAATTACCGGGTCCTCCAAGGTTGGAATGGCCCGGTAATTCCTCATTCAAGGAACCCGGACCCGAGTTTGGAGGCAGCCATGTCGCAAATAGCGGCATGGCTACCTCCAAACTCGTAATGAGGCCCTATGTGTATGAATATTTAATTTACATTGAGCGTTTATAGGAACCGTGATTTTACTTTACTTTTATTCCAGTATATATATGTACAGTGTAGAGCGAAACACGTTGTTTGCAGGTCTTGCCCGACGGCGTCCTGCCCCTGTCTGTTTGTTGCTGTCCTGTGCCCTTTCTTTTTGCTTTTTTATACCAATAAAATACTTGTATCTAACATGATGTGAGTTTTCCTTTTTTCATTGATTTTGGAGATCCTTGTGGCCCGCGGGGAGTGCGGTTAACTTTTTCCTCCTTGTTCTTATATATATTTAAACACTTTTACTTAACAGTTGTGGTCATGACAAACAACATAGACTCATAGAAAGCAGGCTTCTATAACTTCTGTTGCAGATAACAAAATACAGTACCATGCAATCCCTCCTCCTCCTATTTTCTAATATATTTTCATTGAAATTATTTTCATTATTTTTCAAGTCAACTGAAACAAACAGCATCTATATTGCATGTGGTTATTACACAACTGGGATGAACAAAAAAATGATGACTGTCAATTTACAATAAAGTTCTGCAGTGCTACCTTTTCCTGGGTATTTTTAGAACATAGGTTCTCCAGCATGGGGTCTGGCATGGATTCACATGCTCATGAATATTGCCCGTCGTCAGGCTCGGAATCTGCGGTAAAACAAAAAACAGTTTCACTTTCACTTTAAAACTGTATTTCTCCTCTAAAACAATTACTGTACTCTGGGCCATACTGCCCCATTTAATGACATTCCTCTCCCTAAGCTCCACCCATGGTGGCCATCTTCAGATTTCTACCGCATGTTTCATCGTTGTGAGTCCTCATGTTGCTTTCTGAGCTAATTTTGTGTATTTAGTGATTTTTTTTCAAAATAGTTGGAATATTGACCGATTTTTGCTTTACCATCTTTGACGAAGGACAACGATCGGCAGGGGGGGCTCTGCTACCCGCAAAGATCTTCATCCATCGTCAGATCATCAAAGTTTCGAGAAGGCCCAGCCTTGGGCCTACTTCGTGCCTTTTCAGCATGGCTGAAGAGAAGAAGGAAGGTCATCTTTGTGGAAGATCGGCACCACAAATGCTTATACTGCCTGCATCCAGATCACGATGAGGAGGGATGTGAGGTGTGCTAAGGTTTCTCAAAGAAAACCAAAAAAGACAGATACAGCAGATCGTCGGCGTAGCTTAAGTCGAGCAATGCCACTGACGCACCCTTGGGGCAGAGTCAAGCCTCATCCAGGACCGGCTAGTCCGATGAGCGTTCTCCCTCTGGGAGGAGGTTGAGATCCTTTGAGGACCCCCCAGTTGTGGGAGTCCAAGAGAAGGCCAAGCTCTGCGACACTAGCTCTGCTGGGTTCACTGCTGATGCGGGTCACGATTCGGACAAAAGGAGATCGCCATCACCCTCATCTTCCATGGTGAGCCTGCCAACGAAAGGAGCGTCTTCGAAGAGAAATTCACTAACCCTGTCCAAACTATGTGTGTCCGTGGATAATCCAACGAGGGAAAAGTCCAGGGAGGACTCATCGAAACCAGCTAAGACTTTGCACAAGGCCAAGTCAACTGACTTGACGACTGCACCATCGACGAAAGTGACTACGAGCACTTTGTCGTCTAAGTCAATGATGTCAACCACAGCTCTGAAAGAGAGTGGGTCCAGAAAAGAAGTGGCGGTCACTCCACAGGTGTCCTTGCCCCTAAGGTGAGATACGGCTTTGGAGGCAGCGGCGAAGGAACCAGTGCCAGGGAAACACCAGGTGGCCACTTCCACCCAGTAACCTCTTGAAAGGGCAGGGAAACGGTCCCACCTGTGGAGCCTCCCAGAAATGTGGACTAACAGGCTACTGCGGATAGACCGGAGCAGATCTACTCGAGTGCAGACAAAGACAATGATCCACACAATGGGTGCTGCTAAGACCACAAAGGGGGAGGAAATGGGGGAGGAGGACCTTAGTCCCCTGTGCGGAAGAGGAGATGCATCAGTCCAGATGCCACGTGTTTTTGGACATTCTATCTACCCTACATACACTGGTCACTGAAATCCAGCAACGGATGCCTTCATCAGGGCCTGCACCTCCACGGGTGGTGCCAGATCCTTCGCGGTTAAACTCTCCCCCACGGAAAAGGAAGTCCAAAGTGGGGTTATGACCATGAACTCTGGTACAAGCGGGACCCTATCCTGGACTTCTTGCCCAAAGACAAGAAGGTTGAGGCACTAAAGCTCTTTCAGGAAGGGGAAGTGGCCTCAGATCACGCCATCACGGTGGTGGTAGACATCGCAGACACAGGTTTTCGCCAGATAGGGAACTGGGTGTCTCTGCGCCATCAAGGTTGGTTAAAGGCTACAAACATCCGCAAGGACGTTCAGACTAAGGTTTTGGATATGCTGATCGACTAGGTGTAACTCTTCGGAAAAGAGGTTGATGAGTCTTTGCAGGCGATAAAGACCAACACGGAGACAGCACGCTCCCTTGGAATGTTGCAATAGCGACGATCGTTGTCCTTTCTCTTTTCCAGAGGAAAACCAGGAAGATCTTCAAAGGGTTATAGTACCCCATACAGTCAGCCTTCCCGCTCTTCCATGCAGGAAATGTACAGCGGCTGCTCTCAAGGCAGAAGAGGTCAGTAGCGGCGTTATCCGCAGGGCATCGCCCCTGCCCCCAATCAGGCCTGAACCGGCCGTGGCTCCGGTCCCCCACCTACGCACCTCGTCGGCATGTAGGAAAAGATCACCACGGACAGATGGGTGGGTTCTGGATGCTTTCGGACAGGGGCCCACCTTGGAGTTCCAAAGCAGGTGTCCTTGTATCCCCCTGATTCAGCGACAGGAACTGCACAGGCCCCAGCTCCTGCAGGAGCTGCGGTCCATGTTACTGAAAGGGGCAATAGAGCCCCTCCCCCAGTGGCTCCAGAGTATATTCCAGAAACTTTCTAGTTTGATAGAAGACAGGGGGTTGGAGGCCAATTCTGGATCTATGTCGTCTCAACAAGTACTTAAAGTCCCAAAGTTCTGGATGGTCACGTTGCAGCACATGCTTGGCCAGCTGGAAGAAGGAGATTTTCTGATGTCGTTGGACCTGGAGGACAGTTACTTCAACATCCCCATTCACAAGAAGCACTGCAAGTTCCTATGTTTCGTAGTTCAAGGTCAACACTACCAGTTCAACGCTCTGCCTTTTGGCCTGAAGTTGGGCCGAGGGTGTTTACAAAGTGCCTGGCCCTGGTGGCGGCACATCTTCATCTGCAAGGCATCCACATATACCTCTACCTGGACTACTGACTGGTGCATTCCGGCTCACAATCTATGGCATGCGAGCACACTGCATAAACTGTACGTCTGTTGACAGAGCTGGGGTTCTCCGTAAACTATCCAAAGTCTTGCTTGAAGCCATCTCAGGATGTTCGATTCCTGGGTGCACGACTCAACTAGGTGACGTGCTTGGCGTCTCCTTCGGAGAAGAGGGTGAAAACCATACAAGGCAAGGTGCAGCCCTTGTCATCGGCCCAGACAGTGACGGTGTGGTCCATCAAGTCACTTCTGGGCATATTGTCCTCCTGCATCAACCTTGTTCGCCTCTGCATATTGTGCATGAGACCTCTCCAGGAGTTCCTGGATGCGAGGTGGAACTTTACGGACAAAATCTTCCTCAACCAAGAGTTCCGTCGGGCGATACGGTGGTGGGGTTTTCGGCAGCATCTTGTCCAGGGAGCTCCATTTCAGGCTCCTCCTTACCAGGAGATGGTCACCACGGATGCCTCTCTAGAGGGATGGGGAGCCCACACCGGTCAGTTGCATGCCAGAGGCCAAGGACCTACACATGAACGTCCTGTTATGGGCCGTCAAGTCTTTTCTGCCGTCATTGAAGGACAAGGTGGTGAGGATTTTCACAGACACCACCACCATGTTCTACATGTGGAAACGGGGGTGGGGGGAGCCCACTCACTGGCACTCCCCAAAGAGGCCCAGGACTTGTGGCGGTCGGTATTCGCCATGGCATGTTCCTCGTTCCGTTTCACCTGGCGGGACTCAAGAACACCATTGCAGACTTGCTCAGCAGGGAACTGCTCTCTTGCCACGAGTGGGGGCTTTGCCAGGACCAAGTGGATCTTCTGTTCGACAAATGGCGGTGGCTCCAGATCGATTTCTTTGTGACGGCACCGTACACCAAGTGCCAGAGGTTCGCCAGCAGATTCCCTAAGCCAAAGAGCATGGGAGACATGTTCTCGTTCCCGATGGGAGGGACGGTTCCTGTGCGCTTTTCCTTTGTTTCCTCTCCTACGATCTCCTACTATGTATGATCAACACACTAAGACAGTGCCACTGCAGGATGATACTCGTCGCCCCAGCGTGGCTGAGACAAATCTGGTATCTGGACCTGTTGCGTCTGTTAGTGGCCCTGTCCATCAGGCTGTCACTGTCCCCGAACCTTCTTGCCAGAGATGGGGCGGGGGGCATTCTGCATCACGACCCAGAGGCTCTGAACCTGAGGGCATGGCTCCTGGAGCCCTAGGGTTTGGGGGTTATGCTCTACCCGACGAATGTAAGGACATCCTGGCCAGGGCCAGGTCAACCTTGAAGTGCTACGCGCATAAATCGAAACGCTTCTCTGTGTGGTGCAGGACTCAGGAGACTGTTCCGCTGCGGGTCTCGTCCCCTCAACCTGTGCCATATTTGCTTTCCTTGGCCAAAGCGGGACTGGCTCATGCCTCTATCAAGGTGCATCTCGCCTCCATATCCAGGTACACAAGATCGTAAGGCAGACCTTCGCTGTGGACTCGCAGATTCGTCACGGAGTTCCTCAAGGGACTTTTCAGGACTTTCCCTCCTGTGAAGGCTCCTCCCCCGGCTTGGGAGCTCAATGCAGTGCTGAATAAGCTCAGGGGAGCGCCTTTTGACCCGATGCATCAGGTCCCACTCGAGTTTCTCTCGTGGAAGACAGCGTTCCTCATGGCTATCACCTTGGCCAGGAGGGTTGGGGAGATTCAGGCCCTGTCTTGCAAGCAGCCTTACTTACTTGTCTTTCCATGCTTAAATAGTGGTACTGCGCACACTCCCCACCTTCATGCCAAAGGTGCCTTCGGAATTCCACCTCAACAAGTCTTTGGTGTTGACCGTCGTCTTCCTGAATCCGCCATCGCCGGCGGAAAGGGCTTTGCATTCGCTGGACGTTGCTCATGCCTTGAAGTTCTACGTGGCACGTACTAAGAATTTTCTAAAGACTTCTCAGTTGTTTGTCAACTTTGGACTTGTAAATCGGGGAAAGCCTTGTCGAATGCTTTCATCTCTAGGTGGCTCTCCGGCTTCATCATGCACTGTCATCATGCACTGTCCACCAAGGGTGGATATAGGGAGAGGACTGTCATTGGATGGGGGCAGGATGACCCAGAGTACAGTGATTGGTTTAGAGGAGAAATACAGGTTTAAAAAAAATGTGTTGATTTTATTGAATTTATAGAACCACAACAAATACAAGCATCAGATAGTTCGTCATGTGTATCACAGTAATATAAAAGGAAAACATGTCACTGTATTGAGCGAACAAACTGTGCACGTGCATTTCGTTTCATTCTCCCCTTCCACCATGTTAAACCCTCCCCCCTTCACGTTTCACCACTGGTTCAAATCTACAACATCATGTTGAATAACACCTTCAAAGGGACTTCCGTACCACATTAGCTAGTTACACCTCATTTTGCACATGTACTTTTTCAGGGAATTCTTATACACTACGATAAGACGGTATCCAGGCATTGTTTTTCGAAAAAAATAGTTTCGAATGCCAAAAGTTTCGACAAAAATGCATTGAAAAAAATGCATTTTTTTGTGGGTAAAGGAGTTGGGTGGGGGGGACCCCCCCCCCCCCATAAAAAAAAGCATTTTTTTGACGCGTTTGTTGTCGAAACTTTGCCATTCGAAACTAAGGCTGTCGAAATAATCACTATAAACCCAACAAGACTCCTGTCACTGGAATAAGTCTGTGACCGATGCTCCAAGGAATGCATTTTGTACAAAAGTCAAACCATGCCATTTCAACTGATCCATTTTCCCCGTGAATGACGGCGGTTAGACAGTCCATCCGATACAGGTTCCGTGCGACATTGATCCATTCAGTTTTACTCAGGAGAGCTTTCCTTTTCCAGTGTATTGCAAGACATGCCCTTGCGGCAAGGAGCAAGCCATGAGCCATCCTTGGTAGTTTTATAAGCTTGTCGTCTTGTTCTTCTAGTCCAAATAGTATCAGCATTGGTGCTTTCTCCCTTGTCTCCCCATCTTGATCTTTAATCCAGTGGAGGACCTCATCCCATTATGAGTGAACCGCTGTGCACCCCCACCACATGTGTCAGGAGTCAGCTTTCAGCCTGCATTCATGCCAGCAGAAGGGACTCACTCCTTGGTACAATTTAGCGAGTCTGTCTGGGTCGTATTGCCATCTATAAAGGGGTTTAATACAGTGTAGTTTGTATTGGCACGCAATGGATGTTTGTGCGGTTCTCCTGCATATTTGACACCAAGTGTGCGGGGCCAACTCCCTTCCCAAGTTAACTTCCTATTTTTCTTTTAGTTTGTCGGCAGAGGATTTCTTCATCTTTACCAAGGCTTTGTATAATACACCCATCAGACCACTTGAGCCTATGCCAGTGTCCAATATCTACTCGAAGGAAGTGAGTTCTCTTTGCAATTTGGCTTTCCAAATTTCCCTGGTCATGACGCACTTCAGTTGTAGGTATAGAAATACTGGAAGTGGTCCAAGCCCAAGTGCTTCCTCACGTTCCTGTATCATTACATAGACTCCCCTTTCCATAATTGCCCTGCCCTTTCAAAGCCAGCCTCAAACCACGTTTGAAACCTCTCTGGGCCTGGGATGGCATCTCTAATTCCTGGTACCCATAAATGTCCCAGAGGGGATGGCCATGTCGTAATCCCATTCATCCCTGTTTTTTTTCGCTGAATGCTCCACAAGGTTCCTAGGATTGGGTTCTCTTATATTCTCCTAAGTAACTTTGGTCTGGGTACCCATAACGATTCTCCTACAGTTGCAGGGTCGAGATGTTGGTTGTCTAGACTTACCCATTGTAGATCCTTCCTCTGTCTGAGTTGTGGGATCACGATTCGCAGTTGGGTGGATTTATAGTATAGATGTATATCTGTGAGTCCCACTCCTCCACTATCCATATTGAGGAGTAGCAGTGTGTGGGGGACCCTGGGTATTTTGTTTTTCCAGAGGAAGCTCAATAGTGAGGCCTTTGTTTTTACGAAGTAGTCATCAGGTATCTGTATGGGGAGCATTTGGAACAGGTATAAGATTTTTGGTAGCATCATCATTTTGATGGCGCTGAGCCGCCCCATCCATGAAAGCGTGAGCTGATTCCACCGAGCTAGGTCGTTTTCTATCACCGTCATCAAGGGTGGGAAATTTGCCTCATATATATATCTTTAAGTTCTCTGGTGACATGGTGCCTAGGTATCGTAAAGTCCCTAGACTGATTTTCATGCCCAGGGGTATGAAACGCCCCACATCTTCATCTTTATTTTTGTCTATTGGGAGAAGGACCAACTTCCCGGGGTTTATTTTGAGCCCTGCCAGTTGACCATATGTTTCAATGATCTCAATCGCTGCTGGAATCGATGTTAGGGGGTTGGGCACGTGCTGCAGCTTGTTATCTGCGTAAAACCCTAGTTTCTGATGTTTGTTAATCTGCTTAGAATCACATGCTGTGCATAGGTCCGACATCCAGTGACCCTAGTTTATACATCTCACCCCCAACCGTGATTCCCTCTACCATGCGATCTTGTCGTAGTCTCTGAGCGAGTGGTTCTAACGAGAGGACAACGAGTAGTGAGGACAATGGGCACCCCTGTCTAATCCCTCTTCCCAGGGCGAACCATCGAGAGTACCGCCCATTGACTGCTACACATGTCTTTGGGGATGCATTTAGTGCTTTAATACCCCAGAGTAGTCTTGGACCCAGCCCAGCTTTTAAGAGAACCCTGTTTAGGAAGTCCCAGGCTACACTATCAGATGCCTTTTCTGCATCTATCGAGAGGAGAGTGGGGTCACCCCGCATTCCCTGAGCTTCATTTACCAGATCTTGATGTCCTAGTACAAATCCTACCTGGTCAGAGTGTATTAGTTTTGGGAGGTGTCTTTCTAGTCTAGCTGCTATGACCCTGGCATATATCTTAGCGTCAATATTAAGGAGCGATATTGGGCGGTAAGAGCCACAACCTCTGGGGTCTCTGCCTTCTTTGCGAATCACTGCGAGGAGGGCCTTGGTGAATGAAGCAGGTGCCTTACCTGTTTCCATTATATCATTGAAGAGTGTTGTAAAGAAAGGGGTCTGGAATGGCGAGAACGTTTTGAAGAAGCCCTTGGTGAAACTGTCTTCACCGGGTGCTTTCCCCAACTTGAGGCGCCCGATGGCTTTGTTTAATTCGTCTTCCGTAATCGCGGCCTTGAGGACCTCTGCCTCTATTTTTATAGTGAGGGAAGATGAGATTCTGTAAGGTATTTGTCTATGGTTTCTGTGGGTGCGGTCTCCGCTTTAGTGTATAAGGTTTCATAAAAAGAGGCAAATGCTTCCTGAACACCTTCCGCTGTGTCCGTGCTGATGCCATTTGATTGCTCTATTTCATTAACCCATCACTCGGCCCGTTGCTTATGTAGCCGCGCTGCTAAAAGGGAGTCTGCCTTGTCTTGTTTTTGTTGAATTTTTGCTTAGGAACTGCAAGTTCCGAACTATTTTGCCCTCTTCCAGTATCTTAGTTCCTCTCTGAAGCCTCTGGCTTCGATAAGATATTTCTGTCTGTCACTTGGGGAGGACTGTGCAAGTCTCTCTGCTTTTTAGATTTCACTTCTTAATTTTCTTTCTACGAGTGTGCGTTCTCTTTTTTTTGGGACCCTTCCCTTATGAGGACACCCCTCCAAATGACTTTGGCCGCATCCCACACTGTGCCCTTTTTTACCTCCCCTGTATCATTGGCAATGAAGAATTGTTTGATCTCATTCTCAATTTCCTCTCTAAAGATGGGGTCCTTCCATAGCGAGTCATTGAACCTCCATTTCGAATTTCTGGGGCATAGACTTTCTCAGAGTATGTCAGCTGATACCATGTTGTGATCTGACCACGTGATCGGGTGAATGTGGGAGTCCCCCAATACCGCTTGCAGTTCCCTTGAGATGTATGAGTAATTGATTCTCGTGAGGGTGCTGTGCAGGGTAGAGTAGAATGTGAAGCCTCTTTCCTGCGGGTGAAGAAGCCTCCAGCTATCTTTTAAACCATGCATCCCCATAGCCTTGTCAAAGTCAGTTTCCCATTTGCTTTGTGGTTTGTGGCGTCCTTGGTCTGTCTATCCAAGGTTACATCCATCTATGTTTTAAAATCTCCTCCGAGTATGAGGTGTCCCTGTGCTTCGCCTATTATTTTCTCAGTGATTCTTTGCAAGAATATCTTCTGACCTTGGTTGGGTGCATAAACTGTTGCAAGAGTAATCTCAGTGTTCTGGATATGTCCTGCTGTCAGTAGCGCTCTACCTTCAGTGCCTGCCCATGTTCTGGTGATCTCCATACATATTCCCTTCCATAGCAAGATGCCCACCACCTTTTTCTTGAGGATCCCAGAGTTCCAATATGTACCCCCAATAAGGCCACTTGGTATTCTGCGTTCCCCTCTTTTTTGATACCTGGTGTCTTGTAAGAACAGACTATCAGTTCCCGACCTCTTGAATTCTCTGGCAACTAGGGATCTTTTTGTGGGGGAGTTTAGACCCTTGACATTCAGTGTATATATTCGGAGTCTGCCGCCTGTATGTGACCCCTTTAACGCCGCCTTTTATGGTGCTTAGGTTTTTCACTCATTCCCGTGTGTCGTGTCAGTCCCTCGGGTGTAGTGTTCTTGGTTACGGTAGATAGTTATTCCTTCAGCCGTATTGCCTGTGAGGTTTTCCTTAGAATCCCGCCTCCTCCTCTTCCTCTTCCCTTCCCCCTTGCCTTCCCATGTGTCCCTCCCTTTGAGGCGCCAGGTCCCTCCCAGTTGTCATCACTAGGCGAGTCCGAGCCATCAGCTGGGTCCCTGTTCCAGACCACTGCGCTTTGTATCTCTATGTTGGGTGCCCCCCCTAGTCCCTCAGCATTTATGCTTCAAATAACTATAACAGTTCAAACATTTTGTAACATTATCCAACTTTACAAGATTACCAGTGAATCCCAAAGCATCTTGCAAGGTGATTCAACGTTTTGTGTCTCTGTGGTGCGTAGGGTATCTCCCTGCTCGCCACCTCTGGTTCACCGGTGTGTTCATTCATGTCCGTATTTCTCAGTGTCAATGTGTCCTTAATTTTGCTGTGTTCTTCACGTTGCGTTTGGTAGGGTTTCGTTGAGCTTCATACATTTTCTTGATCCCGGTACCATTCTCCTCTTTGGTCCTTTTACACACCATCTTGTGGCTTCTCGATCTCATGTTAGACTTTCAGTATTGTGTTCTCTCCTTCTAGTTCAAAAGTGATCGAGAATGGGTAACCCCATCTGTTGCATACTTCCTTTTCTCTTAGCCATTTGGTCAGTGACTGGCACATTCATCTCTTGGCAAGGGTGAGAGACGACAGATCTTGGAATATGGTGATGCGTGTTGTGCCCAGCATCACTGCCTCCTTTTGGAGCCTTTTCGAGGATTCAGAGTTTGTCGAGGTAGTTGTGGAAGCGCACTAAGACCGATCTTGGGCCTCCGGGCGGGCCTCCTGCTCTGTGGAGTCTCTCAATCTTCGTAAAGTTGATTGAGTCATCATCCAAAAGATGTTTCATGATCTGATGGATTACATTTTTAAGGTCTCCTTCCGTCTCACCCTCTTTTTCTGAGATCCCAAAAAAACAGAGGTTATTCCATCTTTCTCAATTTTCAAAATCGGCAATTTTTAGGATCATGTCATCTTCGCTCCTTTCAAATTCATTCAGCCGGACGTCTATTTGTGTTTCCTTGGTATCCAGGGATGACTGGTTGTGTTCCACCTCCTAAAGTCTCTCTTCCATTTTGTCCATTCTAGTGTTGATCTTGTCCACTTCGCTGCTTATGTCTGCCCTCATGCCCCTTATCTCGTCTAATAATGAGGTGAAGTCCGCTTTGGTGGCCGCTGAGTCCTAACTGCCCGAAGCCATTGCTGTTTTATCGTTGAGGGCACTGTTGCCTTTCCCACCAGAGTATGCAAGTGCTGCTAGCCTTTGTCTGTGTTCCATAAGCCAGTACTCTTTATTTGAGGCACTTAGTGGTGTCTCATTTACTGCAGTGTCCCTTCTGTACTCTGCAGGCCTCTTGTCTACTATGGTCGGGCTGTCTGTTCCATAAAGTGGGCGCATGCCCCTTGAAAGGGGGCCCACACCTCACTTTCTATGTCTGGATGCCTCTGCTTCTTCCTATTGTGCTCCAGGTATCTCACCTGCTGCCTGGTTTTCCGTGTCCTGGGTCGACGGAGCTGTGATAGAGAGCTATGATACATTGAACCACTATGATACCCTGTCGCCTGGTGGTGGTTTACGTGATTATTGGTTGTGTCTGTTAGCTGGAGAACGTTGGGAGACTCCTACGTTGCGGCCTGGATCTGCGCGCTTCGTGCTGCGTGTTCATGCAGGCTACCGGGTGGTTCATCTGTTGGTGAGAGGTGGCCGCTGACTGTCAGTGCAGTTTATTTGCTATGCAATAGGGCTTCTCTGCTGGTTGGTACCCCCTTTTGTGTCTTGCTGCTGCATTTGAGCTCTATGCACCTCAATCTCCAGAGGTTCACATCAGGCCTGAACTGGCTGCGCCATGGAGGGCCGCCTGTGGATTTCTGGGCGGCTCCTCTACTGTGTGGGGCCGTGCACCTCTCTCCTTTGCGGTGCCCTCTCAATGTCTGGTGCGCTGGGGAGCGGTGTCCAGTGGAGACGTGTACTGTTGGTGCCCCCGTCAGGGGGTGAACCCTCCAAGCCCCGTTCACTGGTGATGCGAACACTGTGAACGCTCTGTTGCGGACAGGCATTCCAATGCGATCGGGGTGGGGGGGAGCAGCTCCTCATGTCAGCGAGGCGGGGTAGGAGACATGAGCAGCTGCCATCCTTGGTTGCTGTTTGAACGTGGGTCTCCCCCTGGGTTTCCACTTTCGCGACCGGGCCTGTGTCTCCCCCCACCAACTGTGCAGATGTCTCTGGGCCGCTGTTTGGGGGTCTTCGCTTACCCTCTCTGGGCATCACGATCCTGTGTTAGGCCGTTCAGCCGCCGTAATGAAGGCGCGTGTGGCAGAGAGGGAATCTCGCCACGTCGGAGCCTCGTAGTGTGCAGCTTCTTGATCGGTACATTCGTAGGGGGTGGGACGTTGTTGGCGTACCAGAGCTTTTATGTGGTACGCCTCCGGGAAACCTTGTGTAGTGACGTCTTGGGTTGTGTTTCGCCACCTCTGTCTCTCCTGGGAGCACGTTTCGCCATCTACTTTCACTTCGGAGTGAAGGACTGTCAGTCCAAATGGCGTATCTCTGGGTTCCCTTGTCTGATTTTGCCTGGGTTTTCGCCTGTTGTACGCTCTGTAAGTAGGGCTTTGCGTCTGGCGTTACAGTTCCATCATGTCAGGGGAAAATGGGGGCACATTTGCTAAATTTTGGGGCCCGAAGCACGGAGGAGTTGTATCTTGCGTCCTCCATCCGTGCGCCCCCTGTTGGCCGTCCAGAAATACAGTTTAAAATGAAAGTGAAACCGTTTTTTCTTTTACTGAGGATTCCCGGCCTGAGGATGGGGAATATTCATGAGCATGTTAATCCATGCCAGACCCATGCTGGAGAACAATAGTTACAGGTAAGTTACTTAAACCTTACTATACATTAGTTACCTACCAAATTCAAATCTTTGGCGACATGTTATCCCTCTTCCAATTCCCCTCGACCCCTTAGTGTATGAGGCACCATAAATGAATGGCTCCAGCTTATTAAGATTCCTTCAAAGCGTCCTAACAGTGGGTATTTAATCCTTGCTCATATACTTTGTTATAAAGGTGTGTGCCATTCCTCTTCTACGTAGAATCCCAATCTGTTGATTATATATGTTAGTTCCTCCATATTTTAGATATCCCTTGCCATGGATATCCACTCCTGTTTTGTTGATGAACCACTTTTCTTCCACCCTTTACTGCCAGGAGGATGTTTGGAGTCATATGGTGGAGTGTTGTATATTTGACTTCCTCCTGGTTTAGTCCAAAAAGAATGAATAGGGGGTCTAATTTATTTTCCAAGCCCTCCAGATCATGGACCCATGAAAGTACTTTCCTCCAGTATCTTTGCATGTGTTTGCACCATATATGCACCAGATATGCCAGTAAGTACATGGGATTTGGCATCCTCTCCAGCAGTGAGGGCTGTTCCGAGAGTGCATCTGGGCTAGTCTTTTCAGGGGCTATTGCCATTTATGAAGAGATTTCAGGCCATGGAACCTATAATGAGCTGTTATGGAAGCACATTTTACAGATGTTCAAACCTAGGACCACAACTCGTCATCAGTTTCTTTCTCAATGTTGGGTTTCCCAGCGTGTCCTGACATTTAGTATTTAGTTAGGCGCAGACCCCTGGATTGTTTTGTATAATTGTGTTATCTGTCCTTTTTCCCTGCCCCCAACTATCAGCAACCTCTCGAAGTAGGTAAGTTATCGGGAGAGGTTATTCCCCCATTTTGTATCCACAATGGCACACTTTAACTGGAGCTATGCAAACATTGACAACAGGCCCATGTTTAGTGCATCCTGGCTTATACCTACCCTTCACCCACAACTGCCTTTCTCTTGTCCTCTTGTCAGGCCACCATCATGCCACAACTGGAATCTCCCTGCATCCAGTAGCTCATCTCTGATTCAGCTTAGGGGCAAAGGTCATGTTGATAGCCACCTGTTGTCCGCACATCCTTCCACAATTTTCCCAGGACCTTCCAAATCCCATGCTGAAGTACCCTCCTCAGTAGTTTGTTTCTGGTGACCCACATCATTCATTGTGCAGGACTGGGGCAAGTAATGTGCTCTCTAGTGATACCCATTGCTTGGTGGTCTTTGGGTCAAGATGCTCTTTCATGACTCTCAACTGGTATACCTTATAATAGGCTTCCAAGTCTGAAAACCCCACTCCAGCCTGCTCCATGGGGAGGACAAGAGTCTTATATGAGGTGTTACTTTTATCCACAAGAAGCTCAACAGATTTGTACACATTCGGGTAATAAAGTCCTTTAGAACTTCAGTTATAAGCATTTTGAAGATTCAAAGAAGCATGGGGCATACATTCATTTTAATTACATTTAGACGCGCCAGCCAGGCATGAGCCTTCCTTGACCATCTATGAACCGTAAGTCTGTCTTCAGTTGTTCCGATAGTGGAGTTAAGATTAGCTCAAACAGGGTACCCAAGTTATTACCTAACCACATTCCCCAATATTTACTATTTTCTGAACAAACTATAAAGGAGAATAACCCCACGTTCTTCATTGACTCCGGCTTATCCAGGCATAATGAGAGAAGACATGATTTGTCCACCTTCACTTTATAACCTGCAGGAGAGCCATACCTTTCAATCTCCCCCATAAGAGTCTAAAAGGAAGTGGCTGGGCTGGATTTGAAGAGTAAAATGGATATATTGCTCTTCCCCAGTTCGTATATCCCTTACTTCTTCAGCGTTATGTATTCCTTCAGCAAATTGTTCAATTACCATTGCAAATTAAAGCAAGGGAAGGGGACAACCCTGCCTTGTCACTCTACGCAATAATATTCCTTGAGAAGAAACCCCATCAACTCTAAATGCTGTCAATGGTTTTTGTTTAACTTCCTTTGTTTTATAAAAAATTTAAAAAAACAAGAGCACAAACATTACCCCATCCGCCCCCCCAAAAAAAACTTGACAGCACCGCTAGGCACAAATAGACAGGAAGCACACCCAAATTGGAGAGGATGACAAATACTCAGTAATGGTTCTCCCTCCCATTCATCCACTAAGCCCATCAATTGCAATTCCATAACATGAGGAGACTGCTCCACCCCGTACCCCACCCACTACCCACGAGCCCAACCAACAGCCTTACATTGGTACCTCTGTTAGTCGAGCCGGCAAAGAGCCACATCAGTATTAGGCTGAATCGTCTTGAGCTGACCTTTTGGATAATACCTATGCAACCGGGTGGGGGAGTACTATATCTGATCTAAAGATTAATTTCCGTTGTGATTTTGATAGACTCCTCCCCAGCGCAGCCTCCCGCCGAGCCGTAAATGTGATCTGCTTATCGGGATTTCTGTTGCTTAATAATTCTGTACAGTGAGGACACAAGTTTGTTGTATATCGGGGGTTCCTTAACATATTAGGAAAATTAAGATAGCTGGGCCAGTTAGCCCGCAGCACTTCCCGTAATCTGAAATACAGCAACGTGGTCATTGCCGTCCATTTTCCTGTGCCCTTAAGAGTGCCCCACGTGATAAATGTACCCTCTTGTGTCATGTCTCGCAGTGTGTACACCCCCAGCTTCTCAAAGGGAAGACGAAATATCTTTTCAAACGTAATGTCCAACCCCCGTACCGAGTATATGGAAAATCATCAGGCATATAGCTCCTTGACCCCTACAAGCATCCTCACGCACTCCAAGGCCTTGCATGTCATATTCACAGGCTGTATCTCTGCCTTCCCCCCTGGGTTCAGCGTCCCCCACAACAGATTCCTCAAATCATTTGGATAAGATATCACTCTTTCTAATTTAACGTGTGTGAACTCTGGGGAGGGAGACCACCACCAAACAGAGTATTTATTTATTTATTGGGTATTTATAATGCGCCTATACAGCAAAAAGTTGTTTCAAGGCGCAACAAGACAAAAGAGGTGGGGGAACAGGGATGAAGAAAAACAAAAAACGGTCCTAGGCCTTGTGACATTCGGATCGTGCAAGTGCAGCAACAAGAAGTGCGGGGGAGATGGGATGGGGGAAGTGCCGGTCAGGGGGAAAAAGAGCCCATGGGTTAGGCGAGGGCTAAGGGGAAGCAAGGTGGACAAGTTCTAGGGGAATGCAGAGAGTGCAAGGTAACGAAGGTCCACATGTTAAGTGCGAGGTACAGGGCTGGGAGGGCTCAATGGGGTGCAGGCCCAGGCAGGCTAGTGCAGGGGATCAGGAGCCCGGAAGGGCAAGCGCAGATTAGGGGGGGGATGTCAGTGGAGACCAAGTGCATGGGTAGACTGGTCGAGGAGGACCTGGTGCCCTTTACGAATCAGAAGGAAGCAGGCAGCTGGTTAAAAGAGGCAGAGGGGGACATTAGCAGGGGAGGGGATAGGAAAGGAGGAAGAGAAAAGAAGGGTCTTGAGAAGCTTCTGGAACATAAGAAGATCTGGCTCAAGTCTGAGAGGGGAAGGGGGCCATTCCAGAGGGAGGCACCTGAGGAGGAGAGAGATCTACACCCCACTCTCTGTTTGGCCAAGTGTCTGATCTGCAGAGAGTTGGAGCTAGAAGACCGAAGGGCTCTAGCAGGGAGGTATTTAGGGAGATAGAGTTGGATGTAGCAGTGTCCCAGGCCCCAGAAACTTTGTGGATGATGCAGAGGGTCTTGAACTTGATCCTCGCAGCCACAGGGAGCCAGTGTAGCGATTATAGGGCTGGAGAGATGCGGTCCCTGGGTTTGAGGCCAATGATCGCGTGTGTGTTTTTCCTCCTCCCCCCTCCCCTTGCAGCCTCTTCCTGGTGCCCCCCCTCCCGCCTCCCTGCCCGCCCATCCCCCCCCCACTGATTGGATCCCTCAGGTGTCCCTTCTGGACTACCCGATGGGTGCTCTCCCCGCTCGCCTCTTTGTGCAGAGCTCTGGGGTTGCGAGCAGCTCGCCGGGCAGCCCAGTGCAGGAGTGACTCCTTGCCAGCCCATCCAGCCCATCCTGGGCCTCGAGTGAGTGGATTATTGTTTTTTCTCCTGCTTTTCACGTGTTACTTATCTCCCTGCGCTCTGAGCGCGTGTGTGTTTTTCCTCCTCCCCCTCCCCTTGCAGCCTCTTCCTGGTGCCCTCCCCATTCTGCCTCCCTGCCCGCCCACCCCCCCCCATATACTGATCCCCCTGGGCAGCCCCCTGCCCGGCAGCCCCCACGGCTAAGGGCCCCTCAGGCAAAGGGCGGCTCCTACAGCTGCGGCTCCCACTGTGTCTGCTCTGCAGGTGTCCGCAGGGGACGCCTGGCACTGGTCCACCTTGTGAGCCTCACCTGCTCCCTCGGCCCGCCGCACCTACTCCTGTTCACTTCATTTGCATGGTGCCCTGACCTCACTTGCCCTGCAAATAGCGGTAAACTAGGGTTTTTCTCTTCCCTCGCAGGATTTTCAAACCTAGGTGGCCTCTCCGCTGGTACCTGTTCAGCATTACTGTGTTCACTGTGTTCTGATTTTGTGGTAAACTAGGGATCTTCTCTCCCCTCGCAGGATTTTCAAACCTAGGTGGCGTCTCCACTGGGTACCTGTTCAGCATTACTGTGTTCACTGTGTCCTGCTTTTGTGGTAAACTAGGGCTTGTCGCTCTCTTCCTGTGTGCTTGCGCTTGTCCTGTCCTCCCCCCCCTCCTATCCCATGGTGCTCTCTATCTCTCCTATTTTGTCTAACTGCTTCTCCATTGACTATCCTGCTCTCCTCACTAAATCTGGTAGGAAAAAGTTTAAAAAGGACATCCTGGTCTCCAACCCAGGCCTCCCTATCGCTGACACCTACACCAGTGCCTCATCTAAGGAAACTCTCACTGACATCCTCTTTTTCGTGCCTTCACCTGACCTATGGACCCTTCATATGGTCTCTGTGCTCTCTCCTTTCTCCTCTTTTCCCATTAATGGTGGCACCCGCTGGGATGTCCTCTTGGCCTCCTTCCACTCCTCTAAGGCCATCATTAATGTCTACGTTAATGGGACCATCTTGGTCCAAGGCCCTCAGGCCAACCTTCACCTCTTTGATAGACGCTTCCCGCGCCTAATCAACTTCCTTCCCTCTCCTGCTGTCCCCCCTTCTCTGTCCTCGGCTACCTTGCCTCTACCCTCCCTCCCTGCTGTCACGCTCACCTGATTCCCACAGAGGCGCAGGTCTGGCTTTGAGTGCTGATGCTTCTTCAATGGTGAAGCGCAGGACTCTGAAGATGGACAGGTAGGGCCCCTCTACTCTGGCTTCTCCGGCTCGCAGGAATATTCCCCTGTGCGTGAAAAGGGAGTATTACCTACTGCCGGAATAATGCTCAAGCCTCCCACTCCCTTCCAACCCTCCACGATTCCCCGTGAAGTCTCACCTTAGGGTCTGGAAGGATGAGTTCTCCATCCTGCTTCTGATGCAGGGGCGCGTTGAAACCCAGTTACTTCACTGGATTGAGGTTTGATGGGAGTTCAAAATAAGCTTGACTATTCAGGTGAGGCGCTGTAAGAGTTCTGTTGCAAGTTCAAAAGTTCAAGCTTAATAATAATGTTCATTGTCTTATTGCAGCAAGCGCTAATGCTTATGTCTTTTTCCCCTTAGGGGCCGGGGTTCGGAATGCCGGAGATATGGCGCCGACCCGAAGTGAAACGTGCAGTTCCAGTAAATGACAGGTAAGTTCTGGATGAGCGTTCGTGTAATGTCTTTGCATTCGCTCATTCAATGTCTTTGTCTTTTTTTCCCCATAGGGGCCGGGGTCCGGAATGCCAGGGAGCGGCAGGACCCGAAATGAAATGGGAATGACCCAACAGGTAAGTCTTTAGAAGGAAACTGAGCTTTTCCTATTTCCTTCCTTCTCTCACCTTGTGTTCTTGTCTTTTTCTCTCTAGGCTCTGGGAAGTGGCTGCGGATCCGGATGATCGCTGCTGAAGATGGAGGTGCCCAAGAAAGGTGAGTGAAATGCAGCGCTGCAGCGATCAAAGCGAAATGCTTTTAAAAATGATGTCTTCCCTTTCAGGATCGTCGGTGTGATGTCTCCGTGATGCAGCTTTAGCAGGTAAGGTCTTCTTTCTCACCAATTCTCTCTTATCTCCCTTTGCAGGCGACCCAGGATGCTGACAGGCGTGGCTGAAGTCCAGATGTAGGAACTGACACGGTGAGCGTCCAGCTGCGAGGAGCAGAACAACGCGAAGCGTGAGTTGCTGATCGGGCGTGGTTTGGTGGAAGTTCCAGGTATGTATCCTTCCACCGATCAGGTATGTATCCTTCCCCGACCACACCCAGGTGGAAGTAGTCCCACAGGTAAAGTAGTTCCATTCAGGCCTCAAAAGAGCCTGGATGTAGCAGCATGGTCTGCCTCAGGTAAGTGCACATTAAAACACTTGAACACATGTCTAGCTTTATGAGCCTGGCGCCTAAGGCGCCAGGACAGGGGTCCAACATGAGCCTGGCGCCTAAGGCGCCAGGACTGTGTCCAAAGGGGCCCAGCTTGGGCCCGCTGGCACTTCCCTGGGGGGAATGATGCCTGCCTCTGGGGTTGCTGGGTTGGACCTGGCTCCTTGGAGGTAGGCATCATGACACCTGCCCCCTCCCTTGCTCCTTCTTCACCTCCGCAGGGCGTACCTCTGATCTGTACCCCTCCCCGGAAGTCCTTTAAAGATGGCAACCTTCTCCACATTGCCACTCTTAACTCTCGCTCTGCCGTCAAACATTCCTCTGATATCTGCCGCCTTCTTGAGGAACTGGACCTTGACGTACTCGGTCTCACTGAGACATGGTTCACGGCCAGCTCTGTCACCAGCTTTGACATACTCCTACCTGACGGCTACAAGATCCTCTCTGTGCCCAGGCCCAGCCGTGCTGGGGTGGTGTGGCCCTTATCTTCCCTGAGTGGATTCCTGCCATGGCTATTCCCACGCAGACCTACTCCTCTTTTGAATGTCTTGTCTGCCGACTCTCTCTCTCTCCTAGCCATTCCCTCACCGTGGCTACTGTCTATCGGCCACCTGGTCAAATTTCCTCCTTCCTCTCCGAGTGGGCGGACGTCTCCTCCTCACTCCTGTCCTCAACCACTCAACTCCTCACTCTTGGTGACTTCAACATCCACCTGGATGCCTCCTGTCCCCCCTCTGGACTCTTTCGCGACCTCTGCGACTCTCTCTCACTCTCTATTCTCCCGTCTGGGCCGACCCATTCTGCAGGGCACACTCTAGATGCCCTGATCTCTTCTGCCCTTCCCCTCTCTGTCCCTCTCTCCACTCCTCTCTCCTGGAGTGATCACTTTCTCCTTTCTTCCCATCTCAGCCTCCCTACCCCACAAGCAAAGCCACCCTCATCACTGCCACCTTCCTTCTCTGTCATCCGACCCATGAAGCGTGTGTCAGTTGAGGCTTTCGCTGCCACCTTCTCGCCCCCTCCTCCCCCCTCGGCTGACTCCCATCCTGACACAGCCCTCTCCTCTCTCCACTCTGCTATATCTGATACTCTTGATATCCTTGCCCCTGTCATGAGAATCCGCCTGAAGCCCAAAGCCAAATGTAACTCCTGGTATGACTCTGATCTCGTCACCCTTAAACGCAAGTGCAGGGTGGCAGAGAGGAAATGGCGTGCTTCATGTTCATCCTCTGACAAACTGGCCTGTCGCCTGCTCCAAAGGCAATACTGGCTCTCTGTTCTCACCAAGAAGAGAGCCCTTATCCAAGCCCGCATCACTGCGGCATCTAACAATTCGGCCGAACTCTTTAAAATCTGCAAGGAGCTGGCCAATCCTGCTGCAGTATCTACCTCTCCTGTCCCCTCCCAGGCCCTCTGTACGGCACTGGCCTCCCACTTCATTTCAAAAACTCAGGACATCCTGTCCTCACTCTCCTCCTATCACCTCCCCCCCTCTATTCCCTGCCCATCCTCTGGCCCCTCTGCAGCCACCCCTCCTCTCTCCTTCTCTGCCTTTCCCCTTTTTTCTGCTGACAAGGTTTCAAGACAAGTCTGATCTATGAAAGTCTCGTCAAAACAGGTCCACCCCTGTTCCTCCAAAACTATAAAGGACCACATCGACTCCTTGGCTCCTGCCCTTGCTGACGTCTGCAATCACTCCTTCGCCTCTGGAGTCTTCCCATCCCCTCTCAAGCACTCCCTTGTGCACCCCCTTCTTAAGAAACCCTCTTCTGACCCTTCCTGCCCAGCTAACTATCGCCCAATCTCTATCACTCCCTTCCTGGGCAAGCTCCTGGAGAAACTGGCCATCTCCCAGCTTAATCTCCATGCTGAAGCTGTTGGTAGCCTTCATGACCATCAGTCTGGCTTCAGAGCCGCCAGAAGCACGGAAACTGCTCTCCTGAACATCCGTGAGGATCTACTCTCGAACCTTGACTCTAACATTCCATGTGTTCTCATCTTGCTTGATCTCTCTTCTGCCTTTGATACTGTCAACCATACCATCCTGCTTAACCTGGGTATCACTGGTCAGGCTCTGGCTTGGCTGACCTCTTTCCTCTCAAATCGACCCTCCCAGGTCCAACTGGGGTCTTTCCTCTCTGACATCTTTTTCTCTACCTGTGGTGTCCCCCAGGGTTCTAACCTCTCTCCCTGGCTGTTCAACCAGTATCTGGCACTTCTTGCCCCCGCATCGCTGCTCTCCGCCCCAACTTTCAGTGCTATGCGGATGATACCCAGCTCATTTTCAGGCTACCCTCGGCCTCCTCTTCTCCTTCCCTCATCTCTGACTGTCTTTCTGCTATCCAGGAATGGTGTGCCGCCAACGACCTCTGCCTTAATGCCAGTAAGACTGAGATTCTACCCATCGGCACACCCACTCCCTCCTTCCCTGCAGCTCTCTGGCCGGCCTCTCTTGGCCCTCTTCCTGCTCCTACCTGCAAGGCAAAAAACCTCGGGGTCATCTTCGACTCCACACTCTCCTTCTCTCCTCACATTTCTGACGTTTCTAAGAAGTCACACTACCAGCTGCACCTCCTCAGAGGTATCCTTCCTTTCCTCTCCTTCCCCCAGAAGCTCACTGTCTCCAGAGCCCTGGTTCTCTCGAAGCTGGACTACTGTAACAGCTTCTATCTAAATCTGCCTGCCTCTACTCTCCGCCCGCTGCAACTCATCCAGAACAGGACTGCGAGACTTGTCCTTGGCCTCAAGCCCAGGGAACGTATCTCTCCAGGACTGAAATCGCTACACTGGCTCCCTGTGGCTGCGAGGATTAAGTTCAAAACCCTCTGAATTGTCCACAAGGCCTTCTGGGGCCTTGGGCCAAAATACCTTCAACTCTCTCTTCCTAAATATCTTCCTTCTCGAGCTCTTCGCTCATCCGCCTCCAACTCCCTCAGGGTCAGTCGCTTCTCCAAGCAACGAGTTGGGGGGAGATCTCTCTCCGCAGCAGGGGCCTCCCTCTGGAACAGCCTTCCTGCCTCCCTGAAACTTGAGGAGAACCATCTCCGGTTCCGGAAGCACCTCAAAACCTTCCTCTTTGCTTCTGCTTTCTCTCCCCCTCTCCCCTGCTAAATCACTGAAACTGTACTGAATCAGCAACTGGGCCACTCGCCAATCTCGGCCCTTGGCCCAGCCACTCTCCCCTGCGCTGCCTCCCTGGCAACCCCTGCACTACAGGACTGTCTCTGTATCCCTACAGCCCCCCTTCCCAGCATTTGTCTGCACTTATCCTGCACTTGCCACCAGCTGGCCCGTATTATTTATCTTGTATTTTACTAATCACTTTGTACTGCACTTTCCCCTCTCCCTTTCCCCCTTCCACTTTTCCCGTCCCCCCTACCCATGCACTTGCGTGATCTGAATGACACCTGGCCTAGTAGGATCGTTTGTCTGTCTCCCCATGTTCCCCCCTCCCTGCCTCGTCGCCCCTTGAAACACTTGTGTATAGGCGCGTTACAAATGCCATATCATATCATGATACGTTTCACAGTCCTATTCTGGATTGATTGAAGGGGGTGAAAGGAGGAATTAGACAGATGGAGGAAAAGGCAGTCGCAGTAGTCCAGCCTGGGGAGGACCAGAGCTCTGGAGACATTGAGTTTCTGGGGAAAGGTGAGGAAAGGGAGAATGCCTCTGAGGAGGTGCAGCTGAAAGTGGGTCTTCTTGGCAAGGTCTGTGATGAGAGGATAGAAGGAGAGAGAGTAGTCAAAGATGACACCAAGGTTTTTTGCCTCACAGGAGAGTGAGGGGAGGGGGCCCATGGATGACAGCCAGAGAGTAGGAGGGAAGGAGGGAGCTGGGGTCCCAATGAGAAGGATCTCAGTCTTACTGGCATTAAGGCAGAGATTGTTAGCAGTGCACCATGCCTGAATAGCAGACAGACAGTCAGGAATGAGAGACGAAGAAGAGGAGGCAATAGAGGGAAGCGTGAAGGAGAACTGTGTGTCATCTGCATAACACTGGAAGTTAGGAGAGAAGATAGAGATCAAATGATCTAGAGGGGCAAGGTAGATGTTGAAGAGCCACGAGGAGATTATAGAGCCCTTAGGGACACCACAGATGGAGAGTGTGCTGGAGGAGAGACAAGGGGTCAATTGAACCTGGGAAGGTCGGTCAGAGAGGAAGGAGGTCAACCAGTCCAGAGCCAAGCCTGTGGTGCCAAGGGTATCACAGAGTCGATTTATAATGGTGTCATGATTGACCATATCAAAGGCAGAGGAAAGATCAAGAAGGATGAGAACGGAGGGAGAGTTGGAATCGAGATTAGTGAGCAAGTCTTCACAGGTGTTCAGAAGTGCAGTTTCCGTCCCTCTGGCTGCTCTGAGGCCAGACTGGTGGTTGTGGAGACAACTAACAGATTCAGTGTGGTGGATAAGCTGGGCAATGACCAGCTTCTCCAAGAGCTTGCCCAGGAAGGGGGTAATGGAGATAGGGAGGTAGTTAGCTTGACAGGAGGGCTTGGCAGAAGGTTTTTTTGAGTAGAGGGTGCACAAGGGAGTGCTTGAGGAGTATTGGGAAGGGGCCAGTGGCAAAGGAGTAATTGCAGAAATCAGCCAAGGCTGGAGCAAGGGAGGCAATCTTGTCCTTGATCGTTCTGGAGGAGCAGGGGAACACCTGTCTGGATCAGACTTTCATAGAGCGGACTTGTCTAGAGACCTCATCAGCTGAAATGGGATAGAAAGTGGAGAGTAGGAGGGAAGTGGACAGGGGAGCCAAGGGAGGCCTGAGAGTGGGTGAGGGAGAAGGGTGTGGTGCAGGGGAGAGTGAGGACAGGATGTCCTAGGTTTTAGTAATGAAGTGAGAGACCAGCGCAGTGCAGAGGGCCAGGGAAGGCATAGGAGTAATGGAGACTGCAGTAGGATTGGCGAGTTCCTTGCATATTTTGAAAAGTTCAGCCGTGTTAGTGGCCCCAGAGATGCGGGCATGGATATAAGCCATCTTCCTCGAGCAGATGGATAGTCTGTATTGCCTTTGGAGCAAGCGACAGAACAGTCCATCAGAGGATGTGCTTGAAGCCTGCCACTTCCGCTCAACAGCTCTGCACTTGCGTTTCAGAGGGGCTAGGTCAGAGTCATGCCAGGTGTTGCACTTGGAGGCAGGCTTCATGCGGATCCTCATGACAGGGACAAGGATGTACAGAGTGTTGGAAATGGGAAGTTGAAGGTTTGTAAGTGCTGTCTGTGTGAGAGTCGGTGGCAGGAGTGGGAGCGGGAATGAAGGTGGTGGCAAAAGCAGCAACTGACACTCGCGTCATTGGTCGAATGACAAAGAAGCAGACTGGCAGTGTGGGTTGGGGCTTAGCCTGGGGACCCAGGAGGTCCAGGTGAGAGGACAGGAGAGCATGATCAGACCAGGAGAGAGGTTTAGTGAGAGGCTTAGAGATGGGGATGTCTGCTAAAATGAGAGCATCCAAGGTGTGTCGGCTGAGTGCGTCGGACGGTAGGGGGAAATGGAAAGGGAAAGAGAGTCACAGAGGTTGTGGAAGAGTCCAGAGGCCGCATCAGGGGACTCAAGGTGAATATTGATGTCTCCAAGGAGGATAAGCTTTGAGGTGGAGGCCAGGAGAGAAAAGGTGAGGTCAGACCACTCTGAGAGGAAGAGGGAGACCGGATCACGGGGCCTGTAGATGGTGGCAAGAGTCAGCGAGAGGATAGTAGAGCCACCAAGCCTGCAGACGAGGTATTCGAAGGAGGAGTAGGACTGAGTGGGTATGATAGTGGCAGGGACCCATTCAGGGAAGATCAGGTCCACTCCTGTCAGGCCTGGACTTAGAGACGAGCTTTTAACCCTATAGGAGGAGAATGTCAAAACTTGCGACAGAGTTGGCTGTGAGCCACTTCTTGGTGATAGCGAGGATGTCGAAGTCAAGGTCTTCAAGGAGGTGGCAGATGTCAGAGGAGTGTTTGACGGCAGAGCGAGAGTTGAGGGTAGCTAAGTTGAGCTAGTTGCCATTTTTGAAGGTCTTCCGAGGAGGGGTACAAGATTGTGGTACACCTGTCGGTGGTGGCAGAGGGGCCAGAGGGATGGCAGAAGGAGGAGTGGCAGGAGAAGGGAGAAAGTTGATGAGAGACGCAAGACGCCTATCAAGAAGGAGGAGGTTGGGCTGCAAGCCCTGGACCATGACACTGCCATTCAGGTAGACATTAATGATGGCCCTAGAGGATGGAAATATGCTAAAGAGTACTTCCCGATGGGTGCCACCATTAATAGGTGAGGAAGAGAAAGGGAAGAGCACTGAGACCATATGGGGAATCCATAGGTCTGTATAGGGAGCGACAAAGAGGATATCAGTGACAATCTGCCCAGAAGAAGCGTTGACATAGGTGTCAGCGATTGGCAGGCCTAGATTGGAGACCAGGAGATCCTTCTTGAAATGTTTCTTACCAGACTTTCGAAAGAGAGATCGGATAGGTGATAGAGTAGGTGGTAGAAAAGATAAGGAAGATTGAAAGCACGATGGAGAGAGAGCGCAGAGAGAAGAAGGAGGGAGAGAGGGAGGTAGAACTGCAGCATACAACGCCCAACTTCAACACAACAGCAATGCAGTCATCTAGATTCAAGTGTCCAGGATAAAGGGAAAAAGCCTAGGTTTCAACTAACAGCAGGAAAGGCAAGAACACCTAGATGCGAGTTTCCTGGATAGAAGGAAAAAGCCTACATATCAAAAACACAGAGCAGATGCTAAACACCCAGATTCGACTATCCTAGATATAGGGGGAAAAGCCTAAATCTTAAGCACACAGAAAATGCAAAACACCCAGAATCGACTATCCTAGATAGAGGAGAAAAAACCTAAATTTCAAGCACACAACAAATGCAAAACACCCAGAATCGACTTTCCGAGATAGAGGGGAAAAGCCTACATTTCAAACACACAGCAAATGCAAAACGCCCAGATGCGAATTTCCTAGATAGAGGGAAGAAAGCCTACATTTCACACACAATAAATGCAAACACAGAGAATGGACTTTCCTAGATAGATGGGAAAAGCCCAATATGGCTAACTAAGACAATTCGCCTAAAGGCCAGATAAGGATAACATACAAAAGTGGGTGAGGTGCAGCAGACTGCAAGCTTTGCTAATAGGAGTAATAAGAGAGGAGGGACAGTTAAATAGCGAGCAGTAATGGCTGCCCCCCGCCCAAATCTTTCTTACCTTTTCAGTCGCTGCTGGTGGATGGCTGCGCTGCATGCTCCACCGACAAAGGCAGGCAAACATAATATGGAGCTGCTACTGCAGGAGTGGCCCCTTTGCCTGTGGGCCCTTCAACGAGGGGCTGCACGGGCAGTGGAGCTTTTCAGCTGGGTTCACTTAAGTGCAGCCTGCCCAATCAGGGATCGGGGTGGGGGTTGGGAGGCGGAAGGGAAGGAGGAAGAGGAAGGGATCAAGTTCCAATAGGCTGCAATGCGACGAAATTCACCAATTGTTCCCAGCACAAGAAAATACTTTACAAAAATAGAGCAGGAGCACAGGATGTTAAAGGACTTACCGCAAGCACATTCTGAGCCGAAAAATACACATACATACACCCTCACCAATTGTTACACACCGAGCAGCACACCCAATCAGGGGCCCGGGATGAGGTGGGAGGCAAGGAGGAAGGGATCATGTTCCAATAGGCCACGATGCGTCTAAATGCACAAGTTCTTCCTAGCACAAGGAAATACTTTAAAGAAATGTAATTGTAATTGTGCAGCCTGGTAATATGCATAGAGGTTGGGGTATTCCAGGCCACCCCTATCATATGACTGGGCCAGTGTATCATACGGTATCCTGGCCTGTTTGCCTGCCCACACTAATCGCATCATCAGACTTCTCAAATGTGACCAGAAGTTGGTAGGTGGGGAAATCGGTATGCTATTGAATATATACAGGAATTTCTAGAGGACCACCATTTTGGCAAGGGAATTCCAAGCAGCCTACGACAGAGGAAGAAGGATCCATGCCTCCACCTTATGCTTCAACTGCCAGTAGATAGTTCTTAGCATAAAGATCAGATAGTGTCATAGCGACCAATACTCCCAGATGACGAACACCTAGAGGGCACCACCTGTAGGTATCTCGTACATCAGCCTCTTGCACCCCGGGTGTCAAAGGAAGAATCTCCGATTTGGACAAATTGAGCTTTAGACAGGAGAGGTTGACGAAGCAGCAGATCTCCTGTACAAAAGGTTTGGGATGTTTAACATACAAAAGTATGTCATCCGCATATAGAGAGATAGTAGAAACATGAGAGATCTTAACACCCCCATTGGGTGTGGTACTCCCTGATACAGCAGGCCAAAGGTTTGACTGCAAGGGCAAAAAGAATGGGAGATAGGGGGCAACACATGAATTGAATGGACACACACGAAATGAACAATGTCCAGGCATTAAATGATTTTGCACACAACGGGTGTATTAATGAAAATTACAAAATAGTGCTTCCTCCCTCCACCACTCACACGCCCTCCCCTCTTCCCCCAAAACACCCAAACACCCCATACCTCCCAATAAACACCCCATACCCCCAATAAACATCCCCTTAATCCCCTTTACACCACCAACACCACCTCCCCCCTCACCCATTGTCATCCCACACTATTTCCGGGATTTTTTCGTGTCCGGGGGCAGCATTTTGGTCTGCCTTGCACTCCACCTTGTCATCCGCACAGGACTGGAGGGAGCGTGAGGATGCAGGTGTGGACGATGGGGTGGATGCAGATGGGATTTGCACCGCCAGTGCAGGTTGTTGGCGCTGCATGTATTGGAGCATGCTGGTTAGGACCTGCGTGGCGGCCCCCAAACTGTCACGGATCATGGTTGCACTAGAATTAATGGCCGCAATGGACCCAGCATTGGCCTCACAGATCTCGCGGCGTGTCTCCTCGCCGTCAGCCACATATTGGCGCACCAGCTCGATCATCGAGTCCTGCCGTGCCTCCACCCTTGACAGGCGTGCCTCCATGTCAGTGTTGGCTGTGGAGGTAGAGGGTGCGGCGGCTGGGTGGGCCATTGCAGGGCTGGCCTCTGGGGTGGTTGTCAGTTCTGGACTGTGCAGTAGAACTGCAGAATCCAGCATGGGGCTGGACAGTGTGCCCTGAGTGGCGTGTTGGGGGGTGCACAGGGGGCTTGGGGTGTGTGGACATTCCACATGGATTGTGTCATCAAGGTCCACGTACACCTCCGCTTCCACATCCACATCACTGAGTGGGGCTGTGGCTGCTGCCTCACCCACTGAACTTGTGGCAGCGGACTGGGTGCCATCAGCCTCCCCTTCAGCTGTTGTTGGCAGCTCAGTGGTCGCAGTCTCGTCCGCTGCTGTGGTTTCCTCATGAGCCTGCCTGGCCTGTGCACATGCCCTTAGTTGCACTGTATGCCGCGGTCCTGCCCTGGAGGTGGAATGGCCAGTCCCCTGTGGTCTGGCCCTGGATGTAGATGGCCTTGTGGCAGGGTTCTGACTTCCACCTTCTGCATCGGTGCCTGTGAGGGAAGAAGAGATGCAGGACATCAGTGATGGTGTTACATTCAAGATGCATGAGTTTGTGCTGTACAGTATTTCATTTTGCATGCATTGCAATCGTATAGGTGTGTCACACTGGGTAGTTTCAAGGGGGGGCATATTGGCATAAGCCGTGGCGTCTCCATTCGGCACTGATGCGTACCAGGTGGCATGCCATTGTATTGAGGTTTGTGTGATGTATGACATGCAAATGGTCCCTGTGTGTTGGGTGTATGTTGGTAATGGGATTGGCACACAGCATGCATTTCATTGTGACAGGGTTTGGGCCTCCGATCTGGACATGGATCTGTATATGTGTGTATGATGGGCCATGCATTGCCTTGGCTCACTTTCACATCAGTTGTACTATGTCACGGTTTGGCCTACTGGGGTTTGCAGGGTCACTCACCTCCATCTCCAGATGTCGCGGCACCCGTCTCCATTTCCCCAAAGCCCTCTATGGACTCCATTTGGATCGTCGTGCTGCAGGTTTCCTCCCAGTGCATGAGTTTCATTGGTGAGTGGGCACTCCGCCTGTGGCCATGGCCTCCCTGCGATTGCTGGACAGGATGTTCGGGACCCTGAGACGGAGGTCGTCCCATCTTTTTTTACAGTCTTTGACTGTGCGGGGGTGGTGCCAACCGGTGACACCTTGCGTGCAACCTCCTCCCAGATCTCTTTCTTCCTCAGCTGGACCTTCCTTTTGAGGTTATTAGTGAAAACCTCATCTGCATGGGCAGCAAGGGTATCTGCCAGCATGTTTAGCTCCTCATTGGAGAAGCGCTTCTTGCGCAGGCGGGGGTGGTTTTGCAGGTAGCCTTCGACATGCTGGATGCTATCGCCCTGGTCTCTCCTCTGTAGCTCGGCTCGATTGAGAGGATTGTAATGGATTGTGTTTGTAAAGATGGCCGCCTGCGCATTTCCTCGTTCCGACTCGATGACGTTACTTCCGGGTCCGGTATTACGAGCCCGGTATTAGCATGTTGTTATTAACGGGTCGTTATTAAGGGGTTGCGCCTTGGCGGAGGCGGTATCGTTGGGTCCCGGGATGGCGCTATCGGGGGCTTGGAGGGCCTTTAGCGGCATGGCGGTGTAGACATTACCAGCATGGGGGTTCACGCGTGCTCGTGCACTCGCAGTCAGCCGCTATTAGCGGCGTCAAGGGTGCACGGACGCGCTAATACCTCCATGCCAGTAATGAGACTGTTTTTAGCGGGCATCTTGTAATGAGGCCCTTAGAGTTTTCTCTCCTCAAAACTTCACTGTCCTTCGTTTTCAGGTATAACATTCACTTTGGGTCTGCCTCAGCTGGGTTCGGACCCTTTTCTTACACAATGTCTCAACGAGACTCCCTTGATCTGGCTCGGACCCCTTTTTGACAACTCAAAGGCACAATACGTCTCCCACAACCGGGCTTGGACCCACTTGTGACTTGCAACCCAAATAGGCCTGCCTCAGCCGGGCTCGGCCCTTGGTAGGGTTCACTTTAATGAGTAGTTCACTTATATCAAAGACTTTCGATTGTGCAAAGGATTTTTGTGAGACCCTTGCATGACCACTTTGTTTTTCTCGTATCGGATTTTCATTTGCAATGTGGCTATTCAAATATCAACGTTTCGCTGCTTTGTTTCTTTGTAAGACATCTTGTGCCAGAGACCTTCGATTCAGCACCCACGCGGTGCCAGACCACTCTTCAAACCTTTGTTTGTTTGTTTCTCTCATTAAATGTTCAATACACTTATCAGCTTTCCGTATTTTACTTGCGTCTTTCATCAAATGCTTCAACATTCGCTCTCTGAGGATACATTGTCGCCTCTCGTAACCTTAATTTAAACACAGAGCGGCCTTGTAAAGTTGCTCCTGACTCACCGGCTGTGTTGAAGGTTCTGCATTTCGGCTTTGATCCGGTAGCCAAGGACGATACCACGGCAGCTGCTGTTCCTCCCTGACTCGTCCAGTCTTGCAGGAGGGCCTCGGGTATCTCGGAAACACAGAATAGGATTCTCTTGCTTCACTTCCTGGCTTTACACGTGCTGCTTTCAAATCCTCAAGAGTATAACGATCACTCATCGAACAGATCAAGGGCATCTCCCACCTTTCTCTCTCTTCTCAACCTGTAGTCTTCCTCCATCGATTCAGCTGTGGCCTGGAAGAAACTGCTCCTTCGCTTTCTCTGCCTCGCTTAAAGTGTGCTCCGCCTTTTATCCGTGTAGGGAAGTACGTAGAAGTTCAATGGCGATCAGGTGCGAGTCGTTAACAGCGATTGCCTGACTCTGCCTGACCATGGTAATGGGACATGTCCGGTACATTGTTCGGGTACTAGTCTGTTTTCTCCCAGAGTGGGCTGTCTGTGTAGCAGTGTTCGTGAAGTCAATGGGGGGGGGGAGTTACAGTCCCCAGATATCCTACCTGGTAGGTTGGGTCAAAGGGATTATAGTTGGGGGGATACCGTGTCTCTCCACAAGGTGTCCAACTCCCACTTCCTGAGGACCCCTCACCCAGGTGATCCTCCCGCACTGGTCCACCCCCAGGGTATGGATCCAAAGGCGATGGCCGTGCCCTGGCCACCTGAGAGGACAGATCCCCGGGGACTAGCTAGGGAGAGACCTTCAGGATTCTCACAGTACCCATTGAAGGAACACAATGCCCACCCAAGTTCGCCGGAAGACCTCAAAAAGAAAGGGCCACTCCACGGAGTCAAAGGCCTTCTCAACATCCAGGGCGGCAATCACAATCGGCGCACGGAGTCTACATTATGCATGGGGGTGAACAGGCAGCGCAGATTATTTTTAGTGGACCTCCCAGGGATGAATCCCTCTTGGCCGGGAAGGACCATGGCAGCCATATGTGGTAGTAATCTATCTGCCAACATATTAGCTATAATGTTATTATCTGTATTGATCAGGGACAGCGGCTGTATGAGGCACACCGCTGAGGATCTTTGCTTCAGCAGGACCATCACTAGGACAGTTCTGTTGGATTCAGGCGGTACTCCGGTCGCCAATGCAGACTCATACATATTACATAAGTGTGGTATGACCAGGTCAGGGTATTCCTTATACATTTCCGCTGCTATACCATCCAGCCCGAGGGCCTTACCATTGGGAAGGGAAAGTATCACCCAGCAAATCTCCTCAACTGAGGGGGGTTCATTCAGTCTATCTGCTTTCTCAGGGTCCAGCCATCCCAGGGCCACCCTATCGACATATTGTGCAATCGAACCATGGTCTGCGACTGTTTGGGAAGAGTATAGGTGATTATTTCATTTTTTTTTTCTCAGTTCTTCTTTTCAGGTATAGGTGATTATAGTAATCGCGGAAGACTGTTTTAATCCCTTTAAGATCTTTAATGTTCTCTTCAGTGGGGCTCACCATCTCAAGGATAGAAGCCTGCTGCTGTTTTCGTTTAGTTGCCCAAGTCACTGTGCGGCTGGGTCGGCTGCCGTCCCCATACGTAGTAGCTGCCAACGGGCCCAGAGGAACCTTTCCTCTCTTCCGGCCAGCGAAGCAAAGTCTCCCTGTTTTTCCACAACAGAGCCCCGATATTCGGGTCATCATGTTGCACCTGCTGCAGTTCAAGGTCTTTGATCTCAGCTTCAAGCAATGCCATGGATCTCCGCAGTGATTTCAAAGCACCCCCCTTCTTAGAAATACAACACCCTCTAATAAAAACTTTAAATGTTTCCCAGACTGTCCTGTGGTTTGGAACTGAACCCACATTCGTCTGGAAAAATGTATGTATATCATGTTCAATTTCATCCTGGATTACAGCATCCTCAGGAGCATGCCCCCTAAAATGCCATCGAAGAAGCCTGGGGGATCACGCAGGTCTGAGAAAGGAGACCACCACCGGGGAGTGATCTGACAAGGTCTGGGGTAATATCTTGGCCTCCACCAGGGACCTGACAATGTCTGCAGTTACCATCACATAATGTATTCTGGACAAGCTACCATGCACCCCAGAATAAAAGGAATATTCGCTGAGTACAGGGTTCCTGAACCACCAGGCTGCGATCAACCCATGGTATTCAGCTATTACCCCCCGGCACCCAACTAGTGGCAGCTCTAGACAGCATGTTTTGGTTGGTGGAAGACCGGTCCAGGTCCAGTGACCGAGCAAAATTCAAATCACCTGCCCAAATGACATTGTAAGTCGGGAATTTATGGAGATAATTGGCACGTGTCTGGAAAAACTTAGGGGAGTCGATATTAGGAGCATAAATATTGATAAGAAGAACCTGCAGACCCTTAGATTCTCCTGCTGGAGTTATATATCGACGTTCTGCGTCACCAAATTGATTGTGAAGGTGAAAGTCTAGAGACCGGTGAAGATACATGGCGACCCCTCTGGAATGGGAGGAGAAGGAGGCAATATACCTATGTATCCTAGACCCCGTGGCCCCCGGTAGCCTGCTGTCTCTGGCCAAATGGATCTCCTGCAGAAACAGTATTTCTGATGCTTGTTAATCTGATTAGAATCACATGCTGTGCATATATGTAAAGACTGGATGGGGTGATCTGTACTCCTGCCCTCTATATGGCAGAGTAGAAGCACAGAGCACCTCAGACACGATTCTCTAAGCGGTAGCAATAGACGAGCAATCAAGGCTTAAGCTCTCAGGAGGTGATGCGGGCTGGTTCTTAAGTACAGTGTAGTCCCCAAGCACCCACAAAGGAATGTCCACACACTATGTTAGTGATAACATAGTCTTTATATAAATAAGGTTCAAGGTTATGTACATAATCACAATAACACACTTTGTACTCTGGCAATACTATAATGGCAAATATACACAGGTCTACGTGGTACCACTCTTAACTATTGATTCCTTTGAAATGCATCAACTGCTAACAGCTCAAATGACATACGAATCAGATTGTATGATGAATCAACGAAAGACCACAGAAAGAAAGCAAGTTAAATCGAGCAATGGCAGAACAGTCTCCCGTCTACCTATAGACAGTTTGGTGTGTGGATCCCCCCACATGGGCAACCTGTAAATAAAGCGTATTGACAAGCCCAGTTCAGATATGCTTAATATAGTCTTGATTCCTTCTAAAGGTTCTACGACCCCAGTGTACCTGGTTTCGTAGAGTTCTTCGATGAGTTGTCGACGGGCCCTTCTTGAGTGACCTCCCTTTAAGGCAGGAGCCACAGGTTATCGAGCTTCCAAGTGAAGAAAAGGTGTTGTCAGGGAAGCAGCTTTTATCCTCGTGGTGCTTGTTGACGAAAGCTTGTGAACGTCCTGTGAAGATGAGGCATGCAGTATACCTCGACGTGGATAGTTTGTTGCCGCAAAGAGTTAATGAAGAACTTTGCCCCAGCAAGGGTGTCAGGTCGTCAGTGTCTGGCGTCAGCGATCGAGATGTGACCACGGCTGGCTGTCGGATCCTCGTCAGCGTCTTTGAGGTCTTCGGGTGGTTGGAAACCCACTGGCAGATTCTCCTCAGTCGTCAACGACCTTGGCTTTCTCCAGCTGCACAAAGCAGTCGACGATGATGAGCAAGGGAGTCCTTGAATAAAATGTCTTAGGAAAAGGTGGAGCGTAGCAGCTCCGGGTATTGAATAGCACAACGTCAAGTCGTCCCCGCGTCTGGGCAACGCACTTTGACGGGCATCCAGCGGTTATAGCATACCTGCAAACCCTGGTCAACGACGATGGACGGATGTCCGGGTGCTTCACTTCGGATTCCTCTGCAGTGCCCTTCTCCGGTTGGCAGCCTTTCGAGGGTCTGACTTCTAGGGAGCTTTGGCAAAGATCAGCTGGTGCACAATGGTCCCTCGTAGCTCGGGAAGAGGTTTCCTAGCCAGTTCCTCTCTTGGATCAGTTTCTTGAAGGCACAGCAGCTTTCAGATCACGTTGAAGGGAACAGCGATTCACCTTCTTCTTCCGGTTCGTCTTCGCTAGTAAGCATCAAGTATCGACTTCATCTTCTGAACGATTTTCATCAGTGAGAGGTCCCCAGATATACTGTTGGTCTCTCATTCATTCTGCTGGGTCACACTCAGGCAACCAATCATTCAGAAGGGCATTCATGCGGTCAGACAGCCAATCAGGCTCACAGTGCATTCAGGCCATTCTTCTCCATCCAGACAGTCACAACACGGAATGTGGATTCGGACAAGCACTCAGCCACTCAGCACTCCCCACTGCATTCTTCCCAGTTTCGGGTATGGCTGTCTCAGTGTCACACACCAGATACTAGATACCCATAACATGAAATTAGTATTTGTTACACACTCCATTCACCCAGGTCCCACCCCACGGGCGTACCCATAACATATAGTCATTGGGAAGGCTCCAGCCAGTCTGGCCTGGACTTCCCCACAATACTATATATGGAACTTCCACCCAACAGCCAGTCAGGGGGAAAACAAGGTAACAGGCGATAGATAGAAAGCAAGAGGCCACCGGGCCATCTTGTTTCCTATCAGGAATCCACTGATTCCAATGGCAGGGCCAGGGTATCCCAAAATGGAGAATAATCAGAGCACCTGTCAAATTCAGCATGGAGCTGCCACCAGCCCATACCCTGCTCTGTCTGCCACACACAGGTTCCCAAAAACATACACTAGGAGTACAGGGTTATACTCCCACCCATGGGTGCCATAAGGGTATTCCAAGGGTCTGTTCATCACCAAAAAGAGGAAGAGCCGCACTGCCAGGAGTCCCACACGAACTCCTGCGCAGAAAACAAGACAGAACATACATGATAAACAGACTAAAAGACAAGGACACGGAGGCCCTGTCCCTCCGATGAATTTCCAGCATCACAATCGCCCCCCAGACTGAGGTTAGGGTGGACTAATCTCCCACGAGATTGACACCCTCATCCAGACGGTCAACATACCTTCTGGAAAGGCCTCTGCATTATATTGACTCTTCTCTGGTCAATGCTCAATGGTGAAGTCTAGCCCTTGCAGGCTAATGGACCACCTGGGCAGTATCAGGTGTTCACCCTTCATCTGCATAAACCACTATAAGGGCTTATGGTCTGTTTGGACTTTAAAGGTAGACCCCGTAAGGTGGGGCCTAAAACGCCTAAGGCTCCAAATTATACTGAAACATTCCTTTTCAACAGTAGCCCACCTAAGTTCTCTACCCTTGAGTTGTCTACTGATGAATATGATTGGATGTTCCCTCCCTTTGTCATCTAACTGGGACAAGACAGCTCCAATTCCAGTGTCTCAGGTGTCAGTTTGAACGATAAAGGGTTTGCTGTAGTCAGGTGCACACAACACAGGTGCCCTACACAGACTTTCCTTCAAGCCAGTAAAGGCCTTCTGACAGTCTTCCGTCCAATTAACCGTCTTCGGTTGTTTCGGCAAAGTCAGAGCTGTCAGAGGGGCAGCTATGGTTCCATAGTCCACCATGAAGTGTGGTAATACCCAGTGAGGCCCAAAAAGGCTCTTACCTGGGTTTCAGTAGTGGGAGTCTCACAGTCATGTACATCCTGTACCTTACTGGGAGAGGTTGTATTAGACGCCCTCCTACCCCATGACCAAGATATGTGACTTTCCCCTGAGCTATCTGGCACTTGGTGGCCTTGATAGTGAGGCTAGCCCTTTTCAAGCCCTGCAACACCTTATCCAGTAGACAGCAATGTCGTCTAGGTAGGCCACACAAAAGGCCTGCCAGCCACTGAGCACATGATTGACTAACCTCTGGAAGGTGGCAGGTGCATTTTTCAATCCAAAAAGCATGACTCTAAACTGGTAGAGCCCCTCAGGTGTTGAGAATGCAGTCAGTCCTTGGTATGGCCCGTCAGAGCAATTTGCCAATAGCCTGAGGTAAGGTCAAAGGTGCTCACAAATTTGGCAGCACCTTTGGTGTCCACAAGCTCATTAGCCCTGGGCAACGGGTGCGCGTTAGTTTTGGTGACAGCATTGCCCCTCTGTAGTCCACACAGAACCGCCAATCCCTGGTACCTGCCTGGGAACTTGCCTTGGGGACAAGGACTACGGGACTGGACCAGGGACTGGTTGAGGGTTCAATAACGCCCAGATCCAACATCTTGGCGACCTCAGCCTGGATGTGGTTCTTCAGTGTAGGACATCCTGTAGCATCTGCTTTTGACAGGTACGCTGTCACCAGTGTCAATTTCGTGCCTGCAACACGGGATCAGGTCTGGTGTCAGCGAGAGCAGAGGGGCATACTGCCGGAGCAACGCCCTGCAGGCCCTCTGCTGCTCTGGAGTGAGATCTGGAGAGAGATGTACTCCCTCCACTGAGCCATCCTGAGGGTTGCTATGCAGCAAATCAGGAAGGAGCTCACTCTCATCCTCGTCTTGCTCTGAAGCCAGCAAGAGACATGAGACTTCCGCATGTCTATGGAAAGGCTTGAGCTTGTTGACGTGGAATACCTGAGGGGCTGCCCCAGGGATTCCCATGTCAACCAGATAATTGACTTCGCCCATCTTGGAGATGATGCTGAAGGGTCCAGTCCACTTATCTGCCAAAGCTCGAGGTTTGGTAGGCTCCTTCACAAGGATCTCCTGTCGTGGGGTCCAATCCACTTGCAAGGCTTTAAGGGCATGCCAGAATTTGTTCAATTCCTGGCTTGCCTTAAGATTTGCTGTCGCTTGGCCCATCATCTGTGTAATCCTCCGTCTGAGGCCTGACACATAGTCACCCACTTGCTTGGCAGGACCGGGAGGGGTGGCTTCCAAACCTTCTCTGATCAAGTCAAGGGGCCCCCTCACTGAATGTCCAAAAAGTAACTCAAAGGGGCTGAAACCAACACCCTCTTGAGGTACCTCTCAGTAAGCGAACAGCAGGCATGACAGGAGGAGATCCCATTTCCTCCTTAGGGGCTCTTCCAAAGCACCCAGCATGCCCTTGAGAGTTTTATTAAATCTCTCGACCAGACCATTGGTCTGGGGATGGTAGGAGGTAGAGAACTTGTAGGTTACTCTGCACTCTTTCCACATCGTTTTCATGTAACTAGACATGAAGTTGGATCCTCCGTCAGAGTCAACTTCCTTAGGGAATCCAACCCTGGTAAAAATGCAGAGAGCCCTGGCAACCAACCACCTTGGCAGTAACAGTCCGAAGGGGTATAGCCTCAGGGTACCTGGTGGCATGATCTACCAAGACCAGGATGTACCAATTTCCACCTGAAGTGGGAGGGTCAAGGGGACCGACAATGTCGATGCCCACCCTCTCAAATGGTGTGCCAACCACTGGCAACGGCTGCAGTGGGGCAATGACACTGCCTCGAGTCTTGCCAGACAACTGACAAGTTGAGCAGGTCCTGCAGTGGGACTCCACCTTTACTCCCATCCGGGGCCGGTAGAAATGTGCAGAGAGCCTCTGCCTAGTTTTATTGGTACCAAGATGACCAGCAAGGGGTAACACATGCGCCAACTGCAACAGGAAGGGCCTGTAAACCTGGGGTACCACCAACCTCTTGAGGGCACCAGGTTCAGGCTTAGTGGGCTCCCAATAAATCCGGAATGTCCTAGGCACTTCACTTTGTGCCTGAGACAGGGCATGTTTTGTCAGACCCGAGAGAGAGAGAGAGGCACTCTCTCTGATCCTTACAGAAGTCCGCCCGGGACGGTCCCCCTTCAGGTCGATTGGTCCTCCGGTTTGAGCACCTCTCCCTCAGGAGGGTCTTCTGGCTCTTCTCCCTCCGGAGTCGAGTCTTGGGTCACCACTGGATTCAGCCCATCCGGAGCTGAATCCCTAGTGGGTGCTGCTGAAGCAGCAGGAAGAGAAAGAGCCCCCTTCACAGAGGTGGCCTTCTTACTCCTCCATCTTCTTGCCTTGGGTTTCACTGTCAGTTTGGGTACCGGACTCTAAGCCGGACCCCGGTGTGACCTGTGATCGGGTGACTGCCGCAGCAGTCATGGGTAGACTGTCCATGATCATCCCCAATTCCATCAAATCATTGCCTAACAAAATATTAGCAGGTACGTTTGTCCTGAACCAAGACAGGAAGCTTTGCTGTCTTGTCTCCAATCGTAATGTTGACTAAGGCTACAGGCGATAATTTGGGAGGCCCACCAGCTAACCTGGTAGTTCTCAGAGTCATAGTCCTCTGGTTTGAGCAGGGTCCTGTCCACCAGTTTATATACGTGCCCCAGTGTCTCTCAAACCAGTTGAAGGCTGGCCATTCAAGAGGACACTTCTCAAAAACCTACGGGTGTTCTGTGGGATTGTCGCCAGTACTTCTGCGTGCTGGTCCCAAGCCCCAAGGCACACTAGGGAAATCTCTACAGGAGCACCAAATGTGATCCCTGTAGAGAAGGGGAGGACAGTGGCCTCCACCTCAGATATGGGGTAAGGGTAGGTCAGGCTGACAGCCTGGATTCCAAGTGCCTTACCTTTACACTTGGGGTCACTTCACTTGTGGTCCAGAGCCCCACAGTCCCAACAAGTTCCACGAATGCGGGGGTACAGTACTGGTGCCACTGGGACCGTGCTTCGCAGCAGGCAGACCACTACTCTTACTCCCACCCACATAGAACTTATCCCCACTAGATTTCTGGGTCTTTGGAGAGGAAGGTTTTGGTTTACTCGACTGTGATTGCTTCGGGGACTCCTCAGCTTTCTGAAAGGTCCCCTTTTCTTTGTCTGTGTCCTTCCCAATGGAGTCCTTTGGAGACACCTGGTGGGAGACCCACTTGTCAGCCAGCCTGGTCAGGTTAAAGGGATCCAAAATGTTCTGGTCAGCAGCATACTAATGCAGCTCTGTTGAACAGGCTTCCGAAAAATGCTCAAAAAACAAAAGGTGGGACAATTCAACAAACGTTTTCACTTTGTAACCATGAATCCACCTCATCATGTTCATGTGCACAGCACTCACCCAGTCAATCCAAGACACATTCTCTCGTTTCTTAAATTCCCTGAACCTTTTAAGGTATTGGGTAGGTGTCTTGCCAAACTTGGCAATCAAAGCAGACTTCATGCACTCATATTGACCCCTTTCTTCCACACTCAGTTTCAGAATACAGTGTCATGCCTGCGCCATGGGCGCATACATTGGCGATCAATATGGACAAATTGTTATTAATTTATCTACAGAAAACTCTTGGATCAACCGCTATTCACTTTTTGGACCTTATTTCCCATTTGCGAGACTTTGGTGCTTTTGTACTTTTCCCAAAAAACTACACTTACCACAATGCACTTGGCTATAACCATCTATTCCTGGCTATTCCTATTTTTCTTCATCAGAACTACAATCCCCAGAAGCCCTAGGGATTTGCTCTGCTTCCACCAGCTCAGGAACAGAGAGGGAGGTGGCCGATTGTCTGCAGGTGTGCTGAGCCAGGTGCAACCAATTAGCCTGCCTCTGTGCTGGGCTGGGCGGTATGAAAGCTGCTGCCTGCAGGAGCTCAGTCTCTTGCTTGGAGACTCCTTCCAGCTCCTTTTTCCTCCGAGCCACAAACTTTGTATGCTGTTTCCTGCTTACACCTGTTTTTGTTCCAGTGCCCTGGCGGGCTCCAGCCTTGCAGCCGATCACGCTCTGCTGCCTTCTACCTTCCGCCCTGGGTCTTTTTGGCTCCCCGCCTCAGCCCTGCTCCTCGGGGCGTCCTGCCTTGCAGCTTGCTACACCCTGCTGCCTACAGCCCTAGCCTTTTGGGCTCCCTGCCTCAGCCCTGCTCCTCTGGGCGTCCTGCCTTGCAGCCTGCTACACCCTGCTGCCTACAGCCCTAGCCTTTTGGGCTCCCTGCCTCAGCCCTGCTCCTCTGGGCGTCCTGCCTTGCAGCCTGCTACACCCTGCTGCCTACAGCCCTAGCCTTTTGGGCTCCCTGCCTTACAGTCTGCATCTCTCTGCTGCTTACAGCCCTTGTCCTCTGGTACCCCTGTCTTGCAGATTGCTACACCCCTCTGCCTTCAGCCCTTGTCCTTTGGGCTCCTTGCCTTGCAGCCTGTTTTCACTCCGCTGTCTACAGCCCTTTTCCTTTGGGCTCCCTTCCTTACAGCCCTGCTCCTCTGGGCCTGCTCCTTGCTGTCCTGCTCCTCTGTGCTCTATACCTTGTCCCCTACAGCCCTCAGCAATCCACAACAGTTTACCTGCATTCAGTTATTGCAGCCTCCCTGTTTCCTGACTGCTGCTCCCTTGCTTTCTTTCTCATTTTCAACCCTCAGTTCTTTATCCCTGTCCAATTCAGTTATACTGCTTTCCTTTCATTTCCTTCTGCTAGTTTGCTTATCGACTTCCCTATTTCCCTGGATTTATCTGTCAGTGTCTTCTCTTGTACTGTTTGTAGACCCCTTGTACAGAGCTTGTCCGTTGGTTTCCGTCAGGCAACCTCTGCCCCTTCCCTTGTCTCGTTTCTGCGTTACAGACACCCTTAGCTGTTGTTCCAAGCTATGAGCAAACAGCGAGGGCCTGTTATAGCAAACTGTGCAGAAGGCTAGAGTTTTCCTAAGGTTCGTGGAATACTCTTTCCCTATATCTGCATACACCCCAAGAGGGAATTCATTCTGTACCTTTTTCCTTGCTACTCTTGCCTACTCTTTGTTCTCTTTCCTTTCAGCTGTGTGTGTACTTATCTGTCCACTTTACTTTGGCACAGCCACCCAAACCTTTCCTGGGTGTCCTGTGCCACTCTTTATAGAGTGCCATCCTTGACAGAATGCAAGAGCCAAAAATGTCTTGTTCCATAGGCAGGAAAGGCACACACAGACCAAGGATGCTTTCATTTCGGGTTAAGAAACCTTTGCAAAAATCTATACTTTCCCTAAAGACAGCAAACAAGAACCTTAGTCTAAAGAACAGTCTCGCCTTAGTAAACAAAGATTTACAAGCACGGTACTACACTCACTGGCTTGCTGACCCTTCTTCCATGTATAACTATTATGACATTTGCGACTATAATCCGCAGTCCTTATCGGTTGAAGAGCTACAGCAAGATAATGAATTCTTACAGATCTTGTTAGCCCAAACAGTGAAAGACACTCCTGCGTCTGATAATTGTTCTAACACTGTTACAGCCAAGGATATTGCACTCATTGTGGGGGTCTCTAAACCAGAGTACGCTGTTGCTAGAGTGATATGTTCAAGATCTGCTTGGCAAGCTCCCCAGTCTACTGGAAACCCTCATTTGACAGGACACGGCATTATATATCCTGAGGTTAGTTCACCTAGTCCTGGGTACAAAAGACCAATACTGACCATCGGTGGTCTTAATACTTCCCCAGTATCTACCAACCACAATAACCTTAAGGTCAGTCTTCCCATTGCTACAACCGAATTTTCTGCCACACCAGATTCTGAAGCTTTAGATCAGGCTAATGATACATACCTGCTACAAGAACAACTCCTACGCCTTAAAAGAAAGACCGAAGATCTCTATGATGACTTTGTTTATTTTCATAGTAAAAATTCTATGAAGGGACACAATATTCCAGACCTTTTGACACAATGTCCTACACCCGACATACTGTCTTTAGAGATCGACATGGTAAGGCCTGGAATTGCCACGCAGAAAAGGATACAGATTTATACCAAGCAGATGGAAGACCTAAATTTAGCATATGCATCCCTTCTAAAGTCTGACACAGCTCTTTCACTTCCCAACCACAGTAACTCAGGTTCTGGTACTCTAGACCATGATTCCAATCCTGAACAATACCCGGTACCTGCCTGGAATCCAGCCTTTCCATCAGTCAATACCCCAGACCCACCAAGCAATCTGAGCACACCAGACTTTGAAGATCAGCCTTCAGAACGCCTACCCAATCATGACCCCACATCTGTCTTATTACCTGTTACTGTATCTGCTAGCCCAATCTCTGCTGCTCCTCCTGCTAATACTTCTAAATCTGCTACTGTTGCAGCATCTCAAATCACTCTTTTAGCAGCAGAAGCGCCCCCTTCCTCTCTGCCTGCAAGGACAGAACCTGTTGCTAAACCGGATAACAACTTTTCTTTTGGGACTACAGCTCCGGTTGTTCTTGCTGGTGCCTCTGCAGCACTAAAACTACCAGACTCTACTCTATCAGTCTCAGGTGCGTCACTGCCCGCTGGTTCTTCAATGGCACCCACTCTCCCAGTTGCTACAGCATCGGAACTATCCACAGCCATTCATGATCTCTCTGCTGCGGTGGCTTCTGAAATTCCTACAAATCATGGAGAACCCGCCACTGTGACTCCTGACGTTTCTATGGCTAATCTTGACTCTGCCATTGCTGCGTCTGATGCCTTGGAAAACCTTCCTAAAGCAACCAACTCTGCTGTACCTCTGGCTCCACCTTTCACCACCTTACTGTTGCCTTTCAAAGCAAGCTTTGCCATGGAACCTGCAACAGACATTCACAGTTCCTCTATTCATGAACACTCTGTTGGGTTTTGTGCTCCAAAGACTTTGTCTTTTCTGATTTCTACCGCAAAGGTTCAGCACATTGATACCGTCTCCACCTTTCAAGACTCCCACCTTACAACCTTAAACAGTTTTTGGTGCTTCATGATGTGCCTTTTTGGAATAAGACTCTTTCACGGTGTGACAGACCTTCTTGTTGGTCAGTCTTCAGGGAGCCTGGAGAGGGGCCTGGAGAGGGGCATACTGCCATGCCTGCGCCATGGGCGCATACATTGGCGATCAATATGGACAAATTGTTATTCATTTATCTACAGAAAACTCTTGGATCAACCGCTATTCACTTTTTGGACCTTATTTCCCATTTGCGAGACTTTGGTGCTTTTTTACTTTTCCCAAAAAACTACACTTACCACAATGCACTTGGCTATAACCATCTATTCCTGGCTATTCCTATTTTTCTTCATCAGAACTACAATCCCCAGAAGCCCTAGGGATTTTCTCTGCTTCCACCAGCTCAGGAACAGAGAGGAAGGTGGCCGATTGTCTGCAGGTGTGCTGAGCCAGGTGCAACCAATTAGCCTGCCTCTGTGCTGGGCTGGGCGGTATGAAAGCTGCTGCCTGTAGGAGCTCAGTCTCTTGCATTGAGAGTCCTTCCAGCTCTTTTTTGCTTCGAGCCACAAACTTTGTATGCTGTTTCCTGCTTACACCTGCTTTTGTTCCAGTGCCCTGGCGGGCTCCAGCCTTGCAGCCGATCACGCTCTGCTGCCTTCTACCTTCCGCCCTGGGCCTTTTTGGCTCCCCGCCTCAGCCCTGCTCCTCGGGGCGTCCTGCCTTGCAGCCTGCTACACCCTGCTGCCTACAGCCCTAGCCTTTTGGGCTCCCTGCCTCAGCCCTGCTCCTCTGGGCGTCCTGCCTTGCAGCCTGCTACACCCTGCTGCCTACAGCCCTAGCCTTTTGGGCTCCCTGCCTCAGCCCTGCTCCTATGGGCGTCCTGCCTTGCAGCCTGCTACACCCTGCTGCCTACAGCCCTAGCCTTTTGGGCTCCCTGCCTTACAGTCTGCATCTCTCCGCTGCTTACAGCCCTTGTCCTCTGGTACCCCTGTCTTGCAGATTGCTACACCCCTCTGCCTTCAGCCCTTGTCCTTTGGTCTCCTTGCCTTGCAGCCTGTTTTCACTCTGCTGTCTACAGCCCTTTTCCTTTGGGCTCCCTTCCTTACAGCCCTGCTCCTCTGGGCCTGCTCCTTGCTGTCCTGCTTCTCTGAGCTCTCTACCTTGTCCCCTACAGCCCTCAGCAATCCACAACAGTTTACCTGCATTCAGTTATTGCAGCCCCCCTGTTTCCTGACTGCTGCTCCCTTGCTTTCTTTCTCATTTTCAACCCTCAGTTCTTTATCCCTGTCCAATTCAGTTCTACTGCTTTCCTTTCATTTCCTTCTGCTAGTTTGCTTATCGACTTCCCTATTTCCCTGGATTTATCTGTCAGTGTCTTCTCTTGTACTGTTTGTAGACCCCTTGTACAGAGCTTGTCCGTTGGTTTCCGTCAGGGAACCTCTGCCCCTTCCCTTGTCTCGTTTCTGCGTTACAGACACTCTTAGCTGTTGTTCCAAGCTATGAGCAAACAGCGAGGGCCTCTGTTATAGCAAACTGTGCAGAAGGCTAGAGTTTTCCTAAGGTTCGTGGAATACTCTTTCCCTATATCTGCATACACCCCAAGAGGGAATTCATTCTGTACCTTTTTCCTTGCTACTCTTGCCTACTCTTCGTTCTCTTTCCTTTCAGCTCTGTGTGTACTTATCTGTCCACTTTACTTTGGCACAACCACCCAAACCTTTCCTGGGTGTCCTGTGCCACTCTTTATAGAGTGCCATCCTTGACATACAGTCATAACCAGTCTGAGGCACTCTGCTTAACAAACACTTAGCCCAATCTCTTTTATCAACATCATGTATTCATCAAGTCATTTCAAACGCTTCAATCCACTGGAGGATATCAGAACCCGCCGCATACACACCAACCAAATTTTTCATAAACTTGGTGGTAGCGGCCCTGACACTCTCAACTGGTTTCGCTGAAGTCTCCAATCTAGCTTTCTCTAGCTGGATTCGTGTCATGACCCTTGCCCCTGGCCCTCAATGGCAAGTCAGCCTTCCAGTTAGGGCCAGGTCAAAGGCCTTAAAACCTCAACCTTTGGCACCAGGCTCATAACCATCATGAAGACCAACATTAGAATGGGACTATTTACTTGGGACTATTTAACTTGGGGGGGGTTCAGCCAACATGAAGGCACACACATAGCTCAGTTACAAGGAACTGAGCTATGCAGTCTAGTCTTTTGGGTGTGGCAGGCCTGACACTACTTTACCTGGTCTACTTTACCTGACACTATTTAACCTGCACCCAAACAGCAGAACATGCTTTGTGTTATTCTGCTGTGGGCAGCGTAACGCTCACCGTGTCCAGTTCTTTGATGCCAGCTTACCTGAAACCAAGGACCTGCGGATAGAGAAAGAACACTACAAAACCTACCTGGAACAGTGCACCGCATGCATCCTGGAATACCATAACCTGGAAAGAGGAGAAAGAAAGACAGCATTAGTAAGTGTTTACTCACGTTTCCTCCCGAATGAAGAAAGCCACACAATTCTTATCTGGGTAATCATCTCCTGGTCAGTATCATTGCTGGAACATTATAGCGCTCGGCGAGGAACATGGCAACCTGCAAGGAGAGAAAAGACACAGGTTAGCAATATAAAGGGCGAAACAGCATTGCGCATTACTCACCGGACAGCATCGCGCACACCGCGCTTTCGCCTACCGGCCCATGCTCATCTTCACACTGCATGACAACACCAAAATACCTTTCCATACCTAAAAGGAAAGAAGCAAGACATTATTATTCGAACTAAGAGGAGCATAAGAACTGTATATAAAGACTGTAAAGCAGCAAACCTACGGAGTCGCAGCAGGCCTGGATTCCCACAGGGGGGCTTGCACCAGTGAAGTAACTTGGTCCCTGCTCACCCCCCACATCTACGCGTCCCTGCCACGAGGAGCAGGACGGAGAATCCACCTTTTACAATATTAAGGTGAGGAGAGGGCCCAAGGGGGAGGAAGGAGTTGAGGCCAATGGAGGTGGGAAAACATAAAGACAATCTGGTATTGAATCCAGCTCTCCTATATTGCAGACCCATCTTTAACCAGAGGCCTTACCAAGGGACCAGGAGAGGGCTTGAGAGTGCAAATCATCCAACCAGGGCTGGGTGGCGTCCCTGTGGATACCAGGTGAGCGTAACAATTCGCTGCCATTCAGAGTCCTTGGTTTTAAGTTCATGATCGCTATCCTTGAGTTCTAGATCTCTAGCTTTGAGTATCACTTGCTGTGCCAACTCCTCTTTCTTAAGTTCAACTTCAGTTTCCAACTTTTTCTATTGAAAGGCCAATTTCATCCTCAATAATTCAAGTTCCAAGGCATTCCCTGAAGAAACATTGCTGGGTTTCGGAACAGAGGCAGCAGGCGTAGTGGCATTGCCAGAAACGGATTTGACAACAGCCCCAGGGGCAGGGGCCACAATGGTTGCAACCCCCCTTCATCAAGGGCTTTACAATCAGTCTGGTAGTCCACCAGGGCAGCTATCAGCTCAGCCCTAGACTTATCCTCAAGGTATAACTCCCTGGCTTCACAAACACTCTGGAGAGTCTCTAATCTCATCCTAGTCAATTTACCATTTGCAATAGATTCGATTGCTTGTAATGTAGTTATCTTGTACACAACTAAACCTCAGTTTAACATACTGCAAATATTTTGTAAGTGGCAAGGTTACATACTGATCCTTAAAACCATAAGCATCCCACCCTGCCACCAGTGTAAAGACTGGAGGGGGTAATCTGTACTCCTGCCCTCTATATGGCAGAATAGAAGCACAGAGCACCCCAGCCAAGATTCTCTAAGCGGTAGCACGAGATGAGCAATCAAGGCTTAAGCTCTCAGAAGGTGATGCGGGCTGGTTCTTAAGTACAGTGTAGTCCCCAGCACCCACAAAGGAATGCCCACACACTATGTTAGCGATAACACAATCTTTATATAAATAAGGTTCATGGTTATGTATACAATCACAATGACACACTTTGTACTCTGGCAATACTATAATGGCAAATATACACAGGTCTACGTGGTACCACTCTTAACTATTGATTCCTTTGAAATGTATCAACTGCTAACAGCTCAAATGACATACGAATCAGATTGTAAGATGAATCAACTAAAGACCACAGAAAGAAAGAAAGTTAAATCGAGCAATGACAGAACAGTCTCCTGTCTACCTGGAGACAATTCGGTGTGCGGATCCCCTACCTGGGCAACCTGTAAATAAAGCGTATTGACAAGCCCAGTCCAGATATGCTTAATATAGTCTTGATTCCTTCTAAAGATTCTACGACCCCAATGTACCTGGTTTCGTAGAGTTCCCCGATGAGTCGTTGATGGACCCGTCTTGAGCAAACTCTCTTTAAGGCAGGAGCCACGGGTCGTCGAGCTTCCAAGTGAAGAAAAGTTGAACGCTTTCGTCGGGGAAGCAGCTTCGATCCTCCCGGTGCTCATTGATGAAAGCTTGTGAACGTCCTGTGAAGATGAGGCATGCAGTATACCTCGACAACGATAGTTTGTTGCCGCAAAGAGTTAATGAAGAACTTTGGGCCAGCAAGGGCATCGGGTCATCAGCGTCGGGCGTTGGCAATTGGAACGTGACCACGGCTGGCTGTCGGATCCTCGTCGCTGTCTTTGAGGTCTTCGGGTGGCGGGGATACCCACTGTCGAATTCTCCTCCGTCGTCAACGACCATGACTTTCTCCAGCTGGACAAAGCGGTCGACGATGATGAGCAAGGGAGTCCTTGAATGAAATGTCTTAGGCAAAGGCCGAGCATAGCAGCTCCGGTCGTTGAGCAGCACAACATCAAGTTGCCTATGCGTCTGGGCAACACACTTTGACGGGCTTCCATCGGTTATAGCAAATCTGCGAACCCTGGTCAACGATGATGGACGGATGTCCGGGTGTTTCACTTTGGATTCCTCAGCAGTCCCCTTCTCCGGTCGGCAGCCTTTCGAGGGTCTGACTTCCAGGGAGCTTTGGCAAAGATCAGCTGGTGCACGATGGTCCCTTGTAGCTCGGGAAGAGGTCTCCTAGCCAGGTCCTCTCTTGGATCAGTTTCTTGAAGGTGCAGCAGCTTTCAGATTACGTTGAAGGGAACAGCGGTTCATCTTCTTCCAGCTCAGCTTCGAGAGTAAGCATCAAGTATCGACTTCAGCTTCTGAACGATTTCCGTCTATGAGAGGTCCCCTGATATACTGTTGGCCTCTCATTCATTCTGCTGGGTTACACTTAGGCAACCAATCATTCAGAAGGGCATTCATGCAGTCAGGCAGCAATCAGGCTCACAGTGCATTCAGGCCATTCTTCTCCATCCAGACACTGACAACACGGAATGTGGATTCAGACAAGCACCCAGCCATTCAGCACCCCACACTGAATTCATCCCAGTTTCGGGCAGGGCTGTCTCAGTCATTGTGTCACACACCAGATACTAGACACCAGTAACATGAAATGCGTATTTGTCACACACTCCATTCACCCAGGTCCCACCCCACGGGTGTACCCACAACATACAGTCATTGGGAAGGCTCCAGCCAGTCTGGCCTGGACTTCCCCACAATACCATATATGGAACTTCCACCCAACAGCCAGTCAGGGGGAAGGGACAGAGTCAGGGCTTCCCGGGACTTCGGGAAAACAATATAACAGGCGATAGAAAGCAAGAGGCCACCGGGGCCATCTTGTTTCCTATCACGAATCAACTGATTCCAATGGCAGGGCCAGGGTATCTCAAAATGGAGGATAATCGGAGCACCTGTCAAATTCAGCATGGAGCTGCCACCAGCCAATACACTGCTCTGTGGGCCACACACAGGTGCCCAAAAACATACACGGGTCGTACTCCCACCCATGGGTGCCATAAGGGTATTCCAAGGATCTGTTCATCACGACCAAAAAGAGGGAGAGCCGCACCGCCAAGAGTCCCACACGAACTCCTGCGCGGAAAACAAGACAGAACATAAATGATAAACGGACTAAAGGACAAGGATACAGAGGCCCAGTCCCTCCGATGCATTTCCAGCATCACAATATAGTCCGACATCTAGTGGTAATCACAGAGTATTGCATCTTTCTTTCGAAGATCGAAAGGGGACGTCGACATGGGCGTGCTTGTAACACTATCCCTAACGTGTCGTGTAGTGTACCAGAAATCCCTGACGCGTAGAGGTCCGTATGATTGTTTTTTTCCACCCAGCTAGCTGGTCACCATGGGCGGAGCTCGTAAGAGCTATATTGCGAAGGCGTATAACTTCTTTGTCCCATGACCGTTGGTAGTTTAGTCTTCGACCTTCTTCTTCGATGACTACTGTGGACCCCTACGCCTGAGACGTCTATGACTTTCGCCGGCTGGTGCTTCGGTCGACGCTGTCAACCGCGTGGCTTCGGCCCTCCGGACAGGCCTATACAGTAGGGAGAGTGGGGCCTCAGGGTGTGAGTCTTTAAAAATGCATTTCCTTTTCCCCTCTCTTTTCCCTTATCTGGCTGACGCCCTTTACCTCTACAATGGAGAGGACTCCCTTTAAGTTATGTCTGTCCTGTAACAGAAAGTACCCGTGGAAGGACACTCACCGAAAGTGTAACAAGTGTCTGCCTCATGATCACGACGAGCAAACCTGCAAGTCTTGGCAACTTTTTTGTCCGAAAAGGCTAAAAGATCGCCGGATGAACCGCTGGGTGGCCTACATCATGCAGCAGGCTGAGGGTAGTTCCTCTGTCGGCGCAGGCGCCTCGATTGATGAGGATTCAAGCGGCAGCTATGGCTCCGATGTGGAGGCCATAGACTTACCCGCGAAATTCTCTGGTTCCCAGTTGCCCATCCCCAGCCCCGTCAGGCAGGCCGCCGGTACTGCTATGGGGATCCTCTGGATCAGCCGGCCTCCCCGCATCCGACGTCTCAGCATACGTCTGGGCATTCAACACATAAGGGTGTCTCTGCTAAAAAACACAAGAGCGCCGGCACGACATCTAAGAGCGCGTCCGCCACTGAGGTTTTGGCAGTGCCGAAGACCTTGACAACGCCTACAGGCGCGTCAAAATCTCTCCCGAACCCACCGGAGCTGTCTTGCTAACATTATTTTGCCGGCGAATCATCCAAAGACTACATCCTCTCATCGAGAGGAGTATTCAAATGGGTCCCAGCCCCTCTCCAAAACTTTGTCTGACAAGGCAACTCCTTCTAGAGACTCCTTTTCTCTTGGAGAGCCTTTCCCTTCTCCTGACCCCTCTGGTTCATCTCCATGGGCCAGAGTAAGGTTTGAGAGCTGTATGGACAAGCTGTCTAAGTTTGTAGACTTCTTTGACAAATATTTTAACCCTAAGAGACCTAGGGAAGAGGATTCCTTCCCTAGTTTTCTAAAGGTACAAAAACTCTCCAGCCAGACTCTACAGGAAGAGGTTTTTGAATACTCCGAACCTGAAGAGGTCTATGAGATCCTTATGACCAACAAGACAATCTTTTTGGGCAGGATTCACCGGACCCATTTCCAGATTGGGGCCAAGATCAGCCTGCAGAGGATACACCTTGGCTTTCACCCACCCCAACACCTGACCCAGACAACATTTGTCTTGATCCCCCCCTCCTTGCCTCCACAGAGACAAGCTTCACCCATTGATGATCAAATGGCATTTAAGGCAACCCTGAAGAGGGCTGCAGAACATTTGTGGAGGACATCCTAAAGGAAAAATCACCCGCAAGTCAGGCAATCCCCTTGCTGAACTCAGTCAAGAAGCACTTTGCACCATCTTTACTGTCCCCTTCAATTACAAGGGCTGTCAACCCCTGGGTCGAAAAACTGTTTCGCCCCTCCCTTTCTGACCCATTGTATATTCGGGGGCATGCCACTCCAGACTCCCTAGTAGTTACTACTACCAGGAAGAGTGCCGGCGTGCCATTGTCTACTTCGGAACAGCCCCCCGACAAAGACTGTCAAAAGCTGTACGCCCTCTGCAAACGCCTCACCACCTCAGCTGCATATTCCACCAGGATTGCTAATAACACTACACTTCTTGCAAGTTGTAGTGATGTGCAGTGATATTTACTTCAGGAGGGTCTCCAGGAAGTCCCAGAACCGGTACGGTCACGCCTGCTGGTGGTTGTCTCAGAAGGGAAACAGGTCACCCATAACATCCTAAAAACACATTGGATGCAGCTGAGACGGTGGGGTGGACCCTGGCCCAGGGTACTCTTCTTAAAAGGCATGCCTGGCTCAAAAACTCAGGGTTCAAACCGCAAACCCAGGCCTCACTTATAAACAAACCAGTGGAAGACTCAAATTTGTTTGGGAAAGCTGTGGACGATGCCAACAGTAAAGGTAAACGAGATTCTCCTCATCGGCACACCTGCTCCCTCCTTTCCTGTCACTCTCTGGCCGGCCTCTCTTGGCTCTCTTCCTGCTCCCATTTGTGAGGCTAAAAACCTCGGTCATCTTCGACTCAACACTCTCCTTCTGTCCTCACATCTCTGACGTCGCCAAGAAGTCACACTACCAGCTGCACCTCCTCAGAGGTACACTTCCTTTCCTCTCCTTCCCCCAGAAGCTCACTGTCTCCATAACTCTGGTTCTCTCTAGGCTCGACTACTGCAATAGCTTCTTCCTCAATTTGCCTGCTTCTACTCTCCGCCCTCTGCAACTCATCCAGAACAGGACTGCAAGACTTGTCCTGGCCTCAAGCCCAGGGATCGTATCTCTCCACAACTGAAATCTCTGCACTGGCTCCCAGTGGCTGCGAGGATTAAGTTCAAAACCCTCTACATTGTCCACAAGGCCTTCTGGGGCCTGTGGCCTCAATACCTTCAACTATCTCTTCCTACATATCTTCCCTCTCAAGCTATTTGCTCATCCGCCTCCAACTCCCTCAGGGTCAGTCGTTTCTCCAAGCAACGAGTTGGTGCTAGATCTCTTTCTTCAGCTGGGGCCTCCCTCTGGAACAGCCTCCCTGCCTCCCTGCCTCCCTGAAATGTGAGGAGAACCATCTTCGGTTCCGGAAGCACCTCAACACCTTCCTCTTTGCTTCTGCTTTCTCTCCTCCTCTCCCCTGCTGAACTCCTGGCTGAAACTGCACTGGTCACCTGGCTACCCTCTGATCTCGGGCCCAGGTCTCCTCCACCGCAAGTTGCACTTCTGCACTGCGTCCCTGCCTCTCTGGCATTCCCCGCACTTGGGGACTGTTTCTGTATCCCTACAGCCCCCTACCAGCACGTGACACCTGATGTCTGCACTTACCTTTGCACTTGCCACCAGCTGGCCGCACTTTACTTATTACTTATTTATTCTATTTATTTTACTGTCGTTCCCATGTACTGCACTGCCCGCTCACCCTTCCCCCCGCACTTTTCCCTTTCCCCCTTCCCCTGCACTTGCACGATCTCGATGTCACCTGACCTAGTAAGATTGTTGTCTCGGTCTTCCCTTCGTTCCCCCTCCCTTGCCTCATCGTGCCTTGAAACACTTGTATATAGGTGCGTCATAAATGCCATATCATATCAGTAGGGAGGTAACTCTCGCCGTTCCTTTCGGGGGCAATCTTTTTCCCGTTCCCCACATAACCAGTATGGAACAGGGGGTACGCCATGGTCCTACGGACAAGGTGCAGCTGCCACCAGTCAATACCAACAGAGCGGTCAGCAAAGAGGCAAAGCCAGGGGTAGGAACTGCACCCCTAAAGGCTCCCCGGCCTCTGCTCAGAAATTACTCGCCAGTCCGGGTCCCCTCCCATGCCTCCCCGGTTGGGGGACATTTAACATCTTTTCTTCACGCATGGGAGGGGGTCACTTCAGACCAATGGGTGCTCAAGACCATAGGCCACGGTTACTGGATAAAGTGCCAACGAGCACCTGTGATGAATATTTCCAGCACTTACCTGAATAATGACTCCGGAGGGTGCAAATCCAAGATGGAGACCTGCTATGCATCAGGTATCGGTCTAGTGATTCTTTCCACAGAAGTCCCGCCGAAGACTACGGCCACTTCCGGTCCAGTATATCCCAAAGGCAGATCCTGTACTCGTCGCGTTGCTACTCTCGTAGGAGTTGTCATGCTCTGTTAGTTCGCATAGCGTTTCGTTACTAGCATTTATCCCTTAGCCTTTCATTCCTCCTGCATAACTAATCTGTCATTTCTTTCTTGATGCTTGTTGTTTAGTCCGCTCGTCATTTCCTATTGGAGATGCTTACTTTTTCCTGTCCTCAGACACCGTTCTCTTTATTATCCGTGAGCTGTTTTCAAACGCCGCCGCGGTAGGTTTTGACCCCTCCTTCTTTTTCCGCTTGGCGTCTGACTTCCGCTCTCTCCCGAGAAAACATTAACTTTGTTCCTCCTCTTAGGAACGGCTCGAAATCAACACTTCAGCGTTCGCATTCGGTTCACAACGTTCCGATAATTCGAACGCATCAGACCTGGGAACACGTCCCTTCTGTCGGTCGGAAATCTTCCTTGCTGTATAACCATAGAACTTCAGGCTCCCCTCTCTTCGCTCATTACTTCTTCACTTTCTCTGCCTCTACTACATAGAGGAACTCCAATCTTCCCTGTATCTTGTCTGGGTTTTCCAGCTCTGTAGCTGCCATACAGGGATAAGAAAGGGTAGGGTGCGGAAAGAAAGATTGTAGAGGTAGCAAAGGGATATCAGTTGCCTTGTTATAACTTCCCTTCCTCTTTACTTGATTAACTCCAGGATCAGAAACACGTTTACCAGCCAGAAGGACCAGCCACCTGACCCGCACATCTCCGGTCAGTACCAAGGGAAAACTGCATCATTGATTATGCAAACCCTAGCAGCTCTTCTCAGGGTATTTTACCTTCGGGGTTTCCCTGGAGGTCACTCTGGGTATAAAATTGATTCCTAGCATAACACCACCTCAATACCGTCCACCAACATCCAGACACCTGTCGCCAGCACACCTGCAGATTCTTCTGCAAGAGGTGCAGATACTTCAAGAAAAGGGCACCATAGAAGTTGTCCCCATTCATCAGGTAAACAAGGGTATTTATTCAGTGTACTTCCTTGTACCCAAAAATTATCTCACCATGCGCCCTGTGCTAGACTTACGCCCAGCGAACACATTTGTCAAACCACAAAAGTTCAGAATGACGACGTTGCCGGAAGTAATCTCCCTGTTAAGACAGGGGTATTACATGGCCACATTGGATATGAAAGATGCATACTTTCATATTTCAATGTTGCTGGCATATGAAAAGTACCTAAGATGTGTGATAGCAGACGAGCACTATCAGTTCAAGGTCCTTCCCTTCGGCATTGCCTCAGCCCCAAGGGTGTTTACGAAGGTGCTGGCGGTAGTAGCGTCTCTGGGGATCACAAAAAACGGCATCCTGAAGAATCAACAACCTCCAAAGGTAAGGAGGCGTTTTCAAAAGACCTGGGCAATCGTCCTCGGATAAGCCGTCTACTAGCGGCCATAGTGGTAAAGGTCCATCGACGACCAAGCTGTCGACGAATCCCTTATCGTCCATGACAACGGCACTTCAAACCTCGTCATTGATGAACGAATCTTCGTCGTCGAAATCAGCCTCCACAAAACATTCGTCGATGGAGTCCCATCGCTCGTCTACGAATCTCTTGTCCACGAAGATCCCATTGACGGAGAAACACACTCAACCGTCGGCGAAGTCATCGTCGTCCACAAAAATACCGCTGACGAAGCATACATCAGCATACATCAGCGCCATTGAAAACAAAGTCCATTCCTTCATCCACTGAGAAACCAAAGCCCAAAACAGCCGCTGCAGACGCCACTGTTACTCCAACCAATGAAAAAATAGTACCTCCTATATCAGTGACTCATGAACCAATAGGAGCACAACTTTCTCCTTTAGGAGAAATGACAGAACTCCCAGACATCATTCTTCAGGAGGAGTTTTCAAACAAAGAATTTGTTGGCGGGCAACCTTACCTCACCCCCAAGGAACACAGTCCTCCGTGGCAGCCAACTATGGAGGAACCTTACAATCCATCATTGAAGAATTCAACAGACATCAAACAGAAAAGAATAAGTCATCCATACCAAAAGAGGTAACACCTCCACAGAGGAGCATCTCGCCTAGGCATAGCACACCTAGAGACTCTCCTTCCAGGAGCAGGCCACAAAAAAGGGCACATTCACCTGAGCCTCCTCGCAGTTCTAGGAGCAGGACGCTCAGTGCTTCACCGACAAGGGTCCCATGTTTAAGATCGCCTAAGCCAAGATCACCTGTTCCAGATCCTTCAATTGTGCCTTCAACCGCATCGGTCTCAGACTGGCAAGAAGATCCTTTCTGAGATTTTTCCGACCCAGAGGAAGGAGAGATTACTTATGAGCCTGACACTCATAGTGAATGGAATGATTAGGTTGAAAAACCTAGAAAGAAAGACTCTCCAGGAGATTCTTCTCCACCAGACGATGTGGTATCATTTCATACCCTTATCGGTAAAGCTGCAGACTTATTCAAGTTACAAGTCACATCTGAAGAGAAAAAGTCAGTGCTTTATGAGCACAAGGACAAACGCAGAAGGACAGTCACGACTATACCTCTTCTTGATACCATCTAGGTCAAAGATATTGGCTACGCCTTTATCTACTCCCGCTCTGATTTCAAGACCGGAAAAGAGATACAAACCTCCTGACACCGTGCCGCTTTGTCTAAGGGGATATACTAAACCAGATTCTGTCATCACGGTGGCAGCCAGAAAAAAGTTAGCCAATCCTTCATCGCCCTTATCAGCACCTCCTGACAAGGAAGGCCGTAAATTAGAGGCCATGGGCAGGAAGGTATCCTCGTCAGCCTCTCTCACCATCACAGCGGGCAATGCACTAGCCATGACAGCGCGCTTTGACCGTGAGCTATGGTTGCTTATGTCTAAACTAACCTGGCATTTACCAGCGGATCTCCAGGAGAAGCCAGAACAATCATAGCAGACAGGGAAGCTACCTCAGATCATATGATTGACGCAGCAGTGGACGTGGCAGAATCAGGTTTCAGGCAAATGGCTCCTGGTACTGTTCTTAAGAGACAAGCCTGGATGAAAGCTACAAACTTCAGACTGAAGGTACAAGCTCAAATATTGGACATGCCCTTCAATGGGCAAGGCTTATTTGGTAAGAAGATCGATGACCACCTCAAAGGAATAAAGATGGACATGGACACTGCTCGAGCCATCAGTTGACTTAAAGACAAGGACAAGAACTGTAGATCTTTTCATCCCTTTCGGGGTTCATCATCCAAATTCAGAGGCTTCGGTCGTCCCTCTTATGGCCAAAGAATGCAGGGAAACACCTTCCAGGACAACAGATACCACCAATCCTCTGGCAGGTACTCCCAGAGGGGAAGGTGTGGCTCTACCCAGGGCAAGACCCAGGGCAAACAAAATTGACAGATCATGTCTTTCCCCTCAACGTCACACCCCAGTGGGGGGGAAGAGTAAGCCGATTTCTCCATTCTTGGCAGTCAATAACATCGGACAAGTGGGTGTTACAGGTGATCCGCAAGGGTCACACAATATAATTTCTAGATCAACCTCCATCCTGTGCTCCCACTCCTCGCAAGGTACATCTTTTAAGACATGTTATGTCCGAAATTCGAAAACTTCTAAAAGCAGCTATCGAACCAGTCCAAGAACAACAGAAGGGAAGAAGTTTCTACTCCCGTTTCTTCCTGATCAAAAAGAAAAACGGTCAGTGGAGACCTATATTGGATCTAAGAGCGCTCAACAAGTTCATCAAGCGCATCAAATTCAAGATGATATCCCTGCAAAGTGTCTTACCTTGGCTAAACCAACACGACTTCCTGGCCACTCTAGATTTGGAAGACACCTACTTCCACATTCCCATTCACCCTGCTCACAGACAGTTCCTCAGGTTCGCAATAGAGGAGTTACACTTCCAATTCCGTGTACTCCCGTTCGGGCTAAAGTCAGCACCAAGAGTTTTTACTACGTGTCTTGCACCAGTAGCGGCAAAACTCAGAAGGACGGGAACAGAAGTCTTCCCATATTTGGATGACTGGTTGATAACGGCAAGTTCATTCAAACTCACACGCTTCGCAGTTACGAGAATAATAAACCTCTTAAAAGGGTTAGGTTTCAGTCAACGAAACGAAATCCTGCTCTGTGCCCAGAAAGACAGTTCTCTTCCTGGATGCAGACCTCGACACCTGCATCCCCAGGGTAAGACCCTCAGCGGACAGAGTAACAGCTATTCTCCACTTGACTTCATGGTTCCTAAACAGAGTGGCGACCACAGTACGCTCTTTCAAATCTCTCCTGGGCATGATGTCCTCATGTATATTCCTCATACCAAATTGCAGACTTCGCATGAGACCAATCCAGGAGGCCCTGGACCACCAATGGAAACAAGCACTTGGTTCATGGGAGGCTACCGTCCAACTACCGCAGACATTACACAAGGCACTTTGATGGTGGAATACACCTTAAAACCTGTTACAGGGAATGCCCCTTCAGGCACCAACATCTACCCTTTTACTCAGGACAGATGCATCTCTGTCGGGCTGGGGGGCTCACCTAGAGGACCTCCAAACCAACGGCACATGGTCTGCTCAGGAATCTCAACTGCACTTCAATGTCTTAGAGCTCAGGGCGATACGGTGGGCACTGAAAGCTTTTCTCCCAGTATTAGCCGGCCAGGTGGTGACCATCCAGACAGACAATACGACCTCCATGCATTACACGAACAAACAAGGAGGCACCAAGTCAGAGGTCTTGTCACAAGAAGCTCAACTGCTATGGGCATTGCACCACAGAGTCCAAATCAAAGCGGAACATCTTGCGGGAGTGGACAACGTCCTAGCGGACAAACGAAGCAGAGAGTTCACGACATCTCACGAGTGGGAACTAGACGAGAAAGAAGTCTAACAAATATTTTCCGAGTGGGGTCATTCGCAGATCGGCCTGTTCGCCACCAAAGCCAACAAGAAATGCCACGAATTCGCCTCCAGGTACCCAGAACATTGGTTCAATAGGAGATGCGTACTCGGTGGATTGGACACAGAACTCCAAGGTCCTCCACCACGACCCAGCAAGCTTATCTCTCAAGGCCTGGTTCCTGAGAAGCGAAAACTAATGAATCTGGATCTCCCTGCAGATTGTTGGGACATCATCAAGGCATCTAGAGCTCCGTCTACTCGGATCACCTATACCAGGAAATGGACTTGTTTCTCCAAGTGGTGCGAAACATCTTCAGTGAACCCTCTCACAGCATCGGTCGAGCAAAGTGCTACCTTACTTACTATACTTGGCCAAAGCAGGATTATCTATATCCTCTATTAAGGTTCATCTATCGGCCATAGCAGCATATACTACGCACCCAGATAAACAGTCTTTGCTCACTCTACCAGCTGTTAAGATTTTCCTAAATGGTAATGCATACTTTCTCACCTACGCCTGCATCAGTACCATCCTGGAGCCTAAACACGGTACTTTGAGCTCTAATGGAACTACCTTACAAGCATATTCATAGATCTGACATGAAATTCTTATCTTGGAAAACAGCTTTCTTGATAGCCATCACATCTGCCAGGAGGATCAGTGAGTTACAGGCTTTATCATCAGAACCTCCTTTCACCTTGTTCCCTTGTCATTCTGAAAACCAATAAAAAATTCCTCCCAAAGTTTTGTCGGAGATGACTCTCACGGAACACATTGTCCTACCAACTTTCTTCCAGAATCACACATCTGATGCAGAAAGATCTTTGAATTCATTAGATGTGGTGAGGGTTCTAAAGTTTTACTTACAGTGAACTAAGGAGTTTCACTCCTCCAACAGATTGTTCATTGCTTTCTCTGGACGCACTAAAGGTCAACACATTTCAAAGCAAACTTTGGCACATTCGGTCTCTCTATGTATCACCCAGTGTCATCAATCTAAAGGCGACCCCCTCACCAGATCTCCTTCGGCGCACTCCACCAGAGGGAGGGCAGCTTCAGTGGCTTTTCACGCAGGGGTAGCATTGAAGGACATTTGCAGAGCCGCTACCTGGAGCCCGCCGCACACGTTCGCCAAGCATTACTACCTAACATAGAATCTGCAGTTGGCCAGGCAGTGCTCCGCCACCTCTTTGCATAAGGTTGGATCAGCCTTCCTCACGCGTTTCGGAATAAATCCTTCTTCAGGGCGATTGTTGTTGTGCTGTATTTTTCATTTACACTCGTGACGTGTATCTGTAGATAACACATAAATATAGTAGTGGGTCAAAGAATATAGTAGTGGGTCAAACAATATAGAATCTCACTAATCTACACTCAAATCTTGTGGGGAACATAGGACTAACTGGGAATCATGAGTAAAAACTAACCTTCTGTAAACTCGGAGTATAGACCAGCTCGGTCACACCAGGGGCGGTGGTAGATGAAAGTGGTTCATTCAGGGCTGTAGATGGTACATCGCTCAACCTTCTCCAAATGGCCAGCTTGTCCGGTCTGGATTAAGCATACTGCAAAGGAAGGGGAGGGAAGGTGTCAATGTGCTCGAGATGCCACAGAAGTTAATGTGTGAACAGTGCACTACTGTCGTATGCGCCTTGCTAATGTGGCTCAAGATATTTGATATGTAATATACGGGGTCCATACAATCCCAGATTGTGCTCAAACTAAGCGGCGTCTATCTGCACATCTCTACTTACGGTCATCACAGCCAACTTGGTGTAACAAGGTTCAGGGTCCTACGGTCTCACACTGCCTCGCTCCTGCTGTTAGCTGAATAGAATCAAAGGAACGCTATCTACCCTCCTTAGTCATAAGTGGCTAACTGAACACTCAGCCACTGTACTAACTTCTAATCTCTTACACAAGTTACTCGAAATGGAGAAAAGAGCCGATTAGAAACTTACCGCTGAAGAAGCAAAACACAGCGCGTCTCTCTGCTCACAAAGCCGGGCTGCAGTGGAAACAGAGTATACATATCATGGAGATCAGGCGCGCATGCGTACAGAGTAGCGAGTGCGCCATATTGGTTGGGGCTTTCTCGGGTCGTTATGGCAATGTGATAGTGTTTCACAACCTAAGTAACGCAAGTTAATTCCGAAGCTCAAACACGTATTCACTTGTTCCCCAAACTTGACAATGGATATGTCATTGTTGATATCAAAATCTTCCCTCGGATGTCACGTCGGCCTTACGTTGCCTAAATCCCTTCAACATCAATACGCATGTATGTAAGTCGAGATGCTTAAATGGTCGGGCGGGAGAAGGGACAACACGTCACACAGAGTAGACGCTTGTGTCCCTTCTCACCGTCCTAGTGTTACAGATGCCATGGAGGGCCGGTGGGGAAAATCTCTACACCGGCTCAGGCATAGCAGGTGTCAAACCAATTCTAAGTAACTTCACTGGTGTTGTGGAGCCGCGTGTGCGGAATCCATCTATATCTATAGCCATCTAGTATATTGTGTCTCCCTGGGTCCTCCTGCGGCTTAGTAATATGGATAGAGTGTGAATAAAAACCTACATCAACACATCTTTGAACAAGTAAGTGCCACTACAGTGCAATCAGGCAATATCCACATAAGTACCACAACAGTACAGCATGAAAATAAGGTAAAAAATTAGGTAAAAAACTACACATTTCGATATATATTTTGGTCAAGACTTTGGTCAATGTGGACTGTGCAGTACTATAACTCGCTATGCACAGTTATTGGGCAATGTGAACCACTCTCCATTGCACGTCTAATGGGACTCAATTTGAAAAGTACGCGTGTCACACAAAGCACATAAAGTTTCACAATTCATTCCCCTAGGGTGCATTGAGTCCAGCAAATGAATCCACCACACTTCTCTCTGTTGTAATTTCCTGGTAATGTCCCCTCCTCTATTACCCAGGGAGACCTGTTCTAATATCACACATTTAAGCTGCGCTATTGTGTGTCTTGCTTCAAGGAAATGTGATGTCACTGGAGATTTGAGGTTTCGTGTCCTTATATTTGACTTATGCTTGGTCCAGCAAAGCTTAGCTTTTCTTGTTGTGATCCCTACATAATAGAGTCCACATGGACATTTCAATGCGTACACTACATTTTTTGAATCACACGTGCATGAGTGTTTCAAAGCAATTGTTTTACCTGTGTGGGGATGTGTAATCGTGTTACCCTTCATGATATTCCCACAATGCGGACAATTGTGGCATGGGACAGTGCCTTTGAGTTGCTTGTTGGTGGAATCAGTCGTGGATATCTCGGCTTTAATCAGGCTCTTGCGCAGAGATTTGCTATTGCGATAAGCAAACAAAGGAAGTTCCCTGAATAGATGTTGTAATGTGGGGTCCATCTGCAACATGGGCCAGTAGTTCTTTTTGATTATGCCTTTGATCTTGCCGCTTTGTAGTGAGTGAGTAGTCACATAGACAAGTGATTGTCCAGTTTTAGGTGGTTTGGGAGTGAGTAGAGTCTCTCTCTCAGTAGCTTCCACTTTTCTCGCAATTTCTGCAATCAGAGTTTGATTATAGCCACATTCGTGGAACTTCGTGCACAGCGTCTGGGATTGTTGTCCATATTCTTCTGGTTCCAAAATGTTATGTCTGTAACGTAAAAATTGACTAAGTGGCACACTCTCTATTGTGCGCTTCGGATGAAAACTGGTTGCCATTAATAAACTGTTCCAATCAGTAGTTTTTGTGTATATCTTTGTGGCTAGTCTGTTGTTCTTCACATAGATTTCTACATCGAGATAGTTTATTCTAGTTCTACTCGTGATGTTTGTGAATTTGATTCTTGGATGCATATTATTCATTGCTTCTAATATTTCTTGCAGTTCATCTTCCGGGCCTGACCAAATTCCAAACACATTGTCGATGTACCTCACAAAAACAGGTAGATGTTGTGTCCATCTCGGTGGTGATAAAATATGTTCCTATTCTAGAAAGAACATATAGATGTTCGCATATGCGGGGGCCATCGCCGCCCCCATACTGGTTCCAGATAACTGAAGATAGTACTTATCAAATTTAAAGAAGTTATTAATTGGAACCAATTTCAGGAGGGTGAGTACAAACAATCTGGCTCCCTGGCAGTCCGGAGATCGGAGCAGGAACCATTCAACAGCCTCTATGCCAGCCTCATGTGCGATGTTGGGATATAATGATGTAACGTCCATCGTAAAAAGTAGATCTCTGTTCTCAACAAAGTTCACATCTTTTATCATACTAAGAAAATGCATAGTGTCCTTGACGTAAGTATCTGTCTTTTGTACTAATGGTTGAAGGATCTTATCCAAGTATTTCGCTAGAGGTTCTAATAGGCTGTCAGTTGCCGCAATGATAGGACGTCCTGGTGGCTTCAATAATCTCTTGTGTATTTTCAGAAGGATGTATATTACCGGTGTGATGGGATGTTTGTTCTCTAAATATGTTCGTGTCTTCTCCGTAATCACTTCCCTCTCAATTGCTCCATCGAGTACTTCCGAGATCAGCGACCTGACGTGCTCCGTTGGGTTGAACTGAATTTCTTTGGCGGTCTCTTGATCGGCCAACTGTCGTTCAATCTCTTCTATAAAGTCTGTCTTGTTCATAAACACAAGGGCACTGCCCCTTGTCTGCTGGTTTGAAGATAATGGGGGTCATTACGACCCAGGCGTTAACCATGGCGCTATTAGCGCCATGGTTGATGCCGGTATTTTACCGATTGTGCCATGGTGGATGGCGGAATTACCGCCCCATTCCAAGGTTGGCGGGGCGGTAGTTTCCCATTCACCATTGGCCCTTCCCCATTCCCATTTTTGCCCCCATAGGGCTCAATGGGAATGGGGAAGGCAGTAATTACGGTACCGCAAATTGCAGTACCGTAATTACCTCGAAAGTCCCTTTGCGGGTTCCTTCCTTAACGGCTGGTAAAGCCAGCCGTTAAGGTGGGGACCCGCAAAGGGACCTCGTAATTAGGCGGTAAGGTGTTAACGGCGCCGCCACCTTTTACGGCGCCGTTAACCCCTTACCTCCTGGGTCGTAATGAGGCCCAATATCTTGATTGTTCAGTAGTTTTTCTAGAACTTGTCTTTCTCGCTTAGAGAAGTTGCTTGCTTTATTAGTTCGAAAAGACAGTTGTTTAAAGCCTTCTAGCACGCTATTTTTCGAACACTGATAGAATGTGGTTTTGGATAGGCGGATTAAACAAGCTCTTTGGTGACATCTCTAGGAACTCCGAGGGTAGGTCTCCTTCGCCTGAATCTTCTTCCAGGGAGTTAATGAAGACTTTCAGCTTCAATTTCCTTATTAATTAAAAAAAATAATTTTTTTCTTTAAGGAGGTTGCTGCTGTATTGTGGAATAAAAAAAATAAGCCTTTTCTCAAGATGGAGAGCTGCAAAGCTGTCAATGTATGTGTAGAGATGTTGACCAGTAAGTCTTTTTGTTGTTCTGTTTCTTTTTTTTGTGGATTTTTTCTTGTGGGGCCTTTTCTAAAAACTCCCTAGAGGTTGTTGCTACTTCTATGTCCAAATCTGGTGTTGGGGTGCTCCCAACTAGATTCACATGCGTCCAGCCGCCTCCCCTTGAGGCTGCTCCTGCGTTCAGCTTCCATCAGACTGTAGTCTATATGGTGTAGAGTAGGTCCCTAATAAAGCCTGCACTCCAGTCGCCCATTTTGAAGTACCAGGAGATATGTGACGTATGATGAGCAAATAAACCAGCAGAGAGCCGCATTAGGGCTCTGCCCAGTGCCTATCAGAAGAACAATACCTATTGAAGTACCAATAACCAGACAACCATGGACAGTAAGGTATCCATTGAGACAACCCTACTAACAAATGACACGAAATGAAGATTGCTTAAACACTGTCCCAGAAGAAACTCAACAGGCCTTAATTGAAGACGAATGGTGACGACACGAGGGCCCGAACAGACTCACAGATGAAAGAAACGACAATCAAAAAATGATACACAGAGACGAAACGCCATGAATAAGGACATCATGACATTGACATATAAAGAAACTTAAACTGTAAAGCAGGATGAAGATATTCAACTAGCTAACGCATTTACATATGCTTGTAACCGCAAGAAGCTAAGAAAACAGTGCAGCTTGCTATGCTTAGTAGAAGAATAGAGCGGCAAGCGCCACCTATATATATATTTCTGAGGCTTGTGGAATCTGCTTAGATCACATGCTGTGCATAGGCCGACATCTAGTGGAAGCTGCGGAGTATTACAGTTTGTTTTTCGAAACTCGAAAATGGGCGTCGACACAGGGCGTGCCAGTAATACTATCCCTAGTTTGACGTCCACTGTACCCATGATCCATCACGCGTGTAGGACCCTCAGATTGTTTTTATCCGCCATACTGGTCGGAAGCATTTCGCGGAGTTCCCTGGCCTTAGCCATACTTTTGCTAAATATTGTTATATTTACCCATTTCTCCACCCTAACGTCGAGTCACCGAACTTCCACACTCGACGACGGCCCGGAGAAGAATTCGACCGTCAACAGCTGCACGACGGATTTGGGCCTCGGAAGGCCTCCGGCCTCGGCCGGGGCCTTGGAAGGCCTCCGGCCTCGGCCTGGGCCTTGGATGGCCTCTGGCCTCGGCCCTGCAAGTAGGGAGAGTGGGGGGTGGACATACTCTACACTCTTTTTGTGTATAGGTACATTCTTATATATTCCTACACTTACTAGCCCGCTGCCACAAGGTGCATATGGAGGGTACCCCTTTCCAATTCTGCCCCAAGTGCAACCGCAAGTACCCTTGGGTCGACAGGCACGCCACGTGCAATCTCTGCTTGCCGAGGGACCACCCCGAGGCGAACTGCAGAGCGTGTAGTAGGTTTAAACCGAAAACACTTAAGGACCATTCGATCAAGCGTTGGGCCCACCACGCTAGGCGTCAGGAGGCCATGGCAGCGGAGGGCGCCTTCAGCGATGGCAGCAACGCCGTGCTTTCAGACGGCGAGGGCAACGTGGCGTCAAGAGACAGCCGAGCGCAAGTCCCCGACCTCGGAAGGTCGTCCGGCAGGGCGGCTATGGGGAAGACCCCTGACGACACAAGCGCTACCCACAGCACTTCTACAAAGCACATAAAGTCCAACCGAGACTCGACGAGCACGTCGAGTTCTTGGAAAGAGGCATATAGAGAACGGTCCGAATCGGTGTCCTCTGGGCGTTCTCGTTCTAGATCGCCGCATGACTCCTCACCTTGCTGCGGTCCAAAGATCCCTATGACTAACCCGGCCATCTCACCTGCCCATGCCTTTGCTCAAACCGGACTGTTATGCACAGCATTAAATATGTAAATATGTAAGTTCAAACGCACTGTCTATAGGCACAGCACAAAAAATGTAAATATGTAACTATATGTATATATGCACATTCCTCGCATTGTAATGCTATGCCACTTTTTCATGTGTATCTTATCCTGCAACTAAGTTTTTATGTAATCATACCTTCCTGTTCTCTGTTGCGCCCTGTTACCTCTGGGTTTTGCGCGCCATACCAAATAAATAAACAAACAAACTCCAGGCAATCATCCACTGTTACCAAGAGTGCCTCACTCCCCAAGGTAACCGAAGTTCGATCGTCTGAAGACGAAGCCGACTTCCATCCCCAGACCGCACTCCAGGAGTCGGCGCCCGCAGACCACTGTCGGCGGCTCCCGAGTCCCTACCTCCACGTTCTAAAGATAGGGACACTACCCCCGAACCTCGACGCCAGGCGCCGGAAGGCTCCGGAGGGGTGAAAAAACAGGGAAAACACTCTTCCGCCCACAGGGAGAGGGGAAAACAACAGAGGAAACAGTCTCAGCCTCCTCACACACCTCAAAAACTTCCCACTCCACATAAACAGACAGACAAGTCCCAGTCCTCTGTTATCCCAAGGACACCTGCCAAAACCAGTAAGTCTAGTCAGGATAAGGCGGAGAAAGCCCCAGAAAAGATCATTCCCAGTTCTAGAGAATGGTCTAGTGAGGACATAGACAGGGTGATGTCAAGGATGTCTTCATTGGCAGATTTATACGCATAAAACCCTGAACACTTTCTCTCCTATACTCCCGACGGGTGAGCACCCTCAGGCTCTAAGGATCCAATACCTCCAAGTAAGAAGTCCCGGTTTGAAGCCCGAACACGGTCTTCGGACCTTTTCTATATACAGCCCCACTCCCAATATGAAGGGGAGACATCCTTTTGTGAGGATCCAGATTTGGGCTTGTTGGAAGAGCAAACTGGTACGGGCTACTATGGGGATGATGAGGACCAAGTAGAGGAAGAGGAAGACCCTGAGACTTACAGAGTAGATTCCCCGGTAGAGAAAGAACCCCCGATTACCGACTCCCCTGTCGACAATCAACCTCTCCTGAATGAAGTTCTGTCCCGAGCGGCAGAACATTTCCACATTGACACCCAGGGTGCTCAAGAGGAGAGGGACTTCGCCGAAGAGTTAGTGGGAGAATGGAGGCCTGTTGCTCAGGCCATCCCTATCTTTAAGTCTATTCAGAGAAGAATAGACCCTTCACTTTTAAATCCTAACCTCACCAGGGCAGTGAACCCCAGGATTGAGAAACTTTTCAGGGCAGCCCAATCAGACCCACTGTATATAAGGGGGCATCTGAAACCGGACTCCCTGGTTGTTACTAACACCCGTAAGAGGGCTGGAACACCCTTGTCATCGTCCGAAGCTCCTCCCGACAAGGAGAGCAAGAAACTGTATGGTTTGGGCAGGAAAGTAGCCTCCACTTCCGCCTACCAGGCAAGGATTGCCAACTCCACCACCCTGTTGGCCAGCTACAACTGCCATCAGTGGGAAGAAGTTGCAGCACTCATAGACTCCGCCCCAGAACCCTTAAAGAGCCAGTTGGCACGAGTTGCGGCGGAGGGAAGAGCCGTGTCCGGTTGCATTTTAAAGGCAACCGTTGATGCCGCAGATAACGCCGGCAGATTGATAGCAGAAGGTACTGTTATCAAGAGACACGCTTGGTTACGGCAGTCTGGATTCAAGGCTGAAACCCAAGCATCTTTGTTAGATAAACCGGTGGAGCCGGATCTGTTGTTTGGTAAGGCGGTCGAGGACACGCTGAAAAATGCCAAGGACGAGTATGAGACACTCAAATCCCTAGGCCAACTAACCAACAAACCCCCTAATCAGAGAGGGAATGGCAATTTTCGTTGCCCACGCGGCCAAAATTCCCAGAGAGGATCTAACTATTCCCAGGGGCAGGGTACACCATGGAACAATAATAACCAACAGTCTACCCAGGGTTGCGGCAGGGGGAACAAAAGAGGACGTGGTAAGGGTAGAGGCAGTCCCAGTAAAGGAAGCGGCACGCCTCCACCAAAACAATGACGCTCCATTCAGGGTCCCTTCTCACGCAACCGCAGTAGGGGGACGTATTTCCAACTTCAACCAAGTTTGGGAAGGGGTCACATCCGACAGATGGGTGCTGTCCACAATATCCGCTGGGTACTGCATAGAACTGTTAGAGCGTCCCCGGAACCATCCTCCACGACAAAGAATACATTCTTTGGAACACCTGAAGATCCTCCTCGAGGAGATCGTCAATCTGCTAGTGTAGGTGCCTTTCCCCGGCTTACTACGTGTGAGAGAAAATAAAATAACCAACACCACCCCTGTCGGGGAAGGAGGCACTGAGAGCCGGCTGCAAGTGTTCAAAGGATGGTTTATTTCTCCAGCTAGGAAATAACCCAAAAAACCCTTCCCAACATTTACATCATTGCTCGTATATATATCAATTAAAGTAACTCTAACAAAAAATACTAAATGGACACGATTGGCCAGGTGGTGTGGTGCTGTAGGTGTGGGTGGCATCTCTTCCTTCTGGTTGGCTGAGTGGCTGACGAGATGATGGACGTCAAATATCTTGTGCTCCACGCAGGTCAGGGTCCGGTCACTGTGGTCACTACCTAAGCTAATATGTTGCATTCGAAAAACACTAAATAACCAATTATCTAAACATTTTATGCTACTTTTAATATTTCTTACACAAATCACTCATAGTTTTTATTGTTCGTACAGTTGGGTCATTCGTGGCTTTAATTGGAGGCCTTGACCTTTATTGTGCATGTGAAAAGAGTCAAGCTGTGTTTCACATATCTCCTAAGCTTTAGACCTATTAGTATAAGTAAAAACATATATTGTGGTAAGATGCTTAAGGTTAGTAGTGGGTGTGTTGGGTGGGTTTCGCAGCACAGGCGAGGGTCTGGCACTTGAAAGAAATACCTTACAGGGAGCGCAGGGTCAGGATGGCAATAAATTGCTCTAAATGGGGGTGGGTGGCTTGCACGTTTATGGGGACGAACGAGCAGAAAGTGCTTAGCTCATCCTGGTTCACATGCTGGTTCACATGCTAGCAGTGATCTCAGAGGAAGAAAACGGTATCATATTGGTTGTTGCAACTTTCTCCAGCTTCAGCGTGAGAATGGGAGCGCAGAGCTTTCTTCGCAGGGGGAGTGCAAGGGTGGGGGCCAGCCAGCTGCCGGCGCGCCTTGTGTGTGTGTGTCTCTGTCCTTGGCTGCTGCGGTGGAAGGGGAGCTGAGCATTGCTGTACTATCGCAGTGAGGCCTGTTTACCCAAGATGGAGTCGAAAGGGGGCACAAAAGATGGATGCCCCGTGTCCTGCTCAGTAGTCCCATCTATGTAGCACTCAACCGTGGTTAACTTTACATAAGGGCAAGGGGCAATCCCACTACCGGAGGCAAGTGGTCCAAGCCTTGTACTGAGGAGTGTAGGGCGCGAGAGGGCCTGGGGGCCCCTCACTCCCATACATTCCCCCCTTTCGTTACATCTAAAGTAACGAACTACTTATCTTGTTCTTTCCGTTCTCCCTTCGGTAGCGCTCAGCTTCAGCCACAGCCTCATCCCAAGCGGTTGTACCCTTTATTGGCATCCATGCTTTGCACACACTTCTTAAACTGTTACCTCTTCTTGCGTATTCTTCTGGGGTGACCATTAAGTATATCCCACCATCCCCATCTAAATCTATCCAAACCTCGTTATACCACAGCAAGTCTTTTGGTTCTTTAATGGTAGTGTGATGCAGATTATCAACCACGTCCCCATACTGCCTATAGATGGCAGTCATTCTATACTGCGGTGTGGTGTATTCTCCAGTTTGTACTTGGGCATCTATCATGGTAGTCACCGTTGTCTGTCGGCCCACTGTTACCATCATCATCGCTGAATTAGGCATATTATTTTCACAGAATCTTATTCCCAGTTGGCATATTAGGAGAAGAAAGACAATAATGGGAATGAGTATCTTCGCTGCTATGTTCACCCATGATGGTATCCAGCTGAACAGATTGTCGAACCACGTGTTGTTGTCTGCTCCACCTTCTGTTCTCATTCTTTCTCCTAAATTATGCACTGCTGTTATCACGTGTGACAGTGTCCCGTTATCAGCATCTGAAGTTGGTACGAAAGTGCAGCACGCCCCCCCCAATTCTTTTGCAAACACTGCCGTCCATCGCTGTGATAAGATCTAAGACATATCTGTTTTGCATCGTCATCAGGCGCAATGCACGTAGCTCTATTTTTATGATGTTGAATCCTTCTTCAGTGTCGTTAGCCAGCTGGATGAGCTCCCAGCGTGTTATCTGCAGCCATTTTGCGTTTGTCCTTGCTTGAACGCCTGGTGCTAGAAATGATGCAAAAAATGTCTCTGCAGATGAGAAAAGCTTGTACTGCTGCGGGATTTCAGCAAGGAGTTCTGACGATTTGGACGAAATATAATTGGATCTTTTTCTGCGTGACAACTTGGTTCTCAATGTTTCTTCTGACAATAGTTCGTATGCTGGGGGCTCCGTTATTGTCTCATCGGGCGCTGTCGATGGTTCAGCCGATTGCCCTGCTGCCGATATGTCAGTCGACTGGCCTGCTGTTGAACTGTCAGCCAAAGGCCTTGCTGTAAACTGAACGTGGCTCTCTGGTATCACCATTAGTGCTGAGTGAAGTGTGGCTAGGGCACAAGTGCCTGTCCAGGATGCTGGGAGATGCAGGTAAGCTCGTTTGCCACAGATCCAGTATATGTCCATTAATGCAGCAGTGCCTTTTTTCATATCTGGTATTATTAAAGTCTTATTGCACTGCTGTGCGTTTCCCATATTCACCTTCCCTTCTCCATGGAAGCAAAGTTTGTGCGGTATTTTCCTTTGAATCTTTATGGGTCTCTCCAGGGGGGTGACCCATGTCAGCTTGATGACATGCTGTGACCAGATGGGGATGCACCTTTCTTTTGCCCACTCGTATGTTTCGTCTGGCAGCCCTCGAAGCCCCTCAGCTTTGCATTTAATCGTTTCATCATGCCACTTGTCGTCTGCATACCTTGTCCCTTTTATGATGAAAAATGGCTCTTGCAGGCAGATTACTCCTTGTCGTGACTGTGTGTGCCTGAAATGTCTTTTTTATTCTACACAGCATCAGATGAATCAAACATTGGGCCCCAGACAAGGGTACTTTCTGTGGAACTAACATTTTTGGGGTTCCAGTTGCATGAGGAATAAGTGAGCACACGTAGCAACTTTCATTACTTGCTTGCTTTGCTGCGGTGCTCATGTCTGAATACCATTTATTTTATTGGTCAGGGTGTCGGGGGTCCTCTATTTCATATAACCCCAGGTTGTGATAAATATCATATCTGTTTTTTCCCGCCCCCCTTTTTCTCCTCCTTCTGTTTTTTAATTGGGTACCAACTCGTTGATATTGCAGCGGGAATATTCTGGACCATGCATCATCAATGTTGTACATGGTGACATGTGTGTATTCAGTAGTGGTTTCTGGTGCCGTGTGTGTGTGCATGCTTTTATTTCTGGAGTTAGTCAACCAATAGTAATCGTCATTTACATTCCATCCAAGCTCTATTTCCTTGGCCATAGTATTACTCAACAATGGAATAGCAGTTTTGTTCACATGCAATTGTTCATAGGGTGGCGTTGCATTTATGCTATTTGATTCAACGTTATAAGTGTCCTTCAAAATAGTTGTTACGCCAGTCCATATTAGTTTAGACCCTGGCTTTGTCATGTTAGCCCCGCTCCCCCCTTTGTTCATTTCATTTGCCACAAATAAAACAACGTTATACCAAATAAAATAAAACATCATTATTACAAATAGTATGGCAGCATATTTTATAACGCATTCTACATTGCTCATTCTACTGGCCCAAGTGGCATCCCTATTTCTATCTAACATTTCAGCCTGCTCAGCCATTTCGTCGCATTGGCTCATGTTGAACCTATGTGGGCGAGACAAATTCGTTAAGTCATCATGAAAAGAAACATATTTGCAATTGTTCATTCTTTTTAATCTTTTTGCTCAATTAGGCATTTAACAATTACTTTCCATTTATCATAAAAACAATGAAGAAAAATAGAAAAAATAACACTATTCATATGAGATTTAAAAAGAAAAAAAAGAAAAAAGAGAGAGAGAGAGAGAAAGACAGAATATTTAAAAAACATTTTGCTTTTTCACTATACTTTCCCTGTCTTAGTTGCAGTTTTCATCCTGTTAGACTGTGTTAGCGATGCCATTCACACAATCTGTTTCATTTTTGGGGGAATGCGACACCGCGCGCCCTTCTCACGTCTGAGAGGTGCACCCAGTATTTCAGTCCCTTCACTTTAACTGCAGTTGGGGGGCTGTATACCACTGTGTATGGACCATGAAATCTTGGTGAATTCCACCTTCTTACAAAACTTCTAACATAGATGTGTTCCCCTGGCATTAAAGGCCCCTCCGGGCTATCTGCTGCCGACATGGAGGTGTCTGTAGCTACATCTTCAGTAAATGGCGGAGCAATTTGTCTTGCTATGCTGCGTACTGCGCGCGTTAGCTGTGCTGGGTATTCCTTAAACTCTTCCCCCAACACTGTGGCAGTCCTGTGTGCATCAGACGCCCTACTAACAGGAGAGAGCGGCGTGTGCATTCTTCTCCCCGTTACGATTTCGTGCGGGCTCAAATGGTGATCCTTGCATGGTTGATTTCTGAGCAGCCCGTTGATCCTCTCCACAACTCCATTGGCCATTGGATGATAAATCGAACATAGTTTATGTTCCACCCCCAGAAGGGAGGTTACTTCTTTGAAGAGATCATTCACAAAGTGCGTGCCGTTGTCTGAACGGATCACGTCACAGATTCCCCACCGCGAGAATACTTCTCGCACAAGGAACTTGGCAGCACATTTTGCATCAGGATGGGGGCAGGGGCCCGCTTCCACCCATTGTGAAAAAGGGCATGCCACCACAATCAAGTATCTCGCTCCATTACATCTTTCTCCCATATCGGCGTAGTCGATATGTAGTTCTCTAAATGGACCTGTAGGGCGTGGCAAAGTGCCACGCAGAGTTCGTAATGTCATTTCTGAATTGTAAGTTTGGCATGTAGTACATTCAATCACAAATTTAGACAAGTATTCGTGCAGATTGGGAACAAACCAATCCTCCTGAATGTCTGAGGCGATGTGTTGTTTTGCAACGTGAGCTGGGAAGTGCAGTTGTTGGAACGCTACTTCTAATAATTCTACAGGCATCACTACCTTGCCTGTCGTTTCCTGTCTCCAAATGAGATCTGTGGCTGATTGTTTACATCCTCGTTTGCCCCACAACTCCTGCTCTTCCGGTGGGGCCTTTCTCTGGAGTTCTATCAATTGTGCTATGGGCGTGTTACTGTATGCTTCTGCTGGTTGTTCTGCTGTGGCTGTTTTTACAACATACTCTGATGTTGATGTCTTATTGAAGTACGAGGGTTCCTTCGCTGCTGTGTCGGCTGCCGCGTTCCCCAATGAGACAGCGTCTGTGTTATTGGTATGGGCTTGGCATTTAACCACTGCTACTACCGATGGCTCTGCTAAAACTTCTATTAGTTCATTTAGCAACGTGGCGTGTTGTACGGGGGACCCGTCTGCTCTTCTAAACCCTCTCCTTCGCCAGCGTGATAGCCCTAAGTGAACTGTGGTGGTGGCGTAAACTGAGTCTGAATATATTGTTACGGCACAATCTTTGGCTGTATGTAACACGCTCATTAGTGAAGTCAGTTCGGCTGCTTGTGCAGAGTAATGTGAGGGGAGGCGCTTTTGAACAATCACTTCGTATGTGTCTTCCTCCATGCGCAATACTGCCATCCCCACATGTTTCTCTCCTGTCTCTGAGTTTATGGATGCTGACTCGTCTATGAAATAGATTTCTCCTTCTGTAAGGGCATTTTCTCTTGCTTTGGGAATGTCGTCGCCCTCTCTCTCATACGTGCTACAATCGTGTTCCTGTAAATCTTCAGTTGTGCATGGCTCTGTAATGAATGTGGCTGAGTTCACTGTCTTGCATCTGACCACGTGTACATTTGGACTGGATATTATTATTTCATAAGCAGATGCTCTCTGTGTTGTGAGAGTAGATTTTGATCTTTCCAAGATAGCAAATAATGAGTGTTCCGCATATAGCGTCACTGAACATCCCATTACGATCGTGGCACTTTTCTCAATGGCGAAGGCCGCTGCAGCGAGGGCCTGTTCACAAGCGAAATGCCCCTGCATTACTGGGTCTAATATTCCACTGTAGTACGCTAATGGTTGGGGCTTGCAATGTCTTTTGTGTCAATACTGCTGTCATCAATGTTCCATTGCTGTGTGAAAACAGGAAAAATTCCCTTTCATAATCTGGATTTGCAAGGACTGGGGCGTTGCAATAAGGTCTTTTAATCGGGAGAATTGGGCAATTGTCTCATGTGTCCATTTTATTGGGGCCCTGTTCTTCTGTGCTTCCTTCAGTGCTTGTAGCATTGGCCGTGTGTATGCTGCATAATCGAGGATCCATGCTCGGCAACAGTTACATATGCCAAGAAATTTCTGCATATCCTTCACTGTTTGTGGTATGATAATGTGTCGAATGGCAGCAGCTCTGTCTGGTAGTATTCTTTTTCCATCTTTAGATATTTGCTGGCCGAGATATACAACGTCTGCAAGGCAGTATTGTAACTTTCCTTTGTCCACCTTGTATCCCTTGGCAGCCAATACGTTAAGCAGTGTTATCGAGTCTTCTCTACACTCTTCTTCTGTTTTGCTGCAGACGAGCAAATCCTCTACATACTGTATAATGGTGCTCCCTACATCTATGTTGCCGATGTCTTCTCGTAGTACTCTGTTAAAAATGCTTGGGCTCTCGCAATACCCCTGTGGGAGTCTGCGGTGTTCATATCTGCTGTTCCCTAATGTAAAGGCTGTAAGGTACTGCGATTCTGGTGCAAGTGGCACGGAGAAAAAAGTATTTTTCAAATCAATGACAGTGAAGCAAGTTGCCCCTTTTGGTATACTGCACAATATTGATGCCGGGTTAGGTACTAATGGGAACTCTTTTTGGATGACGTCATTGAGTGGGCGGAGGTCCTGGACCATTCTCCATGCCCCTCCTTTCGCTTTTTTAATCGGAAAAATCGCTGTGTTGCATGGGGAAGTTGATGGCACCGAGATACCTTGGCTTAGGAGTGCATTCACTGTTTCTCTAATACCTTCCTCTGCTTCTTTGGATATTGGGTATTGTTTCACTCTGGGTGGGAGGGCACCTGGTTTCAGTTTTATCTTTATGGGAGTCACCTCATGCAACAATCACACATCGTGTGGCCCTGTAGTCCAAATTTCAGGTGCTACCCTGGCCATGTCTTCCTCAAATATTGTCAGTGGGGCCTTTATGTTAGCCATGAGTGGGCTGTGTATTTCCCTGTATTGGATCATAATGTTACATGGTATGCTTATTTCCATTATTATTTCTCCATTCCCCTCGTAATCGGTAAACAATTCTTCATCAGTTATATCTTTTAGCATTATGTTCGGCTCTATGCATAGCACACTTCCCCACTTGCGTCCCTGTGCGTCCAGGCCTATGACCACAATGCGTTTGTTGGAAACTTGAACTGCCTCAATGTCTATAGATATAATTGTGCCTGGCACTACATCTGTTGGTGTGATTGGGCGGAATATGAAGTCTGATGGTATTCTCCACTCTTTTTGTGTTATTTCAGGCACTACTCGGGCTAATACCTGTATTCCATAGACGAACATGTCCATGTCAATGGGGATCCCTCTTACTGCAACTTCCTTTGTAATCGTGCTTATTATCAGGAGTGCTCGTACGGGGCATACCCCTGGCGTCGAGCACACTATCCCTCTTTCAGTAAAGGCTATGGTCATGTTTAACTTACTGAGCAAGTCTCGTCCCATCAAATTGATTGGCGCATCTTCGTAATACAATAAGGGTTCGCGCACTGTTTTTCCCCCTACTGTTACATCAAGATCTTTTGTATAAGGAACTTTTAAAATGGCCCCAGAGAACCCCCGCGTTTCCAAATTTCTTCCCGAGAGCTGAAACCGCCCTTCTGTGAGACATGATTTTTCTGCTCCAGAGTCTACCATAAAGATAAACTGCTTGTTTCCTATCTCTGCCGCCACTAGTGATTCCTCATTTGCACTTTGTGTGGTGGATAGGACTGGACACGCAAGTACTCCCTGTGGGCTGTCCTAGTCTTGGTATCTTTGCTGACCTGGCACTGAAAAAACGTTGTCACCTACGACCGTTACGCCACGAAATGGTGCAAGGGCACCGTTTGCAGCCGCTGCAAAAGGGTTATTGTTTATGTTCCCTACTGAGTTTTGTCTTGCCATGGGTTGTAGTGCGTTTTGATGTTGTGGCTGCTGCTGTTGCTGCTGTTGTGGGGCTGGCTGTCTTTGTTGCATTTGGGGGTCATAGCAGTACTGATCTTGTTGTCCCCCCCTCCCAATTGGAGCTCCACAAGGACTACCTGGGTGTGGGCAGCCCCACCCCTGTTCATTGTTCATGGACTGCTGCTGCCCCTGAAGATACCCTGATGGTCGCAGTCTACAATCTTGTGAATAATGTCCCACTTTCCACAATTCCAACATGACCCCTGTTGTCCTCCTCTTGGTCCTTGCCCACCATACCATCTGTTTCCCATTCCTCCGTATCCTCCCCTCTGCCCACGGTACCCACCTCTTCCTTGGGCCGGCCTGTTCTGCCACTGTGTTTCTTGGCATGGCTGTTCCTCTCCGTTCCACTGTCCTTGATTCTCTCCAATCCACTGCGCTGCTATCCCAATGGGTCTTCCTCCCGCGTTTTCCTCTCCTTCGTTTCCCCTGTCTGCGGTTACACTGGCAGTTATGGCGGCGACCTTCACTAATTTTGTCTGCACTAGTTTTGCTTCGTCAGCCAGCCTCTTTTGTGTGACCTCCTTTTCCTTCTCTTTGATTCTCCTCCAATGGTGTACAATTATGCTCTGAATTTCAGGCCACCCTTTGGCTTCGATCCCAGCTATTTTGTCCAAGGCCTTCTGCACCTCTTTCGGCAACCCCTTTTTAATGATAAAATAAGGCTGTTGATTGATTCCATGCCGTACCAGTTTCACTTCTGCATAAGTCTTGCACTCGCAAAATGAATTGCGCAGGATCCTCGCTCTCCTCCATCGTGCACTGCATCACTGCTTGTAAGTCTGGAACGTCTGGAAATGCACGCCGCAATGCATCCCACATTTGTGCTCAAACATTGTTGAATGGTGATCCATCGTGGCGATCACAGCTCATTGTTACTCCCGGAAACCCTGCCCTTTCCCAGATTGTGTCTGCTTGGTCCCTGATTGCTGATACTAATAAGCTTTTCACATCACCTATAGCTAACGGCACGCCTGCCGTGTTCTTCTCAAATACGTGTATCCACCTACCTGCTCCTCCCGTCAGCGGTGGGGGGGAGTTTTAACAGGTTGTTTTTGTCCATTTGGGCCCACAGAATATAGTTTGGCCTACTTGCTCCTTTATGTATCAGTGGCATTTGTAGTTTCTGTTTCTTTCCTGTTTTGCTCGTTCTCCCTTTTTTCGTTTTACTTACCAGTATGTTCCCTGTCCTCTCTGTTCGTTGTCTTAATCTACCCTGCCATAATGGTGGTGATAGTGTGTCTGGGTAACGGCAGTTTGGCAGTGGGGAACCCTTTGCGGCAGCTGCCTCTTCCTTCCTTGCCTTTCACCCTGATCTCCACTTTGTTTACTCTCTGGTGTATCTGGGCGTATAATGCTCATTGGCTTGTTATTCAATTGGAACAGGAACTGTCCTGTCTGCCACTCTTGTTCTTGCCTTTGCTGTGATGACGTCCCTTGTGATGCTATAGATTGTCCTGATACTGAGACTGCTGGGGTTGTATTGCTTGCTGCCCCTATCGGGGGTGTGAGATCTGCCAGTGACAGCGGGGGTACCTCCCCTCCCCCTGGCAGCATTTGCCCTTTGTCACATAGAGCTCTTAACCGTGTTATTTCCATTTGTGCGTGTGCTAGCTGGCGATTTAAATCGCCTGTTAAACGTGCTATGTTCACAGGAGGCGCACTCGTGGGGCCGTACAGGCCTCCTTTGTCATATGGTGGGGGTTCAGGGGCTGTTGCCCCGCACTGAGCAGTGGGGGTGGGTGGTATATACAGGGCCTCACTAAACCCTACTGCTGGCCTGGTCATTAAGGGATAGATTTTTGTTACTTCGTTCTCGGTTGTAGTTGTTGAGCACTCCCCTTTTGGTGTCCCGCTTACTTCTTCAGGTATTTTCTGCTTTTCTACCATTCGGCTTGTACCTACCTCTGCCGTGGGGGTAACTTCCTCGAACATTCGCCATAAATCTAACACTTCTCTCCGGTTCTGTAATTGTTTCCCTTTGTATCGTGCTAGAAAATGTGTTGATACTAGGTTCAACACTCTTTTGTCGAATGACCCTCCTTCTGGCCAAATTGGTATAACCCCATCTCCTTTTATCTCAGTGATCCACTGATTGTGATACTTCTGTATCCTGTCTCTATATAGTGGAAGGTGCTGGCAAATATGTGCCAGTGGCGTTACTCCCCCCATGGCAATGCTTTTTTTTTTGCTTTTTTTTTCTTGTGTGTTCTGGTACCCTTGAGTCCCTTCCCACCTCTCACTTGGTATGTCAGTTACAATATGTGAAAATACGTTCTTTATCAATGCTCGTAATTATGGTATGTCGCATTAGCTGTTCTTCTTGAGAGGTGTTACCTGGTCACCTCTCACAATTTATTTCTTTGCCTATTATTCATTAATCACAAGTTACTTGAACTGAAATACTTTGGCGTGTTCAACAGGACATATACACAAAGCAGACAGACAAACATATAATCATGCAACATACACATGCACTGCCTGCGCGCGTTTGTTCTTTCCCTATTCCCGTTACTTTCCCCGGTTTTTCTTCTTCCCTATTCTACCTACTATTTCGCATTCATTCCCCACCTCTTTCACCTTTATTATGTCTCAAGATTTCTTACCTCCACGGAAAAAGAATATTCTAAAACTCCCTCCGAGTCTACTCAATATACGAGACCCCTACTATTTTCTCTTTATCTCTATTCTGCACTTGATCGGGACAAATGCTACGCGGCGCTGCCTTCTACCCCGTACGGGCTAGGATACCGCTTCTCTTCTTCTCACTTCTTACAACACCTAATGGCCATATAAAGGATAGATCAGAAAAGCCTCGCCGTCACTCACACAGACCCTATTCTTAACTACCTTCCCTTTGTTGCTAATTCCCTTCTTCCCGTATTTCCCCTTACCTTCCTTTGGGGTCTTTGCAACTGGGACTCCACGTGTTCAGTCATGTACTCCGAGGGTCACCGGTCACGGCCGGACCTCGCTCAGGTCCGTCCCCCAACCAAGCCGTGGCCTGCCTTGGCGAGCAGCCTTTCCGATCGGGTATTCGTCAACCGGGAACCCTTGATCCTTTCTTCTTGGTGTGCACAGTCTGGTCAACCGCGGAGGCGATGGTTTTGCTGGGGGCGTCCTGGATCTCGCTGCCGGGCGGCGCAGGCCTCGAGGCACCTCTCCAAATCACGTTGCGGGGGTCACCAAAAATGTAGGTGCCTTTCCCCGGCTTACTACGTGTGAGAGAAAATAAAATAACCAACACCACCCCTGTCGGGGAAGGAGGCACTGAGACCCGGCTGCAAGAGTTCAAAGGATGGTTTATTTCTCCAGCTAGGAAATAACCCAAAAAACCCTTCCCAACATTTACATCATTACTCGTATATATATCAATTAAACTAACTCTAACAAAAAATACTAAATGGACCCGATTGGCCAGGCGGTGTGGTGCTGTAGGTGTGGGTGGCATCTCTTTCTTCTGGTTGGCTGAGTGGCTGACGAGATGATGGACGTCAAATATCTTGTGCTCCACGCAGGTCAGGGTCCGGTCACTGTGGTCACTACCTAAGCTAATATGTTGCATTCCAAAAACACTAAATAACAAATGATCTAAACATTTTATGCTACTTTTCATATTTCTTACACAAATCACTCATAGTTTTTATTGTTAGTACAGTTGGGTCATTTGTGGCTTTAATTGGAGGCCTTGACCTTTATTGTGCATGTGAAAAGAGTCAAGCTGTGTTTCACATATCTCCTAAGCTTTAGACCTATTAGTATAAGTAAAAACATATATTGTGGTAAGATGCTTAAGGTTAGTAGTGGGTGGGGTTCGCAGCACAGGCAAGGGTCTGGCACTTGAAAGAAATACCTTACAGGGAGCGCAGGGTCAGGATGGCAATAAATTGCTCTAAATGGGGGTGGGTGGCTTGCGCGTTTATGGGGACGAACGAGCAGAAAGTGCTTAGCTCATCCTGGTTCACATGCTGGTTCTCATGCTAGCAATGATCTCAGAGGAAGAAAACTGTATCATATTGGTTGTTGCAACTTTCTCCAGCTTCAGCGTGAGAATGGGAGCGCAGAGCTTTCCTTCGCAGGGGGAGTGCAAGGGTGGGGGCCAGCCAGCTGCCTGCGCGCCTTGTGTGTGTGTGTCTCTATCCTTGGCTGCTGCGGTGGAAGGGGAGCTGAGCATTGCTGTACTATCGCAGTGAGGCCTGTTTACCCAAGATGGAGTCGAAAGGGGGCACAAAAGATGGATGCCCCGTGTCCTGCTCACTAGTCCCATCTATGTAGCAGTCAACCGTGGTTAACTTTACATAAGGGCAAGGGGCAATCCCACTACCGGAGGCACGTGGTCCAAGCCTTGTACTGAGGAATGTACGGCGCGAGGGGGCCTGGGGGCCCCTCACTCCCATACACTAGCAAAGGACGCGATAGAACTCGTCCCGGGACACCAGGTAAACAAGGGTATTTATTCAACTTACTTCCTTGTGCCAAAAAAAGATTTGACAATGCGCCCAGTATTGGATTTACGGCCTGCAAACAAGTATGTCAAGCCCCAAAAATTTCGCATGACTACTCTCCAAGAGGTAATCCCCCTCCTAAAAAAGGGGGATTACATGGCAACATTGGACATGAAAGATGCCTATTTTCATATTTCCATGTTCCCAGCACACAGAAAGTACTTGCGCTTCAAGGTGGACAGCTGGCTCATCACGGGGGAGACCCCAGTAATTAGCAGAACAAACATTCAAAGGACAATCAACCTCCTCTTCGAATTGGGCTTCTCAATAAACGAGAAAAAGTCATGTCTGGTGCCAAGCACCTCCAAACAGTTCCTAGGAGCTATCCTAGACACTCAAGAGGGGTTGACCTTTCCTTCTGAGGAAAGAATTCGAAATATACTGCTGCAAATTCCGCAATATCAGTCCGGTCGCCAGATAACGGTACGCAAAGCAATGCGGTTGCTGGGCATGATGGCGTCATGTATTTACCTGGTCCCCCACGCGCACCTGCGCATGCATCCCATGCAGGAATGGTTGGCGAAACAGTGGTCTCAGGCAAGTGGTCAGTGGGACGATCTAGTGGTCGTTTCACCAACACTTGTACAAAGCCTAAACTGGTGGACAAGAGAAAATCTGTCCAAGGTGAAACCCTTTTAAGATCCCGAGATACAGGCGGTAGTCACAACCGATGCATGCCTGACAGGGTGGGGAGCTCACCATCTCCACCACACAGCTCAGGGTCTCTGGTCTCACTCAGTGGCCAAGAATCACATCAACCTGCTAGAGCTTCTGGCAGTATTCAGAGCGCTTCAAGCGTTCGAGCCCTACCTGCTAAATCTGTCAGTGCAAATCCGGACGGACAGCACTACAGCCATGTTTTACCTGAACAAGCAGGGAGGGACTCGTTCGCCAAATCTGTCCAAGCTTGCCCAAAAAATTTGGATATGGGCACTCAGACGGAACATCTTCCTGTCATCGCAACATGTTCCAGGGGATCTCAATTCTCTAGCGGATGCTCTAAGCAGAGACCCCCTCCCAGAGGAACACGAATGGTGTCTTCACAGAGAAGTCGTAGAAGATATCTTCTCTCAGTGGGGTTTCCCCACTGAAGACCTATTCGCCACAAGCGAAAACAGACAATGCCCATGATATGCATCCAGGTTCCCCCAACCAGACTCCCAGGGGAACGCCCTGTGGATGAACTGGTCAGGAATGTTTGCGTACGCTTTTACACCAACTCCTCTCATCAGGAAGGTGGTTAACAAGATGAACAGAGAGTCAATGACGCTCGTCCTGGTTGCTCCCATGTGGGCGAGACAACCGTGGTTCCCACACTTATGCAGATTAGCCGAGTGCGAACCGATCAAACTTCCGGCCTGGTACAACCTACTGTCCCAGCACCAAGGTCAAACATTGCATCCTCAACCCAACTCAATGAACCTGGCAGCATGGCTCCTGAGGTCATAGAGTTCGGACATCTCAATTTACCTTAGAGGTGTATGGACATCCTAAAAGAATCTAGGAAGCCAAACACGAGGCACTGCTACTTTGACAAATGGAAGAGATTCGTTATCTGGTGCCAGAATAAACAAATCAACCCAGTTGATTGTACTCCTTCCACTATTGTTACATACATGCTCCACCTGCTGGATGCAGGACTGGTCTTTAACTCACTGAAGGTACACCTGGCAGCCCTGTCGGCATACACCACTTCCCATAACAAGGTGTTGTGGTGGAAAGTACCAGTAGTTAAAGCCTTCATGGAAGGAGTAAAGAGACTTCACCCTCCTATTTCTAACCCACCACCAGGATGGGACCTTAACGTGGTGCTATCTAAACTCATGGGCCCCCCATTCGAGCCCATGCATAAAAGCAGTCCCAAACACCTGACTTATAAGACGGCCTTCTTAGTAGCTATTACATCTATAAGAAGGGTCAGTGAAATTCAGGCTCTGTCAGTGCAAGATCCTTTCTTTACTGTCCATAAAGATAAACTGGTTTTACGCACACACCCTAGATTCTCACCTAAATTTATTTCTAAATTCCACGTGAACCAGTCCATCGAGCTTCCGGCTTTCTTCCAAGACCCACAGAGCTCGGCTGAGGTGAAACTACACACCCTAGATGTGCGTAGGGCGGTCCTCTACTATGTAAACAAGACCAGACCGCTAAGGAAAACAGACCAACTGTTTGTCTCCATAGCTACAGGCAGAGAGGGGGATCGTGTCTCTAAAGGTGCCATCTCTAAGTGGATTATTAACTGTATCCAGCTGTGTTACTCCCTTTCTGAAAAAACTCTGCCTTTCACGCCAAGAGCCCACTCTACAAGAGGCATTGGGGCCACTCTGGCTTTCATTGCAAATGTCCCCCTTGACACCATTTGCAAAGCAGCTACATGGAGCTCTATTTACACTTTTACTCAGCACTACTGCATTGACACCCATTCCAAGACAGATACCCAAGTGGGACAAGCGGTTCTAAGACATTTATTTGCTCATGACCCTTCTCACATCCCACCTCCTTCTTCAGGTACTGCTCGCTAATCTATGCACAGCATGTGATCTAAGCAGATTCCACAAGCCTCAGAAGGGATACATTACTCACCGTAATCGTATTTCTGATGCTTGTATCTGCTTAGATTCACATGCGACCTACCCTTCCTCCCCTCTGAGAGAAGGCGCATGGATGCTTGTAGTCTTACCTTTCTTTATATCTGCTTGGATCATCTGTACTCACGCTTCTCCTCATGCTACCTCATGTCAGAAAAAATACAATCTGAGGGTCCTACATGCGTGAGGGATCATGGGTACAGTGGACATCACACTAGGGATAGTATTACTGGCACGCCCTGTGTCGACGCACATTTTCGATTTTTGAAAAACAAACTGTAATACTCCGCATCTTCCACTAGATGTCGGCCTATGCACAGCAGCATGTGAATCTAAGCAGATACAAGCATCAGAAATATGATTACGGTGAGTAATGTATCCCATACATATATACCTCAACGAAGCACACTATATAAGTGCAAGTCCACTTTACACAAAAGCAGGATTAACTGAGGTTACTAGGGGTCAAAGAGGACAGGATTCATGTTCCAGCTAAAAAGAGTAGAGACAGCTGAATCGAAACTCAGCAGGAGCAGCCCGTGCCTGGGAAGTCGAGGTCAGACCAAGAGAGGAGGCGAACAATAGCTTCGCAGAATCAAAACTTAAGAACTGAACAGCCTGCCCCAGGAAGGCCGAGATAAGGAGGCCCAGGCAGGTGGCGAGCCAAATAAGAATTAAATGCGCAAATAGAAGGAAAACTAAGCAGATTCACGGTGTGCTAGCACGTGACCAGCCAAGCGAGAAGGGGCACCTACGCCTGGCTGTCTCCCGAACACAAGACACCATAACTTTCTCTGACAATAAGCTACAGTTTCGAGGCCAATCACAGCGAACTAATTGACACAGCCACTAAAGTACTGATTGATGGAAGGGAGGCCGGGTGAATCTTGGGGCATCCTGCACCTGGTTGACCATTCTGCGTGCTGCTAATTAAAGTGGAGATTTATGCATGGGGTTGAAGCCAACCCAATCACAATGGACCAAATAATCTAGGGTCCTATAGATAGTGGAACCAATGGGACGTCGTACTTTTAGTGACGTCCACCGTAGTCATTTTTGAAGGAATGGCTTAGACGCCCACCTGATAATGTTTATCCAATCCTCATACTCCGTTACCATATATAGATATAGCACCTATATTTAAGTTACCTTTTCCACCCAATAGAATTGCATGATCATTTTTGAGTGTTACACGTCAATGATGATGAATTTTGGGTATAACTTTTACTGTTTGCATGTAGTTGCTGGAAGTTGAAGCGAGACAAGCTATTGCATCACTGTTGATTTCCATGTTTCCCTGTTTTTTGTACTTGTCATTAAACGTACTCCCCTTTGCCAAACCATTGAGTTGTCCTTATTGATTGGTGTTGGAGTAATATACCTGCACTCCGATCCACCTCATGGTGCAGCTATTTCGTCTTGAGCAAACTCTGACTCTATGGACCAGTCAGGGATCTCTCTAGTACAACAGTTCAAAATCTGAAGATGGCTGACTGGGGCGGAGCTTAAACCCTGCCACCTCATTAGTTAGGGTCATAAAGGACCAAAGTGAGGTGGAGGGACTACATACGTGAATGGCTCATAGTACATAATGGGCAATCTACAGTCATATTTCTATAGAAATAATGCATATAATTTAAAAATTTTAATAATTTTTAAAAGATCACTGAGGATTCCCAGTCTGACGATGGGGAATATTCAAGCATGTGAATCTATGAAAGATACCAATGCTAGGGAAATACAGTTACAGGTAAGTAACTAAGACTTTCCTGGTATTGGGAGGATGCAACAAAGCACTGCGCCTCCACCATGGGAATCCACTGGCTCATGAGCAGAGGGTTGCTAGTCAATTGTACATCATATAATGTATTGAGTTGTGGTCCGCGAGGTGATCGCGGTGAGCCCCCAGGACCCGGTAAAGCAGAGGCAAAATGTTCAGCGGCCTCTGGTGGCGTAAAATCATGGATATGGAGTTGGGTGTGGGAGGCACAACCGTGTGATTCCAGGTGCAATAGGGAAAAGAGTCTCAAGGCCACTTCAGACTAGGAGAATGTACGCAAAACACAACCGGTTGGTGCCAATCGGTAACCCTAATATGCACTCCTCAGAGGACTTGTGGTCCCAAGTATTCTTGAGGTCTAGGATGGTAAATACCCACACCGGGTTTCTCGTAGTAGACCAGTTCTGTAAATAGTTCAACAAGTCATATTTAAAAAAAGCAATTTTAAGGTAAGGAACAATTTATCTAGATATAGGTCATTGATTACTTTCAAGAAACAGAAATACCCATAAATGAGTACCATCAGTCTTCATTAAGTTCAAATATTGTAATCAGAGTAAAACAGTAGTGATACATATCAAAACCTATGTACATGTGTTTTAAGCGTGCACAGAACTAATCAATTCAAATCAAGATAAATCAAAAACATTAATTGAGTAAGATTTGTGTTGTATTAATCACACAAATTTGTATTGTGATATAAAGCCATTAGTTCAAATTGTCCAATATGCCCCTCTTAGATACAAGATTGCCAACGCGTTTCGGATTATTGAACATCCATCCTCAGGGCTTGGGAGCTCATAGTTCCATAGTAATACATAGTGTAGCTTTTCTATTCTTGTGATCACATAAGGGGCAACAAGTAGACTACTTAGTCCAATCACTTCTATATAGTACACCGTGAGGGCATATTCATTCAATAACTAACCTTCAAACCCTATCGATTAGGGGCAAAGGATGAGGTAGAGTCCTGCCTGTTTAAAAGAATATATATGTCACTATGCATATCTAACAAAGCTCTATACCATGATAAAGAGTAAAATGCCATAGAGTGACAAGCTACTCATCCAGCAGTGGGGGAATCTACAGCTGCCGGGCAGTGTGTACAGTCCGGTCGCTGAAAGACTGTGTTATCTGGTGAAAATAGGAGAAAAATGCGTACGTAAAGATGGTATCTGAAGGGATACCTTGGTATCAATACGTGTGGGTATGGAAAGTCCAGAACCTAGTGCATAGAGCCACTCGGTTCTGTCAACAAATGGCTTCCTCTGTTCAATTTAAAAAAATGTAATCTAAGTTCAAGCGGATAAGACAGATGCAGCGTGGTGATTCCACGTGAGAACGGCTTTGTGAACGCGCTGTATTTAGATATCCATGAGCAAATGCTCAGGGGCAGCGTAACCTGTAAAAATCAATACTCTTGTGTGTGTAAGCGCGAACTTGCAATAACTGTGGAAATGGTACTGTAAAGAACGAACTGCGTGCTTCAGTGTGTTAAACTTACGCCTGCGGTATGTACAAAGGTACGTCCAGGACTGAAAGCAAGCAGCGTCATTATCAGTAAAATGGCATAACGAATGCTAATTTGATTGCACTATTCCTTAAGCTCTACTTACACCATACCTTTGCTGGACACTTACCTAATGTGACACAGTGAGGGATCGTAGCCGACCGTCTGTACGATGCACGGCCCGATCCCCCTTTGTGTATATGGTAACCATGGCACTGATGCGCGTCGGTGCAACGTAGCATGGACACCATCTTGGTATGGGACTCAAGGTTTAGTACATAGGCGCAGTCGTTGGGTGTGCCATTAAGTAGATGCGTGGCAGCACTGCTAGTGATATAAATGAAGTATGAGGCTGTACAGATTATACAGAGGAATGCACAATAATAATATACATATGGGCCCTTAAAACGAGTTTGGCGGTAGCCATGGAGCCATTAGCTCCAGGGCTGTCACCAAACCGGGCTCATTTACCGGGTTCCTGCAATGAGGAATAACTGGGTTATTCCAACATTGGAGGATCCGGTCATTCCTCCTTGCAAGAACCATTCCCCATTCCCATTTGAGTCCCCACAGGGCTCAATGGGAATGGGGATGGAGGTAACAACGGGCAGATTACAACTGGCCCGTTGTTACCTCCTTCTTCCCCTCGCAGGACCCAAAAAGCACGCCTGGTTTTACCAGGCGTGCGGGTCCTGCGATGGGAAGCTTGTAATCAGCCCTGTCGGAATGAAGGGGGCCGGCCCCGTACCGGCCCCCTTCATTCCGACACCGCACGGGTAGTAATGAGGCGCATGGACTGCTAGAGAGCTCGCTCCAGATGTAGGCACTGTGTAAATCCTTTGGGTGCTAAAATGGGATGGCTTGTCTGCCGAAATACCTACGGCTGATGGCCAGGGAACTGTGATTTGTAAAGAGTGGAACGTGTAGCTCTAAGGCTTAAAAAACATGGCCTTGCCCTTGTGTATCACTCCCAATTTCGCTGGAATTATCATTGAATATCTAACGTCCTTCCTCCTCAGGATGTTCACCACTTAATGGGTTTTCCTCTGCTCCTGAACCTGTGGACTGAAGTCTGGGAAGAGACAAATCGTCACAGAACCCCTTCGCAGATCGCCTTTCTCTCTGGCAGCTTTAAGCAGGATGTTCTGTTTCCTGTAATTGAAGATTCTGGCGATGATAGCGTGTTCTGGTGCCCGGGTTGGTGTCTGGAAGCCAAGGAGCGATGTGCTCTTTCAACTAAGAATATGTTGGAGACTGGAGGGCCCTCCAGATTATGCAGGAGCAGTTTTTTGACTGTTGTCTATTGTGGTGGACTTCGGCACACCTAGAATTCTCAAGTTATCTCTTCTCAATTTACCTTCCAGGTAGTCATTCTTTTCCACAACCCTCTTCACTGTCTGTTGGAGAAGTGCCACTTCCCTTTGCAGAACCGCCTCTTTATCCTCCCCATCGCTGATCCACTGCTCAGCATCTGACATGCGACTGCATAATTTGTTGATCTGCATCACAGAGACATCGACCTTACACATGAGGCCGTCTATCTTTGCCCTGAGGTTATCTGTGTTGTTTTGTAAAGCCAAAAGGGTATGATTGAGGGCTGTCACATCAAGTTGGGATGGGCCCAGTGAGGGGACCGAAGCCTGTGGGGGCTGATCTGTCCTGGCAAACTAGTCCATTTTGGCTTGTATTTTGTGGTTGCCCATAATTGAGCATGCACCCAGAAGCCCCAGGGGGTCAGCACGAGATGGGACAATAATGGCAGTCACTCAGGCGGTCGCTTCTCCCAATCTCCCACTTGCTCTGGCATGGGCAAAGACCTAATGCACTATAACAGCTGTATCAGACCCTCAAACAGACCTCCAAGTAGGTGAATAACAAAGGGAGACCAGCTGTCACACTCATCGGGATAGCACACCTATGCAGGGAGCATAACACCCCCAGTCTAGGCTTCTAGGAGGAGGAGAGATCAACCTCTGTTGTATTAAAAGTGCTCCAAGTGTGGTGCTCCAGGGAATCACCCGCCGCGCTGCAGGGAGGGTGTACATCCCATTACAGGGCCTCCAGTGGATCCAGCAAGGGCTGCTCCCCTGTGACTCTCCCAGCGTGTATATAGCCAGCACCCCCAAGCCCCCGAGGTTGGCAGTGCTGATTCCAACACCAGCACACAGGCCCTGGATGCGACCTGTAGCACAACAGTGGGCTCACCTCTGTCTGATCTGGGCAAGGCTCAGCTCTGCGGCACGAAACCGGCCTCCCAGTGGGATCCTTACAACCACCAGGGGCTGGAAGCGCTGTGGTTGAGGACTGCACACTGCCTCCACACTTGGCAAATAAAGTTGTCCCGAGGGGGCTCTCCTCACAGAGTATACATTTTCCTCATCCAGTTTTGCCCAAAACCATATGCCTCCAATACCCCTACCAATAATTGACATCCCTCCCTATCAAACGCTTTTTCTGCATCTAGAGAGAGGACTATGGGGTTTCCCTGAGCGCCTTCGGCTTAGAGGATCAAATTCACAGCATTCCTGATATAGGGCCTCATTATAACCCTGCCGGTATCCTGGTGTTAAGCCCGCCACGATACTGGCAAAGGCTATTACCATTTCCAATGCTGCCGGATTACGAGTGCCGAAGTGACAGTGTAAATCCCCATTCATGGAGTCCCTGTGAACTCCATGAATCGATTTGCCATCATTTTTGGCACCGGCAATATCGGTGCTGGTAATTACAGCATTTTTTGCCGGTAGGGTGCCTGCCTTACCTCCAGCTGGAGGTAACTCAGGTGCCCCACCGGCAAACTCATAGTTGGCCGGTACAGTAAAGTACTAGCACTTTAATACCGGACCGGTCGGCTCGGAATGAGTCCCATTGTCTGCCCTTTGCAACATTGAAACAAAACCCACCTGGTCAGAATGTATCCAACTAAACAGTATCCACATGCAGGAGCATATTGTCGGCCTGTAAGCTGCACAGTCTTGTGGTCGCTAGCCTCCCTAGTGTTTACTGGGATCATGGATTCTAGGGAAGATAACGGAAGCCTTTTACCCACTGTGAGAAACCAAAGAGTGTCTCACCTGCTTGTCCCCAGGGATCTCTCTCTCAGGTGGCAGGGGAACGGCCTTCGCCTTTGGATCCAAACCCTGGGGGTGGACCAGTGCAGGAGGATCACCTGGGCGAGGGGTCTTCGGGGAGTGGGGGTAAGGCAGCCGTTGGCGAGACGCGGTTTTCCTCCCTTTCCCGTACCTATGATCCCTCCAATTTCATATGATTCTCCAATGTCCCAACTCCCCACCCCTTTCAATATAAACCCTCGGCCGAGGAAGAGGGCGACTGAGAATAACACATCACATTGGACATGTCCCACTAATTGGGTCAGGTACAGTCAGGCTGTTGACTCTAAGTGCATACACCTGATGCCAATTAGCTCTCCTCACACAGATAAAAGGTGGAATATAGAGACACACTCTGAACAAGGTGGAACACGAGTAAGAGCAGAACTTCTGGGGCAAGGGCAAAACTACTGGAGAAGAGCAATGGACCGAGGGACGAGAGCCACGAATGGAGAATCCAAGGTGTTCCCTGCAGGAGGTTGTTGCCTCCAAAAGGCTGTGAAAGGCACATGGGTATGCCTGAGTCCTAAACAAGAAAGCTGCATTGTGTTTCAAGGACACCAGCGACCCTCCCGGGTGAACGGCAGAGTTGGGGAGGCGAGGTCAAACCTGTGGTACTAATATTGACTTGAGAATCAAAGCAGCACAGAACAGAAAAGAAACTCACACAGCTGGTTAGTTTGCAAGCGATGTGAGATACCGGTGTGTGCTGAAGAAAGGTTGAAGTAGCAATTATCGCACAATTGAAGGCTGCACGCATGTGGATGAGACGCAAAGAAAGGCATCGTGCGAGTGAACTTTGAAATAACGATAGCTGGAAAGTCAGTGATACTGAGTAACGGAGTGGTCTGGCGAAAGGAAGTAGCCCACTCGAAAGTCACTGTGAAAGGTGAAAAGATTGTAGCGATAAAGTGAATGAACTGTAAAAGCGAGATGATTGAAATTGGTCCTGAGAAAAAGGGAGAGTAAAAAGGTGAACGTTGAACTTTGGTGCATAATACAGTGAACTACCCAGACCAGAAAGCACTGGGGCAAATGATAAAGAAGTGTGAGTTACATGTTGGAAAGTTGAAGTGGTCCTGCGGAGGTATGAAGAAAAGCCAAGCACATTCAAAAGTCTTCGACATCAGGAAACGGTCCGAGCCGACAGAGGGAGACCGAAGGTGTAATAAGTTTGGGGAAGGGAACCCCTAAAGGAAGTGAATGGAGCTTGGGGAAGGAAACCCCAGCATGTGTTTTGTTTTGATGTGAAAGGTTCAAGCCCGACAGAGGGAGACCGACAAACTTTTGGATCTCAACTTTTGCTTTAAGAGGTTGGAGCCCAGCTGAGGGGGACCAACGTGAATGGTTTGATGAACTGTGTTTGAAAATTGAAAAGAAAGACTCGTGAAATGCCAGGCGGGCCTAGATCCACATATTGAACTGCCTCTATGTTAAGAGCATGAGCCAGACTGTGGCATCTTGCCTACAGGGACTACTTTACTCTGCACTGTCCAACGTGGGGAGGGGAGCTGACTCTGCCTCATTTAATCTTTATATTTGGAACACTGACTTTCCTTTACATACATATTTCCCTTTCACACTTTTTGTACAAAGATATAGGGCAGGCATTAGGATTTGTTAGCATAGCCCATTTTGATTTGACAGACTCAACCAGGACTGTTTTGTTTATTATTTGATAGTTGAGACTACTGCCATTTTAGCTATACAGCAAAGCAGGAGTTTTTCCAACCCTACTGAAACTACAATAAAGGTTTTACAAATTGTACCTTTGCATCAATGTGTCATGAGGGCTGGAGGCTGGAAGCTTTGGTCCCGATGGAAGCACCATTAACATACACATTACGGCGCCTCCTGCGCCGTTCTAGTAGTTACGTTTTGTGGCATTCATAACGAGGTTAGCCACGCCCCCTCAGTGCGTTGCAACAATCTTCGTTTCCTCGCTCCACTGAAGCCGTTTACTTCAGTGCTCCTAGCGTTTCCAGCTTCGGATTCTCCTTCCCTCCTGTGTCTCCTTTCCCATCTGATTCTTTCCCACTTTGCCTACCAGACTTTCAGCTCCATTCGTTCATCTGTATTTTTCCGTGTTACCTTCCTTTTTTTTTCTTTCCAGGCTTGCGTTTGGTCTATCCCTATAGCTTTTTTTTTCCACCGGCATCTTTCTGCCATCTTTACCACCTCCCATTCTTTCCCCCTGCTCTCTCTCCTGTATTTCACGACATTCGGTTTTCACTCTTATCTCTAAAGGCTCCGGTTTCATCACGGCTCGGTGAGTTTTTTCCGTGGAGATTGGGGGTATCCTTTCTCTTAGTCCGTTTTCTTTCCTTAATCCTTTCTTTTCTCTTCTGCTCACGCAATTTCTTCTGTTATACTCGTTTCGCCTGTTTGCTTACCTGAAGCCCCTCCTCCTAAGCTTCCTGTGTCACCGGCTTGCCTTCCATCTGGATACCGAGTGGTTTTTGAATGCTTCAGCCCCTGGTAATACAGTCTGCAGACTTGGGAGACTCCTGCCCAGCCTCTGCTTAAGGACATTCTTGGAAATCTCCGGCCCAACCTTTGTTTAAGTACTGTTTGCGGAATCTCTAGACCAAGACTTCGGACATTCCTCTTCCTTCGGTCTCGGAGTTGAATACTACTGGGGTTTTTTATGCGACTGGCTTTTTCCCCCATATTGGGCTGTAGAGGGAAGTGCCATAAATTATTGCAGTCTGTTTCCTAATAGCAACCATTGTGGCGCATTCCCGAAACAGACCCTATCTCTTCTCTAAAAAAGGAATTTCCGAAGAGACAACAGAACTATCTGGATCGGAATTATCCTCCAGTGAATCAGACCCCGAGATACAGGTGAGATCCACTCCTGACACAATGTCATACTTGTGATACTGTACCTCCCTTACATATTGTGTCAGAAGTGGGATACGACTCAATTGAGACAAATTGGGGCACCCAAAAATTCGAGAAACATAGTCATAGAGCCTCATACCGCTCTTCCACCACAAAAGAATCCATAGTCTTTGATATTTGTCCTAGCAGAGAAGCCACTATCCCTCCTGGGAAAAGAGGGATGATTCCCACCGACTTAATTCTGATACCCCCCCGCGGGTTGTTATATAAGATTGGCTCCAAAATCTGGCCTGGCCTGGAAGTTTGGTCTAGATGTCCTAGCAGGTGTTATAGATCCAGACATTCGGGGAGACATAAAGGTTCTCCTAAAGAACCATGGCGAAACTCCATTTGAAATACGACTTGGGGACAAAATTGCACAGGGAATTCTTGAGAAAGCTCCATTTTGCCTTTTTCAGGAAGAAAGTGAACCCGAGGAAACTGAGGGAGGTAGCTTAGGCTTTGGAGAGGCCAATGAACACGTATCACTGAGGCAAAAAAAATGGAAGAAGAACCTACAATCCTTCCCGATCTAGTCTTTGCCCAGCGTAATGGTCCATTACTCGCAGAGGCTTTCTTACAAGTAGTGATTCCTGAGGGAGAAGGACAAGAGAAGGGAAGCCCACATTTTTATTCCTGAAGCAGGGATTACTATATAGAAGGGAACCCTCCAGGGAACGCCTAAGTAAAACTCAGTAATACCTAAAACCTATTGCAAGATTGTGCTAGAGATCGCACACTCTCATTTGACAGCGGGACACTTGGGACAATTTAAAACCCAAACTCACATCAGTGGGAAATTTTATTGGCCGGGTACCCATGCTGACGTAAAGAACTTAATTCAGACATGTGAGATAGGCAAAAAAACAGCTCACATATTCCCTCACTTGCCCGTCTAAACCCGATAATAGAAAACCCTTTCTCCCGAATTGGGATGATATCATTGGACCATCGGAAACTTCTAGACTGGGCAGTAAATATGTTCTTGTAATCGTTGATTACGCTAACCAGTACCCAGAAGCCTTCCCTATGTGGATCCAATTCCATGAGTAAGCTTATGGGCAAAGTCAAGGAATTACTACACATTACCACCTTAATAACCTCAGTTTACCACCCACAAACTGAGGGATTGGTAGAGAGATTTAACAAAACCCTCAAAATGATTTTGAGGAAATTGGCAGATGAGGATGGGAAGGACTGGGATCGTATGATCCTGTGGGCCCTATTTTGCAGTAAGAAAGACCCCCCCAGGCATCCACAGGATTCTCCCCGTTTGAGTTGCTCTACGGTAGAGAACCAAGAGATGTCTTAGACATGTTCTGGGAGACCTGGGAAGAATGAGAAGAGGCACCTATTCCCCTCTCACAGACAGCTACCCGACTGCGAGAGCACTTGAAACTCGTCTGGAGTCTAGTACACACTCACATGGAGAAAGCTCAAGCCCAACAAAAATCCACCTATGACAAGAAGGTACATTTAAGATAATTTTCAGTAGGACAGAAAGGATTAGTCTTCTCACTTACCTCTGAAAATAAACTTGTTTGAAAGTGGCATAGGCCCTATGAAGTGCTAGAGCAAATGGGAACCTGCACCTATAAAATAGCCCAACCTGATAAAAGGCAAAAGACCCATCTCTACTATGTAAATCGCCTAAAAGAGTGGAAAGAGAATCCTTCCGCTACTACCTCCTCTATATTGTCCTATTTGGTACCCGAGGAGATGGACAACTCTGTACTTATTCCCCAAGAGCTTTCTAAACAGAAACAAGAAGATTTGAACGACCTTATTATGGCATTCCCAGATGTATTCTTTGAGAAACCAGGGAGAGTACATGGTACTTGTCATTATATCAGAACCCCAAAGGGAAAAGTGGTCCATTTGAAACCATATACACTCCCAGAAGCACGAAAACAGATAGCAATTGATGAAGTTAAGAAAATGCTGAAGACAAACATTATCGAACCCTCTTCAAGTCGATGATCCTCCCCTATTGTGTTGTTGACTAAACCTGATTATTCTTGGAGGTTTTGCATAGACATCCGTCAAGTCAACGCCATCTCCCCCTTTGATGCCTATTCTATGCCACACATCGATGAGTTAATAGATACACTTGGATATGCCACATTCCTGTCAACCCTAGATTTAACCAAGGGATATTGGCAGGTCCCGGTACATGGACCTGATAAGGAAAAGACAGCTTTCTCAACACCAATGGGACTATTCCAATTCAAAGTCCTCCCTTTTGGCCTGCATGGGGACCCAGCCACTTTCCAATGACTTATGGACAGGGTGTTACAACCGTACTCCAATTTCTGCGGGGCCTATATTGACGAGATAGTAATTTATACCTTGAGCTATACCTCCGTGAATACCTCCCCTCTCAAGCTCTTTGCTCCTCTACCTCGAACTCCCTCAGGGTCAGTTGTTTTTCAAAGAAACAAGCTGGGGGTGGATATCGGTCTTCGGCTGGGGCTTGTCTCTGGAACAGCCTCCCTGCCACTCTGAAACTTGAGAACCATCTCCGGTTCCGTAAGCACCTCAAGACCTTCCTCTTTGCTTCTGCCTTCGTCCCTCCTCTCCTCTGCTGATCTTTTCTCTCTTGGCACTGTGCACCTGGCCTGCCCTCTGTCTTCCGGGCCCAGGTACCTGCTCACCCTGCCACCCACCCGCACTGCCTCCAGGCAATCCCTGCACTGGGGTCTGTATCCGTAACCATACAGCCCCCCCCCCTTTTATTCCTGCAATTATCAGACATACCCTGTCTGCTGCCTCAGCCCAGCACTTCCCACTTGCTGGCTGCACTGCCACAGTTTGTTGCCTTTATTATTTATTTATTTATTTTATTATTTAACTGTTTTCCTTTGCCCCGCACTTTTCACTTCTCCCCCCTTCCATGCACTTTTCCCCTTTCCTTCTCCCATGCACTTGCGTGTTCTCAATGTCACTGGGCCTAGTAAGATCGTTTGGTTTTTGTTCTCCCTTGTTCCCCTCCCTTGCCTTGTTGCACTCTGAAACACTTGTGTACGAGCGCAATACAAATAAAATATCACATCATATAATTTATAGTAAAACTTGGGAAGACCATCTTTTTCATCTTTCTACTATTATGAGAACCCTCAGGCTGGCTCGACTGTCAATCCATCAAAAGGCAAGCTGGCTCAATCGGCTGTGAAATACCTCCACTTCTTTGTATGGAATGGCAGTTTCCAGCCCCAGCAAGAAAAAGTGTAAGACGTCCTAGATGCCCCCACGCCCACGACCAAGAGATACTTTGGGGCATTCCTAGGATTCATTGGTTATTATCGTAGGTGTATGCCACATTTTTCAGATAGAACAGCTAGACTCACAGACAAACTAAGAAATGCGGAGCCCCATAACATGTGTTTGACTGATGAGGATGATATGTGCTAGAATAATCTGAAACAAACCTTATGCCAAAACCCAATACTAAAAGTGGTGGATTTCTCATATTACAGACTGATGCCTCCCTCACGGGTTAGGAGCAGTATTGTCACAAATATGCGATGGATTAGAACACCCCATCCTAATCACCAGTCGAAAACTCTTCCCACATGAGAAAACTACTCTGTATTGGAATTAGAGGCCCTTGCCATCAAATGGTCAATTGTTCATCTGAGGTACAACAGGGGAGAAAGTTCTGACCACTCACCTTTGGTATCGATAAGTCAACGAAAGGACTCTAACCCTCGAGCCATGCAATGGTTCTTAGACCTGCAACCCTACTGTTTCACTGTGGAACACCGAAAAGGAAAGGAACAGGGGAACCTCGATTTCCTTTCCCGGTTTCCCAGTGAAACAGAAGCAGCTACATCGCATAAGGGAAGGGTATGTGAAAAGCCAAAGGGTGTCTCACATGTTAGTCCCCGGGGATATCTCTCTCAGGTGGCCAGGGCACGGCCATCGCCTTTGGATCCAGACCCTGGGGGTGGACCAGTGCGTGATGATCAAATGGGCGAGGGGTCTTCAGAGGCTGGGTGTGAGGTAGCCGGTAGCGAGACGTGGTATTCCTCCATTTCCCGTACCTATGATCCCTCCTATTTCATAGGATTCTCCAATTACCCAACTCCCCACCCCCTTTCAGCACAAACACTGGGCAGAGGAAGAGGGCGACTGAGAGTAAGAACACAAACTCTTGCACATCGCATTGGACATATCCCACTAATTGGGTCAGGCACTTGACTCTAAGTGCATACACCTGATGCCAATTAGCTCTACTCACATGGATAAAAGATGGAACGTAGAAACACACTCTGTGCAAGGTGGAACACAAGTAAGAGCAGAACTTCCGGGGAGAAGTCGAACCTACTGGAGCAGAGCAACCGACCAGGGGACGAGAGCCACAGGTGGAGAATCCCAGGAGATCCTTGCAGGAGGTTGTTGCCTCCAAAAGACTGCGAAAGGCATGTGGAGAAGGCTGAGTTCCAAACAAAGCTGCATTGTGTTTTTTTTTTCAAGGACGCCAGCGACCCTCCCGGGTGAACAGGCAGAGTTGGGAAGGCGAGGTCAAGCATGTGGTACTAACCTTGACTCCAGAATCAAAGCAGCACAGAACAGAAAATTAACGCACACAGCCGATGCGTTGGCAAGCAACGTGAGAGACCGTGCATGCTGAAGAAAGAGTGAAGTAGCAACATATTATCGCACAATGGAAGGCTGCATGCATGTTGATGATTCGCGAAGAAAGGCAGACCTGCAAGTGAACTTTGAAATAACGATAGCTTGAAAGTCAGTGATACTGAGTAACGTAGATGTCTGGCGAACGGAAGTAGCCCACTCGAAAGTCTCTTTGAAAGGTGAAAGGTTTATAGCGATAAAGTGAATGAACTGTAAAAGCGATGTGATTGAAATTGACCCTGAGAAAAGGGGAGAGTAAAACGGTGAACATTGAACTTTGGTGCATAATACAGTGAACTACCCAGAACAGGAAGTACTGGGGCAAATGATATAGAAGTGTGAGTTACACACTGGAAAGTCAAAGTGGTCCTGCAGAGGTCTGAAGAAAAGCCACGCACATTTGAAAGTCTTCGACATCAGGAAACGGTTTGAGCCCGACAGAGGGAGGACGAAGGTGTAATACATTTGGGGAAGGGAACCCATAAAGGAAGTGAATGTAGCTTGGGGAAGGGAACCCCAGCAAGTGTTTTGTTTTGCTGTGAACGGTGAGAGTCCGACAGAGGGAGACCGACAAACATTTGGATGGGAACATTTGCTTTAAGAGGTCTGAGCCCGGCTGACGGAGATCGATGTGGACTTTGCTTTAAGAGGTCTGAGCCCGTTAGGAATCCCAACTCCCTCCGGCCTCGCAAGTCCAAGTACTGCATAATAGCCCCGTAAAGACTTAATGTAAAGTGAAAGTTAAGCTATGTAAAGCCACTCTACATCGTCCCTCTGTTAAGTGTTTCCCTCATACTCATAGAACGCTCTGTCTCCGGTCATGGAGGTTGCCATGGCGACGTTGGATGCCTCTGCATACACATAGTTGTGTAGCAATGTGTATGGAAACCAATAGGAAGACCAGCTTCCATGCTCAGCTGATCCGGAATGTTCTGTGACTCTGGAAATAAGTAGTGTCTTCGTCGCCTATACGACGCTTCTGATTAGAGTTTGTTCCGTGACTCTATGTTTGCTTGTTTTCTGCTGAACTCTTTGTTTATCGACCTGATATGCTGCCTTTCCAGACCTTCCTCTGCCTAACCCCTGTATCTGCCAGACCCTGGTGTTTAACTCGACTCAGAATGGCTTACGGACTGCCTTGATACTTCCCCTATCTCACGCTGCCAGACCAATGCTGACTTCTGCTTCGTCCTCGGACTGCTTTTGCCTATCGTTTTGTCCTGGACTTTGCCTGCACGTTGCCATACCTGTTTCTGTCTACGGATTCCACGCCGCTACTGAACCACCACAACCTACACAAGAGATGCTTTGCTGAACCTTCCATCTCCACAGGATTGTTTGGACTTACTACGCGTTTGCGCAGGTGTTTACAGTGCATGAACTAAAGATGCTTGCTGTGTCGTTCGCAAAGGCGTCCTCGTGCCATCGGGATAGCATCCACTTCCCATTCCATCACCGGCATACCTTCTGACCAGGATTGCATTACCGGAGTGACTCTGCTCTCAGTTCTTCAACGCTGCTCATACTTGGTTAGACATATTCCCTGTATGCTTATTATCTGCCTATCATTCTTTACTTGTTCTTTTTTCTTACCTGAGGTTCTGTTCTTCCAGACATCCTTTGGGTGCATTGGGGAACTCCAAGAACCCTACCACCTCACCCGACACGCATACTTGATTCAAGGTGGCACAGCAGTATCTACCACAGAGGTCAGCCTTGTTCCTCTTTTTCTGCTAACCTACATAAGGGGAAGAGGTGTGGGAAGGTGTTTGTTATTAACCGCGCTGTCTTTCTGTGTTACAGGCGGTGGTGTTCTTGTGGTGCTTTCCTGTATCTTCGATTAATAGGTTCCTCTGATTGTGAATTCATTACAACAGTGGGTCACATTGATTGGAAGAACTTGTCCTTAAATTGCGAAGTACGGCTTACAGAGGACTAGGGTACCACTAGGCGGTGAGTCATAACAGAACCAGACAGAGGGGGACCAACGTGAATTGTTTGTTGAACTGTATTTGAAAGTTGAAAAGAAAGACATTAACGTGGAACGCCAGGTGGGCCTTGATCCACGTACTGAACTGCCTTTGTGTTCAGAGCCTGAGCAGAGTGTAGCATCTTGCCTACAGGGACCGCCTTACTCTGTGCTGTCCAACCTGGGGAGGAGAGCTGACTCAGCCACATTTATTCTTTTTGTTTGAACACTGACTTTCCTTTCCATGCATATTCTCCTTTTCACACTTTTTGAACAAGATCTAGGGCAGGCATTATGTTTTGTTGGCATGGACCATTTTGATTTAGCAGACTCAACTAGGACTGTTTTGTTCATTATTTGATGGTCAAGACTACTCCCATCTTTGCTATTCTGCAAAGTAGGAGTTTCTCCAACCCTATTGAAACAACAATAAAGGTTTTACAAATTGTACCTTTTGTGTCAGTGTCATACTTTTGATACCATGCCTCTCTTAAACCACAAACACTGAATTAAAGACCATTACGAATTTAGGGGCCAAAAAAGAAAAAAATCTTTTTAAAGTAGATTTTATACTCCCCTCCTCTACACCTTGCCCCCACCAGGGGTTCCCTGATTTAATTCCCTGTATGGCCATTTTCACATCAGCTTCCGTAATGCGGCTCTACAGCCGCTGGATTTGCTCCACTTTAGCTTTTAGGTCTCGAATTACGTCTGTCTTGCATAATATTTTGTGAAAAGTTCAGCTATCTGCCTAGGCTTTGTCATCATCCAATCATCATCTCTAAGTTAAACGACTCGTCTTTCAGCCCTTTATTTCCTTAGGCTATATGCGATAAGCGTATCCGCCTTCTCTCCCTTCTCGTAACATTTTTGCTTGAAAAACTTTATTTGCAGTACATTTCCTCTATTAATGATTCACCCAGTTGCCCCCTCAAGTTTTTAATTGTACGCATTAAACCAAGTTCTCGCATTTGATGAGACCCCAACTCAGTTTCAGCTTTCTAAATCTCATTCCTCAACCTTGACTCGCTTTCCCTTTTTCCTCCTCACCCCAATCTTAATGAGAAGTCCTGGATATGGCTTCTGTCGCATTACATACAATGCAAGGAGTCAACTTTCTGGTATCACCTTATTTGTAACAAACATCCATTTTCTCCTCAATGAATTCCTTTAACACTGGGTCTTTCACCAAAACTTTATGAACCTGCCATCTCTCTTCCTTTCTCATCTTTTGGGATATTCATTTGCACTTTAACCATATAATCATCTGGCAAAGTAATTGGAATATATTTGCCTCTTCTTCACAGTACTGCTTGTGTTCCTCAACACATATAAAGTCCATATGAGAGTATCTCTAATGTGTTTGAGAAAAAAGGTATATACTCTCTCTTTCTCTCTCTCTCTCTCTCTCTCTCTTGTCCTCTCGCACCCTCCACGTGTCTACCTATCCACACCTTTACAACATCAAGCTAAATGTAGTAGATTCTCCCTCTTCTCTGTAACCCTCTCTCTACCAATTGTCAGCCTATGTTGACTTTGACACATGACCTGGTTTAAGTCCCCTCCTAATATCACAAATCGTTCTGCCCAACCTTTAGACTTTTCCATCACCCATATTCTGCCACTGATTAGGCACATAGCAGGTGCCTATTGTGTTTTGGTTGCATTAACTGCAGCTGGTTATCTTTGGCTCTCAGAACTTTTACCTTCTCAAAGGCAAGGTCGTTTGCCAGTATAATACCAAGACCCATTTTCTTGGTGTGCTGCAGCAGCCAGAAAGCCTTACCCACTGCTTTATTATTTATTTTTTTAACCAATCTATTCAGAAATGTTCCATAAACATGAACAAATTGAAGCAATAATATGCAAAAATATTCCTAAACCCCCAGCCCCCCAAATGTAAAACAACATTAGTATTTAAACCCCCCACCCCCGCAAATAAGCATCTATAATATAATGAACATATCTAACAAGGAGGAAAGGTAAGGGAAAAGAAAAAAAAAACTATCTGAAGCCAACCAGGAAAGATTTTGCATATCATAGAGATTCACAGTATACAAAAATCAGTAATCACAGAAAATGTAAGTTTACATGAGTATGTCACATAAATATGGAATAAAAGGAAGAGTTACTTATGTTAGCAGCAATCTTCTCAAAAGGAAACATGGTTAGGCCAGGTACAAGCTCAAGATACACTTACCCACTGCTTTAAGTTGTAGCTCTTTCTCTTCTCCCTCCTTGAAATGCTTTTCTTGGACTATTCAAATTTGAAAGGAGCATGTCTCGAATTGTTTCACCAATAAGCAACCCTTTTGCTCTGCATTTAAGCCTTTAATATTCATAGAAACAACATTCCACACCTTTCAGTTATACTTGCTACCCTTCCCCTCGCTGTCCCTTCCTTACCACTCAAGTCTGATCCTGATACAATGGGCCTCATTACGAGGTAAGGGCACCAGTGCCGGTAATCGCTTACCGCCCTACTACGAGTTCCCTTTGCGGGTCCTCCCTTAATGCCTGGTTTTACCAGGCGTTAAGGACGGGACCCGCAAAGGGACTTTGGAGCTAATAACGGTACTGCAATTTGCGGTACTGTTATTAGCGCCTTCCCCATTCCCATTGAGCCCTATGGGGGCTCAAATGGGAATGGGGAAGGGCCCTGGTAAATGAGGAATTACCGCCCCCACCAACCTTGGAATGGGGCGGTAATAGCTCCATTCACCAGGGCACAGTCGGTAAGGATTTGGAGGCAGCCATGGCGCTAATAGCGCCATGGTTACCTCCAAACTCGTAATGAGGCCCAATGTATTTAGGCAGTACAACTCGGACCTCTCTGACTTAGGGCCTCATCACATGTTGGGCTGTAGCCCTTAAATGCGGTGGTAGCGGTATTACCGCCGCATTTAAGGGCTGGCCCCATCACAAGTTGGGTGCTAAATCATCTGTTTTACCTCCAGCTTTTTTCTGGAGGTGAAAATCCCTGTTTTCGGCAGTATTACAGCTGGCTGTATTAGCCTGCAGTATTAGCACCAACAAATCTCTATTGGATCCAATGGACCCAATCAGGAATGGGGATTTACCGTTAAGGCCCAACCCGTGATCCGGTGGTAATACCACCGGACCGGTTGGTGCTAGGGCTATTACAGTCAGCGGTATTACAGCCAGGAATACAGCCCAACTCGTGATGAGGCTCTTAGTCCGATCAAGCCCGTTCTCATCCCCGTTCCACCTCATCTGCCTTCCCTACTCCATGCCTCCCTTTCCAATCATTCCCCTTAATTTGCTGGGATTATTCCACATCTCCTTCTGATTTTCCATCCCAAGTCTCAATGACTTCACCCTTCCCGGCTACCTAGATTACCCAATCGTGCTGCAAAACCCCCGCCCCCCAGAAGAGACAGTTGAGAGTCCTGTGAGGAATCAGTAATGCAACTCTACATTGGTATATTTGTCAGAATGTTTTCTTTATGTTGCTTCTTCCACCTCTATAACCACACTTGTACTGTTGGTACTATGAGAACGGTCACCTTTGTCCCACAGTACATTATTGGCTTGTACCACTTCAAGGTTACATATGCTGACAACTTAGTATACCACTACAGTTAAGTATTACTGCCATAGCTCAATACTTTAAATTGTTAGACAGGCTTCAACAAGATACACTTCAACCTCTTCAGGTAGGCAATGCACTCTTCCTTTTTAATGACTTTCTCAAAAATGGGCAGCCTCTTTGCCTCTCCTGTCGTCTGCCACCATAACAACCTGCTTCTGCTCATAAGACTCACTTCCCTGTAACTTCAGCAGTCTGAGGCACCACAGGACAGAATAATCTTAAGAAGCATTTAGTTGCCCTTCCCCATCTTTGCTCACCCCCTTCTGCCAGTTATCCGCCCAAGCAAACACCTAGAAGCTGAGGTGCCAGTCTCTCAGCTTCAGGTAACAAGGGTACACTTGTATTTTAGTCCACTTGACTCTTAACAACCTCACAGTGTAGTTGGATGGCTCTCTAACTCTTGGCAAGGGTAGTTTTATGATCAGAAGGGGTTGCCTCTTGGCTTGTGTAATGATTGTTCTTCTCTTCAAATGTTTAGACTCTTTACTCAGTAGAAATGTAAAGAATGTCACTTCTGGATACAGTATAGGATTCAGACTTTCAAGTGAAAACACAATTAGGCACACACCACCTTTCTTTAAAGTAGATTTTAAACTTTAAAGTTGAAAAAACACTTATATTACCATGTAACAGCAAAGGATGATATTCTGACTTCTTTTGGGAATTATTAATAGGTACAGGCGACTTCCTTTTGATGTCGTTTTTCACTCTTGTAACTTGTAATTTAGTTATTGTTAAAGTTAAGCATTCGGGAGTGGTTTAGAAAGCTTTCCCTTTTGCTTAATCAGGGACACATGACCACTCTGTTATACAGCAACAGTTTTTAAACAGTTCAACAACGGATTTCAATGTGCTTTAACTTCTCACGTGAGTGTTAAATCTTTCACGGTATACGCAAGTGCTACGCAAGTGCTACATTTCCATTGTTATTAAGACTTTGGATATAACTAACAGCTTTCACTTGTTTAAAGCAATATACGATCCACTTAGGTGCTGGCTACAGTTAACGGCAAGGCTTGAGCAGTGTATTTAACACTGTACTTCACTTGCTGGGGGCCCACACCCTTCACCTCCACTGGTGCATCCGGTCCAGCCACTCAAATTGTGAATTCCTTTTCCTCCCGAGATCCTCGGCTTGCCTTCTGGCCTTGGATCCTGCATCTTCACGGCTCTGCAATCACGGCAATGAAGCTTACATGGGGAATACTTGGCCTCCAGCCCGTCTTTTGCAGCACAGCCTCTGCATCTAAGATGTTGGGAAAACAGGACTCTCTCAGAACTTGCAGGTGAAATTTGCCGTCTCCAGTCCCAGTCTTCCTGGCCCGTTCCTACAGTACACCACCCCCAGGGTCGGGATCAGAAAGCATCTGCCTTTCCCTGGCCACATGAGGAGGGTCCCAGATCAGGTTTCTAGGGAGAATCATCTCTGATTCTTCACAGTCCCTCCTCCTCTGGCAATGGGGACTCTGCCTCGCTGATCAAGACCAGGTACACCAGAGATCAGTTCCCTTATTGCCTCTCCACCCCTAGCCCACATTATCCTAACATTATAATGCTTACCCCAACTTTTCCTTATTAACAGAACCTTCAATGCCTGTTAACTCAGTGCTGTATTAGACCTTCGGCCTTGGTTTATGCTCAGTGCTTACACTATGTTTCAGCTAGCATTTTAGCTCCTCCTGACTAACACATTTTATCCATTATCTACTTGCCTCCCTCATGTTTAGTACAACTCTTAATAGTTTGCCCCCTTTGTCTTGGAATCCATGTGCAATATTGCCTATGGTGGCGTAGTTCAATTTTATTTTCCAGATCTCTGCTCTTATTGCTCTGAATTCTCCCAGCATGTCTTTAATATACTATCTTTTTACGACCTCTCTGCCCTCTGTCGCTGCCTTGCTTTCCCCCTCTACTTGTGTCATCATAACAGTTTCTGCTGGTCCAGAAACGACTTAAGGCCTGATTCAGAGAAGCATTTTATAATGGTGTAATCCCATAGGTAAACACTCAGTGAATCAGTTCCTTAGCGTGCAAGTTTGTGAAATCTTTCCTTCCACTCGGTTGATGTTGACTCACCATGTGGTCTTCCACCAGGTTCTAAGCTTTTATCCAGAGTTCGCCACCGAACCTCTCTCATCACTTTTCCAGCTGTAATGCACTCTCCGTATCAGTGTTTTGGCTAGGCTCCCTAATGCACCCAGGGTTTCAGGCTTATTCAGCTTATTTTATTTATTTATTTATTTGTAAAGCGCTGAAAGCCCACGGGCATCAGAGCGCTGACAAGAAGACAGGACAACGAATAGTGATAAACAGGACACAAGTAGATTGACCGATTTCCTCAAAAAGATTTAGCCTGTTCCGCGGAGTTAATTGAAAAGTAATGTTTTCAATTTTTTACGGAATGAAATGTAGTTGGACTCGAGCTTCAGTGAGTTGGGAAGTACGTTCCATTTTTTTATACTTAGAGTCGGAAAAGCTTTTCCAAGTCCATGCTGCTTTTTTGTTGTATATGTTTGTAGTTGGCCTTTATTAGAGGATCTGAGCCGCCTAAGTTGGGGCATACCAGTTGAAATGTTTCTTAAGGTAGGCTGGCGCATTGCCGTATAGGCAGCGGTGAACCATCGTGAGAGATTTAAACGTGATTCTTTCTTTCATGGCCAACCAGTGGAGGGCCTTCCTTTCACCAGTGATGTGTTCCCTCCAAGTTCTTCCTGTGATGGTCCTGATGGCGTTATTTTGAATCACTTGACATTTCTTCACGCAGTTGCTGTTTTCTCCTAGAAGTAGGGCATTACCATAATCCAATCTGGATAGTATTGTGGCCCTAGCGATGGTCGTGCTATTCTTTTGGTCTAGTAAAGGTCTGATTCTTTTTAGTAATATCTGATGATCTTGACAATTTTTCTTTGGGTAAGCTGTGTGGGTTTCTGCACCTAATGAAGCTTGAAGGTATACTCCTAAGGCCTTCACTTTTTCAGAGATCGGTATTCGGGTGTTTTTAATGGAAAATGAGGAGTAGAGTGGACTCAATTTTCTTCTGGCCTGTGTGGAAACGAATATAATGAGCTCTGTTTTAGAGCCGTTTAGACACATCCAATTTGCTTTCAACCCCCATTCTATGATGTCCTTGTCGTAATCCCCACTAAGTTCTAAGACCAGCTGGGTATCATCAGCAAAGTTCGCAATGAATATACCCATTTGGGAGAGCATGGTACAGAGGCAGTGCATGTAAAGGTTAAAAAGAAGTGGCGAAGAAGAAGCTTGTACTCCTTGACCATTCCCTTCTGCATCCCTTCTCCCACAGTTAATCTTTGATGCACCCACCACTATCTGTGCCATAGTTGTTTTTTTCTACTTCACTGCTGTAACTCTAACATGCTCTGCCACCTTGGGCCTGCAGGGCAAAACTCTCATGATGATGTTGACGCCTGGCTGTCCTCTGCCTTGTGGGCACTTCCTCCGGTCCCTCCCGGTGTTCCCGGTCAACAGCACTGCAGGCTTCCTCTGCTGCTAGCAGTGTGTCTTCTCATGTCAGGTGACTGTATGTACTCCTCTCCTCTCTGGTTTTCTCGCTAACAGCCAACTTGCCCCAAGTCCTCTGCCTCTCTTTGGTGCTGCTTCCTGGGGAATGCATCACTCCCGGCACTCAGGCGCCTCCACACCTACCAGAAACCCCTTAGCCCTTTACTTCTGTGTTCATTCCTTACTTCAGAGAAGATTATAGAATAACCCATGGGAATAGAACGGGACACTTGCAATTTACTCTGTAGTTCCTGGGGGCTTCCCGCTGTTATTTCTTTAAGATTACAGTTTAGGTTCATACTAGTGGATTGTGCTGGATGGTATTGTGTGGCATGGACCATGAGGATTGTGGTGAAGGATGCGTATTGTGGCAAACGGTATTGATTTTGTGGATGATTGTTAATTGTAGCAAAGCCAGTAGGTTTTAGAAATGGCTATTGATGTTGTGGATGGTCGTAGATTGTGGCGGAGTGTGTGCTTTCTGACAAAGTGTGATTAGCAGCATGGTAAGTGTGGATGGTGGAATAGGGCATGTATGGTGCCATAAGCTGATGGTGGGTATGTGTGGATTTTATTGTGTACTACAAATAGGCTGATAGTGGGTATATGTGGATGGTAGTGTGGGCGGTGACACAGACTGATGGTGGGTATATGTGGATGGTCGGACGTATGATGCTGATGTTATGGATGGTGGAAGAGGGTGTTTTTTAGGTAGAAAGTGACCTTATGGCTCTGTGGATGGTAGCATAAGGTGTGGGTGATAGCTATGGAGGAGGGTGCGTATGTTGATTAAGGTTGTTGAGTGAAATGGGGCATGTTCCGGCATGTATGGTGCCATAAGCTGATGGTGGGTATGTGTGGATTTTATTGTGTACTACAAATAGGCTGATAGTGGGTATATGTGGATGGTAGTGTGGGCGGTGACACAGACTGATGGTGGGTATATGTGGATGGTCGGACATATGATGCTGATGTTATGGATGGTGGAAGAGGGTGTTTTTTAGGTAGAAAGGGACATTATGGCTCTGTGGATGGTAGCATAAGGTGTGGGTGATAGCTATGGAGGAGGGTGCGTATGTTGATTAAGGTTGTTGAGTGAAATAGGGCATGTTTCGGCATTGTTTGGATGGTGGCATATTGCACCAATGGTCGCAGAGGCTGATGGTGTTGATGGTGGAGCAGGGTGCATATGGTGGTGAAGGATATTCAGTGGAGTGGGTCATGATGTGGATCTATGTGCATGGTCACATATGAGAAATGACAGAACATTTTCTAACTGTGAGCAGCCTTAACTATATTAACTTGTCTTGTCAGCACAAAACATATTTGTTGTGTCATAGGAAAAAATACAGCAGAAAATCAGTGGGCTGTTAGGATGTGACCTGTATTAATTACATCAGCATATCTCATCATCATCTTATCATGATCATGTCCGGTGGGGGCAGCAAATCTGTGCAACTCGTTAGATAACAAGGTTAGCTGGTATATTCCAATTATCTGCTTATATTAATAATCCATGGCCCTCATTACGACCCTGGCGGAAATCGAAAAACGATGGCGGAAATGCAATACCGCCATCGAATAGCGCTCGGTGCGACTATGACCCGTCACCGCAAAGTACGAAGCCATTAGCGACACCGTAGTGAACGCCAACGCTAACTGCACCAAGCACGCGCGCGCGCGCCATGCCAAACCGCAAACACCACCATGGTGCAACGGTACGCCAATTCCGACCCTAGCGGACATGTACCTAACGCCATCAGGCACGGCGTAATGTACCATTCCGCCATGGCGAGAAGTACGGCATCGCGAATCAACCGTAAACGGCCCCACTGAGTGCCTGTACACCGCTCCCTGCCCACAAAGTACAACTCCCCGTAGGTGCAATGAAGCCACAATGCAACCATTGAAATGTACAAGTCACCCATGCATGCCAACGAACAAAAGAAACACAAGAGGGGCCAATGGGAGCTGCAGGGCACAGATGGCACGAATACAGAAGCCATCCCAATGGACATGACCACAGTCCCCCACCAAGAAACGCACGCAAACACAGGCACCTGTGACCAGCAATATTCCGAAAACCACATCATTCCACCAGTCCACCTGGCTGACCGGCATCTGTTACACAAAACCCAATCCCCCGCCCCTGAGCATGACAACATTCAAACTGGCATATTGGCAGCCCCCATCCCTGACCTCACTGGGCTTCGTAGGCAAACGCGCACAGCACAGTACCACGCAACTAAACCCCGAAGCTGGAACCCAATGCAGATCTCCTCACAATACATCGCCCCCCAAATAGGCATATGCCACATCACTTGCAAAGAAAAACGCTACACGGGCCAAATCAGAATAGAAATTTTATGCACATCAAAATCACCAAGCCCATACAGCCATCAGGCCATGAACTCCAAAACACTAATCACCATTGTGGGCTGCTTCCGCAAGAAATGACCAGCCACTACCTGTGTGTCGCCCTGTTCCCCCATGGTACACAGAGCCACATTCACGTACGAAAAGGCAACATGGAAGCGCACAGAACCGCAGGGCCGTCCCAATGGGGAGGCACTAGTCCAGCTGAAAGGCCGAAATGTTGCTCCGAGCCACCAGTACTGCGTAAGGGCATGTGGCCCATTGGCGATCGTCCCATAAGATCGTAATGCTGCTCCACTGATTAACACGAAGCAGCAGGTGTCGGGAGTAAAATCCATCAGCAGGAGTGGCATACAGATGGCAGTGGCAAAAGGGGAGGAGATACCTGTCAACCAAAAGAAAAGAAAAAGAACAGAATGGCCATCAGAACTACATACCAACAACTCACTTCAATGATCACACGAAATCCACAGCCATATGCATGCTAGCCCACTCCAAAGGAACATCACCACCCCAAAACCACTTGCGACTCATAACCATCTATATCGAGGTGCAAACACCATCACAAACGAGTGTCTGAGGGCGCCTCGAGACAGGGAGGGCTCAACAAGGCCAGATGGACGATGGTCCCACTATGGCAGCCCTGCATCACATAGCGTAGGGGAGGCGGATAGATCCCAAGAAGCCCTGTACATGGCAAACTCTGTATCAAATCACCTGCCCATGCATCCATCCATCATTCCCTCATCCCGGGATCAAAATGCCTGAATAATTACTCACATAACATTAGAAACATCCATTGAGTCTGTGCGTTATGCAGCCTGCTAAATCCACAGTGCCCCAGCCCGTAATTCCAGTGTTGTGAAGTAACATGTATTTGGGAACGGACGGCCTCATCGCCCACGTAGCTATTGCGCATCCCAAACTATTCATATCAATCATTGCTCCCTCGCCATGGGCCCTGTCTCAAGGACATAGAACAATAGAACGTTACATTTGCAGTCAGACCTGTGGGCATCTCCTCGCCGCTAGCTGGAAACCGAAAGCGCCGCCCTTCGAATTCCTCATTTGCAACATCACGTCGAAAAGGCATCTGTGGCCGTTTGAAATCACTAATTATTCCATCGAGTGCGGCTGTGTGTGAAAATGGCAACTGCCTTCACCCACGAATGGGACGCCCCGCCCGTCGTTGCAACTCGGTACAGTGATGCATGAGGGCCCACCGTTACTCGAGTACTACGTCCCACTGACCCCTCACAAGTCTGTTCGCGACTGCACAGATAGTATGTGAAACAATGGGACCACAGCAGAATGAACATATCAACCAATCTTACACGGCCATCGGGTACAAATACATGATTGCAATAGCAAGATACAATTCCCCGATTTGCAGCGTTGTGCGCGGGACGTGCTCGGCCAAAGGGGAGAGCAGTTTGCACAGGTGGAATCAATCACCACAGGTGGAGGCCATACAGCCTGAAAACACATAAATTGCACAGCCAGTCTCCTCCCACAACCACACCGAAATGCTACCGGCAGGACTCGCGATGTTGGCCCTGGGGGACCTGATAGCACTGCAAGTGCTCCGACTCCAAGAAGTAGACGAACACCAACTACAACCAGCCGCACGGAGGAGACGCAGGAGGAGGAGGAGGCTAAGGCAGGGCCAGCAAGGCCCACCAGCACAGCCACTACCACCACGCAGGCAGCCCGCAATTCCACGCCTCCGAGCACATCCGTTCAACCTCACTGATGAGCAGATCCACACCCTCTACCGTCTGGACCGGGACACCATAGCCGCCATTGTGGACATGACACAGGCTGACCTTGTCAGCATGATAGATAGCCCAACCGCCATCCCACCCCTACTGAAGGTGGTGTCTGTACTCCACTTCCTGGCCACAGGCACCTACCAGCACACAGTCGGACAGTTGCATGGCATTTCTCAGCCACTGTTCTCACGGACACTATTGCAAGTGCTCGATGCCCTCCTTAAGCACGCAGACGACTACATCTCTCTACCACGCTCGGAGCAGGAAATAACCAACACAAAAGTGGGATTCCATGCACTTGCCGGCATACCGGGTTGCATTGGTGCCATCGACTGCACCCATGTTGAATTGGTCGTCCCACATGCCATGGAGGCCCAGTACCGCAACCGAAAACAATTTCATTCCCTGAATGTACAGATGGTGTGTGACTCCAACAGGATCATTACACATTGTTGTGCCCGATTCCCTGGATCAACCCATGATTCTATGGTCTTGAGGAACTCTACAATACCACGCTACATGGAGCGACACGCAGGGAACAGATCCTGGCTACTCGGTGAGTCTCATTACATGCATGATGATGTGGGGTATGTGAATTGGCAATGACCTGCCAGGAAGGGGGGGGGGTGTGCGTACGTATCAATGGCATTCCACATCATACGTTTCTCGTCCACATACAGGTGATGCTGGATATCCACTGAAGAGATGGCTCCTCACACCAGTCCGGAACCCACGGGACCAGCATGAGGAGGACTACAACCATGCCCACTCACGTACCCGTGTAGTCATTGAACAGGCATTCGGCCTACTGAAGACCCGTTTCCGCTGCCTCAGCAGGTCTGGCGGGGCACTCCTGTACCGCCATGAGAAGGTTGCAAAGATGGTGATGGCATGTGTCATGCTCCACAACATGTGCGTACGTAGAAATGTGCCCATGCCCCCTGACGCTGAACTGCAAGCACCTGATGATGGTCATGATGAGGGTGGGGATGTGGCAGCACCTCATGGAGTCTGCGAGGCACCGGAGGCCCGTGACATTCGTCAGCATCTCATTGATGTATGCTTCTAGCACTCACGCCTGGTGGCTGATACATGGACACGGGACTCGTGGCACTGCGTGTGTCTGGGACATGCACAATATGGACTGTACGCCTATGATGGCCTAGTACACAAAGATCAATGTCCACACTTCTCATTGGTTGATCGTGCACTTTTTATGGCATATGTGATATCATGTTGAACACCCTATCGACCCGCCACCCAAGTGAGCCCAACACACCCCCTCCACCCTCCTACCTCCCCCCCGAACACCAGTGTCCAAAGATGCTCATTGTCAGTGGGCTGTCGCTATTGCATGCCCCCTCTGCGGGTATCAGGGGCACCCCTGCCTGTGGAGCGCAGGTTCCTTCCAGATCTACGTTGGGGGCTGCCCTGGACGGAACTTGCAACGGATGATGTGTCTGCCTGCTCACGTCCATGCATGTCCCTAAGGGTTTGCGAGAGCTCAGTGAGCACACGGCGCACTGCGGCAAGTTCGGCACATACGTCTTTGGACGTCGCATGCAGTTCCCCCCTCAGGCTCTCGGTGCTTCTCTCAATTTGTGCCCTTAGCGTCTCTGTACCTCTCTCCATTTCTGCCCTAAGTGTCTCAGTTGATGTTTCTATGTCTGCCTTAGTGCCCCCACATTCATCGGCATGGTCCTTGAGGAGTGTGGCCAGTTGCTGCTGTTGTTCGATCAACTGGTCGAGGGACTGTTGCCTCTGCTGGGCCATGGCCATTTGCGGGGGTGTCACAGAGGGGCTGTTGTCCTCATGTTGCCTTGCCACAGGGCTTGTGGGGGATGGCCAGTCGTCGTCTTGTGGGTGCCCCTGCGTGGTATCCTCATGTTGTACGGGATGGGACAGACAGGGGGATTGGGACAGGTCATGGATGGATCTGACTTCGGCATCCCCGTTTTCTGTGTCCGAGCATGCTGCCATCAATGGGGTGTCACCTATGGTGCTGCTGCCACCAGAGGCAGTGCCTTCTGTGGCATCCATTGGGGGGACCTGTGGTGGTGGTGTTGTGGGCATGCTGGCTGCTGGGGTGCCTGTTGATGTTCCCTCCTCTGTGCTGCCACCTGATTTGTGCTGCTGCCGTGTCTTGATGCGTGCAGCTGAGGTGGAGGGTCTCTGGCCGTTGGTCTTGGCCCTCTTTGCAGGTGTGCTGGTAGGGGTGTCCTGTAGCTCGTCGTTTGGATCGGACCCTGTGGTGGAGTAAAGGAGGGCGAGGGTTATTGATGGGTCAGTGGGAATTGGAATGGCATTGTATCACATGCATTGGGGTGGTACCTGAGGGTGATTTGGGTCGGGGTCTTGGAGGTGCTTTGATTTGTGTGTGGAGTGAGGGTGCAGTTGTTTGGCAGCCTGCAGTTAGGGTGTGCCTGCTGCACGTGTAGTGCGTGTATTAGGGGTTTTTAATTATTTATGTATTTATTGTGGGTTTTGACGTGCGCTTTCAGGCCGATGTGTGTGGACGTTCTCCTGGACATGTGTTTCTGTTGCACTATGTGGACGCATGGTACTTCACATGGATGGACTGTGTGGATTTGGCATTGTTTTATCTGGCCCACCTACCTGAATCTTCGGATGTCTGCACTCCTTTCTCCATCCCTCCGACTCCCTCTATGCTCTCCATTCCGATGGTGGAGGCACAGATTTCTTCCCAGGGGGTCAACTTGATGGGTGATTCAGGACCTCCCCCGGTGGCTGTGGCAATGTTGCGGTTGGCAGAGAGTATGCTGCGGACGCGTATCCGCAGGTCGTCCCATCGCTTGCGGCATTGCTGTGGGGTGCGGGGTGCGGTCCCCACCGCACTTACCCGCTGTGCCACCAGAGCCCATATGGCCTTCTTGTTTGCAAGTGCCGTCCTGGTCATTTGCGTGGAGAAGACGACGGCAGCATTCTCCTGGAGGGTCTCTGTTAGCACGGTGAGTTCCTCACGGGAGAAGTGGACCTGCCGCTTGCGGTCGCACGCTTTCTTCGCTACTTTTCCCATTTTTCTTGGTTTCGCTAGGGTGGTTGACGGGTTGGGGTGTGTTTCAGGGTAGTGATTTTAGTGGTTGTGTGGTTTTAGTGTTTTTATAGGTGTACGCCGGGATGTTTCCCGTTCCGGGCCCATGTTTTAACTTCCGTTTCCGTATATTTCCGGGCACCGTACTTTCCGGTAGGCGCACACTGCGGTGACCGCTAAGAGGGGTGGCGGTATTGCACCTAGGGCGCCGTACGGCGGCGGTGTGGGCCGTTTTGGGGTCATTTCCGCCATCGCGAACTTTGCACTTCCGCCGTGGCGTGGTGCTCGTGCCCGATGGGTCGGAATGGGCCGCACTTTGCTCCTTCGTACAATGGCGGAAACGCTATTTACGCTGTGGCGCTCCGGTCAGTCGCTTTCCGCCAGGGTCGTAATGAGGGCCCATGTGTTTTATAATTAAACCAGAATGTGCTTACCATGCTTATATAAGTGGTGTTTTAAAGCCTAAGAAATTCAAATTTGTACGGTTTTTCTGATGTATGAATATATTGCGTTAGCAAAGCATGTGCCTTCATTTGTGTGTCATATTTCATCTACCTAGCTGTCTGTAGTTCTATCTTCTCCGCCTTTAGGTATATCTATCTTTCTATGTGTCTTTCTATGTATCTATCTATCTTTGACTCTCTGTTGGTCAGTCTTTGGCCCTTTGTGTATGTGACTCTAAATTCTCCAGCATTGGATCCTTCATAGATTCACCTGCTGTTTGAATATTCCCCATTGTCATGCTCGGAATCCTCTGTAATATTAAAGCAGTTTTCATTTGAATTTGAAAACTGCAGTCACTTTAGTGTTCTCCTAGTGTTGTTTTGGGTCATATTGCCCCATTGCCTATACGCTGTGTCTCTTTTAGCTCCACCCCTGGAGGTCATCTACAGATTTTTTACTGCACCTTTTTCATTTAATGTTTTTCTCTACAATATTTGATAAAAATTGTAGAGATTGCTACTCACAGAAAAGCCTCAGATAGGTACTTTCTTTCTTGGAGGTACAGGACACCCTACGTTCAGTTAGTGCTCCCCTGTATCGCTCAACTCGTCACCTCAGGGTTGAGGCCTAGGAAGGGTGGTTCCTTATCCCATTATGGCTGATCCAAAGGCTAAGAAAAGCCTTTTCCAGGTATCTTTTGCTGCCATCTAAATAATATCTATGTTGAGGAATGTAAGGAAATCATGGTGGCAACAAGTAAGACAGACACAAGTGATCACAGTTCAGGGGTGTTTATTGAACAATTAATTTCGTATGCAGGATGGAAAACCGCCTAATCTAAACCTAAATCTAAGATGGGTGCAAGCGTCGACCATGAAATGAAAATAAGGCTGTCCTAGTTGCGCCGTGTCAAATAAAAAGGGCCAAACCATAGAACTAATACAGAAAAGGGTGTGGGATAGTTCTCAAGAAAAGAAAGAAGTGTTCTTAAATAATGCACCAGGATGCGTTAGCCTGGGTCTCCCTTCCCCATGTTTTGAGCACGGGGTAAGGTAGGATCATGGAGCACAGCACACTCTCAAGCTTTCCCAGCACGAGATGACAGTTCAGTTTTTTAGCTATCAGTGCTGTCGATGGCCAAGTCTTGTTTTACTGAAAGTCTCTTGCCTTCGAGGACCTCATGTCTTCAAAATAATAAAATAAAAGTTCCTTCAACAAATGAGTTATTTAGAATGATAATGGTTCACCCCTGAGTCCCCCTCTTCTGAGGGCTGACCCTTCTCAGTTGTTTTCCACAGTTCACATAGGGTGATAGTTTCATCCCTGGGTCCCCCTCTTCTGGGCACTGACCCTTTACGTATCGTATTCCACAAATTATATATCACTTCCTTTATAAATCAGCTTTGGGTGATAGCTTCACCCCTCGATCTTCCTTGGTCTGGCTGAGAGCCCTCTTCTCTTTACGTACTTGGTTGATGACTTCACCTCTGGACCTCCCTTGGTCGGGCTCGGATCCCTCTTCTCTTTTGCGGGATTTCTCCTCCCTTCATTTCTCAATGGGCCTCATTCTAACATTGCTGGTCCAGAAACAACGGTGCCGGTAAGCTTATCGGCACTGTTGTTTCCGGACAGGCAAAGTACAAGTCTGGTGGGCGGGTGTCCGGCAGCTCTGACATGCCGGGCGGACCGGCACCCGCCCACAGACTTTCACCGAAGCATCGGCACCGTTATTACAGGTGCCGAGGTTTCTGTGGTCCCCATTCCCATAGCCCTATGGTACTCTATGGGAATGGGGAACAACATATTACCAGCGCCTGACTTTCCGGTTGTAATACCGCAGTGTTACCAGCAAGCCAGGCTGATTTCTGCCAAGATGCCACCAAACTTATAATGAGGCCTCATGTCTGCAACCACAATAACTTCTCGAAGGAAAGAACTTTGTTGACATTGACAATGGTCTCGTTAGTGACTTAATCTTCGGCTGTCATCATTGTTCACATTGGCGCCTAACCTCCCCCTTTGCTATTTCATGTCTTTCCCACATGCCTCCGGAAGACATTTTGGAACACGTCATCGATACTAATTTTAAGGGCCTGGAAGTTTTATTTTCAGATATTGAGGCGGAGGAAGACCTCGCATTGGTGCCTCCCGGTCAATCACTTCCGCAGCCCATGCATCTACTGCTCCTCAGCTGACTGCTGCTCCCAGTTACCCCAAAGCCTAATATCTGTTGATTGATATATTTTCCACGTAGACACTGGTTTCGGAACTGCAGCCCAGAGTCTCTGTTATTGCAACCATTTCTCCTCCACTGCATCTGCCTTCTGCTCCGCCTAGACACCGTAGTGACCCCTCGTCTGCCCACAGAGCTCACGGAGCTCTCTGAGTCTGAATCAGGGGTTGACGCCTCACAAGAGGGAGCATCCACTCCATCACTACCACGTATGAGTTTGACGACTTAGTCCCTTGTGAGAAACGTTAGTGTTCTCTCACCTACTCCCTCGGGATCTTCCATTCAGATGGCCAGGGAAGGGCCATCGCTTTTGGATCCTGACTGTGGGGGTGGACAAGCGAGGGAGGACCACCTGAGTGGCGGGTCACAGGGGATTGGGAAGAGAATACCTGAGGGTGAGACATGCAGCCTCATTACGAGTTTGGAGGTAGCCATGGTGCTATTAGCGCCATGGCTGCCTCCAAACCCGTGTCCGGGTAGTCAGAATGGTGATTTAACGGGTCATTCCAACCTTGGAGGACCCGGTAAGTCCCCATTCTGAAAACCATTCCCATTCGAGCCCCCATAGGGTTCACTGGGAATGGGGAAGGAGCTAATAACAGGCCCGCAAATAGCGGGCCCGTTATTAGCTCCCTGGTCCCTTAGCGGCTCCCGCTAAGGGCGGCTGGTAAAACCAGCCGGCCTTAGTGGGACCTGCTAAGGGACCTCGTAATTCGGCGGTAGGGGGTTAACGGCACCGGCATCCTTACCGGTGCCGTTAACCCCCTACCGCCATACTCGTAATGAGGCCCATGGTATTTCCTTCTCCCCATTTTCCATCAGAAACCCCTTCCTCAGATTTTGTGAGATATTTGCAATCCCATTCCATCTCCCCCTCCCCATTTCTAACAAATACTGGGAAGAAGAAAAGGCAATCAAGAGTAGTGAGGATTACCTGCATGAAACACCTTAAGTAACAAAAAGAAGACTGCCACCTACTGCCATTAGGTTGTCCCATTAATAGGGTCAGGCAGGGTCTGGCATTTCACACTGACTACTCACACCTGACTCCACTTGACTCCTGTTTTAAGTATAAAAGGTTTGGTTTTGCGCATTTATGCGAGTGAGTTGTGTATCCAGAAAGAAGCCGAGAAGCCAAGGAACCAAGGAGCAGGGAGCTGAATGGAGAGGAGCCTGGAGTCTCGGGACCCGTGTCTTGAGGGAGCCGGATTGAGGCAGCCTGTATCCTGCTGGCGGCGTGTGGAGAAGTGCTTGTTACCTTGCAACATGTGCCAGTTCCAAGGGGGTCTGAGGGGCAGGTGGTGAGATTCAGACCTCGATCTCATATGCCCTGAGAGCACCGCTCGCCATTGCAACGCTACCCAGTGAGTTTCAAACCTGAAAGCGAGAGAAACTCAGGAGCGTGCGGCTAGCTGGAGCGGGAAGGGAGAAAGACAGATTTTGCAAGCGACATGTAGTGGAAAACAAGAAAGATAATGTAAAGTAAAGGGAAAGGGAGAGAGGTGCTGAGAGAGCAGAAAGAAAGAATAAAATGGCTTGAAAGTAACTGAGAAGGGTGCGAGTGACCCGAAAGTGAAAGA